>NC_140165.1:151783986-151863986 GCF_963971535.1 Notolepis coatsorum | reverse complement strand
CACAATATAAATCAACATAATAAATAATAAAAACTACACACACACACACACACACACACACACACACACACACACACACACACACACACACACACACACACACACACACACACACACACACACACACACACACACACACACACACACACACACACACACACACACACACACACAATGCTCTGCTACGGTCTCCTGTGAAGGCATTATACCCTAGTGGGGATTATCTAACATGACAACACATTGTACCTCCCCCTCCAAACAGTGACAGTACAGTTGATAGTTTGATTACTTTACGTCTCCATCTTACACCAAGCGATATATCTTTATGTGGATTTTGCATTATGTTTGTATTAATCCTTCATGTACTGTAAAGGTCAGGGTTAGGGTCAGAGGAGCATTATTGTAGTCTACAGCACAGCTTATTGAAGTACTACAAAAATAAACAGATGGACAATAGATAACATGCGCACACATGTTTCACATATAGAGCATTTGATTCATTAAAAGGTAAGAGTAAAAAAACAAAGGAAATGGGATTTGTTAAAGGGAAAATCCACCCTAAAATAGAATTTTCATTGTGGTATTCCAATGATCTTGGACAGTTGATATCTACTATATAAACATTGACAACTGTCTCCCTAAGCTGGAAGTCAGAGCATCAAGATGTGAATTTCTGATGTCATCAAGTGACATGGAGTTGGTCTATTGACAATGAAGTAGCGACTGACTTGACTGGGCTTATGCATTTTTGTCTGAGGTATTATCAAAAATATGTTTTATTTAGATGGAGGGCTTACAGGTCGGAATCAGAAAATGTACCCGTATCTCAATAAAACTGTCATAGTGCCCCTAGGAGTTGCTATTCACTGTCAATGGTGCAATAGTTCCAGGATTGATCTCTTCATGATGAAGAGTCTTGTCTCTCTGTTTTGCTCAGTTTAAGGAGAGACTTCTTATTCACGCATTGAAACTGTGCTGTATAATATTATAGAAATAAGACATTTTAATTATATTTAAGGGTGGACTTTTGCTTTAAAGTCAGTGTTACATTCCTCTCAGGACCATAATCCAATTGAAATCATAGAGAATCTAAAATATTCAAGATTGAGCCGTTCTTGTAGGTTGTTTCAACCCCATGTGCCGTGGAAAATGAAAGGCGGAGTCAGTAAGGATGAAGCAGACGCAGTACCGGACCGGTACTTTGTTGTGTATTTGACTTCCAAGTGTGGGAGCTGGAGAGATCAGAGGAAATTATTCTGGCTATTTTGGAATAAACATACACTAATAACGTAACTTGCCATGAACAAATGATTGCATTGTAATCACTGCTGCAACGTTGATGCAGTTTCAAAATTGCCAACGAGAGACCCTATTGACGCCACATAATTGCATTTTCTCGATTGAATTCATAATGGAAAACAATTGACATCATAATATTAATTTGGAAAGCAGGCAGCAAATGGCACAATGCATGATTCATGTAGCACATTGAAAAAAAAGACACAATAATATTGTGTAAACGAAAAAAGATTACACAGCTTTTATCCACCAGAGAGCTGCTGTGAGCTACACGCAGTACCTTATAACACAGTAATACAGCTCGCAATCAAGGTCAGTGGTTGTGCAAATGTTAACTTGAGACTCATTATATAATTGTAATTATTTTTATTTTTATAATATACTGTACTGTATATATAAAAAGCAACAAGAGCATATTAGTAATTCTGCAGGCAGATTTGATTATATTTATTCCTATGGTTCTTTAAACACAAAACTGACCTCAAGATAATTCACAATCTGAAAATGTAGTGTCTCTGACTCTGACAGGACTCTCAAATGATTGCCTCCCTTTTGCCTTTTCTGTAGTTGAAGGCTCATGCAGTTATCGGAATTCTGCCCACAGGATACTCTATATTTGTCTATGTGACAGTCCAATTTCCCATGGACCAGCAGGACAATTGGAAAAAAGGACAATTTGACCTGTCAGGTGACATGGCCTGTAGTTGAAGGTGTATGGTCTGTATGATCTTTTGTCTGAAGAAGAACTTAATGGTAAAACGTCACATGGTGGTATACCAATAAATGTTTGTGTGGGAGCATTATCTAGCATGCATTTGGCCTTATACAACTTTAATTATTCATTTCAGGAGATGAATGTCAGACAGTATAATTTTTTTGTTTCTTTTTCGTGGAATATGCCTGCACTCACTCAAATTGCGGTCACTCACTCATTCTACTAGAGCTGTACACGTGTGATTGGATCACCCAGATCGGATCTTAATGCCAGGTGGAAACAGGCTCTTGTCACGGACAATCTGGCATGGGGTAGGGACGTTTTGTCGGACGCATGCGCAGATAGCATCGTGGGTCTGCACGGTTTCGTGCTTGTCCTCCCGGTCTGCTGTGCACTTGACAAGTGCATTTCTGTGCATGACCGGTGAAATGACATTCCATGATGGAGGATCAGTCTCACCTCACAGAGCTCAACTAAATGCCACAAACCTTGAAACATTTTGACTTGTTTTCCAGTGAAAGGCTCTCCCAGAATAATCATCTCATAGGAGCAAATTATATTTATGCTACTATATTGTAAAAAGAAAATAGTGAAATATATTAGAGCAAGGCACTAAACCTCCAACCACTTAATTGGAACAGCTCAGCGACCAGTGCGACCCACCAAGATTTAGGGGAATTCCCCCTGGCCAAATAAATAAATATGGGCTTTATACTATAGGCTTCAGGCGGGGCTTCTAGTAGAAGACTATAACGACTGCGGTTGTAGCTACTGGGCAAATCAAATCAAATCAAATGTATTTGTAAGGCCCGACAACACACATTAACCTGTTAAGCTGTAGCCCTATTTTCAGAAATGTTGCCTAAAGGTACATGCCTAAGTAAATGGAAGATTGCTCAACTTCTACAAGGTAAATTTGCATCTTCTTGGTATAGGAACATCTAGGGACCTGGGGGTATGTATTCCCAGTGTCAGAAATATTGTGTCTGTTACTAGGCTTGAGTAAATTGTAATAAAAATAAAAGAGAATATAAATTATGATTTTATTTTGCCTCTGTGCCGGTGAATAACACCATGAAAACATTGAGGTTCTTCTGATTTCTGAGTTCCTTCTTGAGATCAAGTGTACAAAAAATCTAAGCAAATGAATAAAGGGAAGATGATTAAACAGAAGGATTTGTAGATACAGTAATACATTATAATCCATTTAAATGATAAATTCATATTTGACCTTGAACTTGACCTTGACCTTATTATGGCCAAATCATACATCTATGGATAGGGAAAATGCTCCTCTTTCCAATGGCAGTGTTAAATGTGGATTTAGTCATTTCCTTGCGGTTTTACGATAAAAGAGATATAATTAGCATTTTTCCAAAAAAATCTTATTTTCCGTCAATATTATAAAACATTGGTAAAAATGAAAATATACACTTTGACTGCTGTTTTTATAGGGTTAAGGTCTTTACTCTTGGATACATTTGAAAAAAACACACAACATTGACCAACACTTTGGATGCCAGCGACGCGTTTTGTCGTTAGTTCATGCCGACCTATGAATGCCACCAACGCTATATAGCGTTTGTTTGTCGTATTTTTTTTTATTGGTGATTTTAATTCATATTTCATCAATCGAGCCTCAGGTTAGTGCTGCAGAGTCTCTCTGAGCTCAATTGGGAAGATACCGCCCCCTATCATCTCTCCCTGTGTAACTGCACCCCATTAGTTTTGACTGATGGGGGGGGGGGGGGGGCGGGCCAGTTTCCTCATTTTACTTTTCCGTCAAGCCAACTGAAGAGACCCAAGTTGATCGCCGACCCCAGAACAGCGTGGATTATGTATTTCCAGCACCCAACGCTGAATCAATAAACGCAATCGATATTTGGAATGGCAATCAGGAATTGGAATAATCTTTTTGGATAACATCTGATCTGAGGTAAGGAATCTATTTGACCAGTCTTGGGATAATCAGAGCTTTTTTCACAGATATGTCAACGTGTCCCATATGTGTGTGTGTGTGTGTGTGTGTGTGTGTGTGTGTGTGTGTGTGTGTGTGTGTGTGTGTGTGTGTGTGTGTGTGTGTGTGTGTGTGTGTGTGTGTGTGTGTGTGTGTGTGTGTGTGTGTGTGTGTGTATGTGTGTGTGTGTGTGTGTGGGTGTGTGTGTGTGTGTGTGTGTGTGTGTGTGTGTGTGTGTGTGTGTGTGTGTGTGTGTGTGTGTGTGTGTGCCGCTGATCAGGAAATGAGAGAATCGATATTTCAGCCCCCTTCTATAGCGTGTGTAACTGTGGCCATTATATGGTTTCATCATTTATATGTTATTTCAGTTTGTAAGTGTAATATTTGAGAATGTATTTATGTTTCATTTCTTATTTTCTTTCTTATTTAATTTGCTACAATTTATAATATATTCATTTTGACGTCTGGTCATATATGGTGTCCCGTTAGGCTGCTGTCGCGTTTTTACCGTTGGGACTGATTAAGACACCTGCGAGCAAGCGACAGGGATGGTCGGAGACAAGTCGTACAGGCTCTCCTAATTCTAAGAGTGTACCACTATGTGTACCACTATCAAGACTGTTACCAAGAACAGAAGAATAAGACCCCTTTTTATGTAGCATGTAGCCAACGAGGTATTTAATGTTTGTTTGTATTTTGCTTTGCTGACGTGTTGTTTTCATACCGTGTATATTATTGTTTGTGTTGACCTGACGCGACTTATGTTTCTGTTTAAGTTTTCACGGTGGATTGGAGGTGGATTGTAGGACCAAGCCTTTAATAAACCCGTTAAGGAAACCACTTGTGTCTGCTGTGCTTGAGAGGAGTTACAGTGAAAACTCGACTGTTCATCGATGCAAGTGGGCGATGAAGCAAGTCCAAGTTTAAGGCCGGCGTCCAGCGGACCTTCCCCGACAATTGTTTGCTGCGCTGCCTGCGTCATCAAAGGACAGATGAGTCACAAACAATACGCACTACACGCATAATAAACACAAAGAAGTAAGAAGATGCACACAGTTTAATGAGCAGCGTTTCAAGATAAAGCCATAAAGGACTTGGACATTATAAATTAAGAGTGGTCAGGTCAAGAAGAGGGCTTTGTAAACGTTTCTATAATATATTTGACTGTGAATTCTAATTACTGTGGTGTGCGTGCTAAACGTTTTGACTTATTTGCCTATATAATTTAACTGAAGCTAACCATTTGTACACACATTAAGGTGTCAACGTTAAAGTGTAAATATATTTTCTGATTGAACACCCATTATAACCTATAAAAAACACTTATAATTTATAGGTGAAGGCTATTATTAGCATTTAATATTTATGTTTCTAAGCGTTCTGAAGTGCTTAATATATGTAGAGGTTATTTTGAAAGCCAGTTGAATTAAGCAATTTGATTTATTCGGATAGTACTGCATTTAATTCAAATTTGAGTACAACACATGTTAAAGGTTTAAAGGTGTATTTAGTATCTTTTCTTTACAAATTTTGGTCAATTTAAAGTAGTGATTTACAATGACAGAGCCAAGTGAGCCTGCAATTGAGGTAGGGGACAGTGTTAGGGATAGTGCAAATTCCCAGGACCGACCTGAAGAAGGTCAGGTAGAAGGTGCTGAAGCCCAGCAAGAGGAACCAAAACGATCTCAAAGAACCAGAACTCTAACAGAGAAGGGTAAAGCAATGCAGGAGGATAAGATCAAAGCGCTGCAACAAAGATTAAACTACATTTCGCTGCTGTCGGGACAAAACCTCATAACTCCATTTTTTGAATTTTTTTTTTATTATATAAATCAACTCCGTAGATCATCCTCCATATGTGTGTGTGGGTTTTACAAAGTTTAAACAATGGGAAAGCATTAAACCGATCATCTGTCTAAACCTCCTAACTCTATTCACCCTCAAATCTGTGTTAGTTTTTTTCATCTGCTGAAAAGTTGGGTTTTTGGAGTTATGAGGTTTTGTCCCGACAGCAGCGATTTACAATAAATGGAGGACACAAGTTAAATCTTCTAAAGGTCCGTTATCACAATCAACAGAACATTTGTCTAATGAGCTGCTTACTATATCATTACAGATGTCACAGGTCTTTCTAATGATGTGCAGCATATTTATGATGAACTACGTGACATCTCAACTCCAGACCAGGACACACGTCTAAGAGTGGATCTGTGTGCAGGGATTTCTGAGTTAATTGTATCCAGAGCCACATTTAGACTGGGGGGAAGTGTGTTAGAAGAAGGAGGAGAGAAAGAGTGGCCAGAAGCAGGCTCTCTCTTTGACTCAAGCACCTATAAATCTGGTTCTGCCACTTCTTCCAGGAAAAGCACCTCAGTGCGTTCAAGCAGATCTTCTGTAAAGCAACGAGAAGCTGTCGCGGATGCTGCTGCAAGCCAAGCTGTTCTGGTATTGTTAAAAGAACAAGAAAGAGAACAATTGGAAATACAGTGCCTAGAAGCAGAAGCTAAAAAGAAGCTAGCTGATCAAGAGGCAGCAGGCATAAAGCGTCGTTTAGAACGAGAAGCAGAAGAGGTTAAACGTTGTTTAAGACAATAAGCAGAAGAGCTTGAACGAAGAATAGAGAGAGAGGAAGAGGAAGCTAAATTTAAAGCTCAACTGGAAGAAGAACATGGAGCTATACAAAGGACTCTGGAGGAAAAGCGGAGGAAGATACAGCATTTGGAGGCAGAGAAAGGTCTTAATGCAGCACAAGCAAGAATTCTTGTGTACGATCAAATGGAGGCCACAGAAGAAGAGCAGAAAGACGTACTAGAACATGAGAGGGCAGCAGACAACAAAGTGCCTGCTCCCACAAGTCCTCTGTCCCTGTACACGTCTCCCGTACCACAAGTTGTGACCACCTCCTCAAATGACAGTACAGCAGAGCTTGTTAAGATGCTGGCAGGTGCTTTAAGTGCCAACAGAATTCCAATTCCTGAACCTTCATTATTCAGTGGGGACCCATTGAAATACAATGACTGGAAACTTTCCTTTGAAATACTGATTGATCAGAAGAGCATTGAAGACAAGGAGAAGATATACCACCTCCGTAGGTATGTAAGTGGACAAGCTAAGAAAGCACTTGATGGCTATTTCTTACTCGGAACCAAATCTGCCTATGTTGCAGCATGGAAGATTTTGGAGGAGAGATATGGAAATCTATTTACAATAGCAAAAGCATACAGAGACAAGCTCCAAGCATGGCCCAAGATGGGATCTAAGGACAGCTTTGAGCTCAGAGAGTTTGCAGACTTTCTCAGGAGTTGCGAGGCTGCCATGGTCAACATCAAGGCATTGGACATTTTAAATGACTGTAATGAAAACAGAAAAATTATTTTAAAGTTGCCTGATTGGCTAACAGCAAGATGGAACAGGATGGTTATCCAAGAAGAAGAAGAGCGTAACCAATTCCCCTCCTTCAGCCAATTTGTAAAGTTTCTGACAAGAGAAGCGAAAATTGCCTGCAACCCTGTTACATCACTACAGTCACTGAAACAAGGTGAGACTGAAAAACCAAAATGCCCAAGATATCAAAGCTTTGAAGCAAAGGCACTGACCACATGTTCCAATGAAAAGACTGTCATAACATGTATTTTCTGTGAGAAGTCAGGGCATGCTTTGCATAAATGCAGGACGTTCATGGAGAAAACTGTTTCAGACAGAGTCAAGTTTGTTCAAACCGGAAAGCTATGTTTTGGTTGTCTCAAGTCTGGTCACTACTCAAAGAGCTGCAACAGTAGGAATGTTTGCGACGTGTGCCACAAGCAACATCCTACATGTCTGCATGAGGAGCGAGCCAAAGAAGGACAAAGACCACCACAAGCCAAGATAAAGCTAAATGAAGAAAAGCCAAGTACAAGTCAACAATGGTACAAAGAAAGACCTCAATCGACACAATGCAAAGAAACAACCACAAACTCTACTTCACATAGAGTAATACTTCATGAAGCTAACACACAAACAACTGCAATAATTCCTGTCTGGCTTTCATCCACGACTCAACCAACACAAGAAGTCCTTGTTTACGCTCTGTTGGATTCTCAAAGCGACACAACCTTTGTTATAAGGGAAGTAGCAGAAGTATTGGAAGCAACCAAAGTCAAGGTCAAAGTCAAGCTCTCTACTATGACCTCAAGAACCACAGTAGTAAGCTCTGAAAGAATAGACAACTTACAAATCCGTGGCTTTTACTCTGGTAAGAAGATATTGTTACCACCAGTCTATACGCGGGATTTCATTCCAGCCAACAGAACACACATACTGTACCAACAGATGGAACTGCAAAAGCGTGGTCCCATCTAGAGCACCTCCAAGGAAAGATTGCACCTATGCAGGACTGTAAAGTAGGTCTGCTCATTGGGTACGACTGCTCACAAGCCCTGCTTCCAAGGGAAGTTGTGTCTGGCGAAGAAAGTCAGCCTTATGCACAGCGTACAGACCTTGGATGGAGTATTGTTGGCCATGGGAATCCCTGTGTAGACATCGGAATCAGCCATCGCATAGTATTGAGACGAGTAACAGCAGGTGTGAAACGTTCTGTTAATCTCAAAACTGAAGTACACTATGTGAGCCGAACCCAAGTAAAAGGAATGACTCCCTCAGACATAAGAGTTCTTGAATCAGACTTCTCAGAAAAAACTGGAGAACATGACCCTGTGTCTCAAGAACATATCAAGTGCCTGTCGAAGTTGAGAGAGACCATCACGCAAAAGAACAATGGTCACTACGACATGCCGTTACCATTCAAAGAAAAGGAAAAGAAAAGAAAAGGAAAAAGAAGAAAAAACAACCTGTCAGAGAACTCAAGGTGGGAGAAATTAAGGAAGATGATCCTGAACTCCACAAGGCTTTTGTGTGCAACACTAAAGCAAAGGAAAACAGATCATCATTGGATCGCCTACAGAGATTCTCGCAATGTGTCAAGTGTAGAAAGTACAGAAGATGTACTGAAGGACAAAGAGGGGGTGACTTACCACAAGATCGGAAGCAACTCCACCCTTCACTTACGCTGGCATAGACTGCTTGGCATAGACTGCTTTGATCCGATCTATGTGGAAGGGAGGAAGAATCTCAAAATATATGATCTCTTACTTACCTGTCTATGTTTAAGGGCTATACACGGGGTCAGATGGTAGGGTGAGAAAATTGAAATTGCTGGTGAGTGACACCACCTTAAAAGGTAAACCTATAACTAAAAGTGTTCCTTGATACCTGTACAGAAGGTTATAACGCTACTCGAAGCAGACTAATTTAATGTTTTGCCTAAAACTTATGTTAATAATGATATTTACATTTAGTCATTTAGCTGACGCTTTTATACAGGGCGACTTACAAGTTCTGTACAAGTCCCCAGGAGGGGCACAACTAGCGGCTGAATGACCACAAGAAATGTTTAATTTAGAAGATAACCAAAATTATGTTCAGAGAAATCCCACGTGTGTGCGATTTGGTGGGAGTGTAACTGTGGCCATTATATGGTTTCATCATTTATATGTTATTTAAGTTTGTAAGTGTAATATTTGAGAATGTATTTATGTTTCATTTCTTATTTTCTTTATTATTTAATTTGCTACAATTTATAATATATTCATTTTGACGTCTGGTCATATATGGTGTCCCGTTAGGCTGCTGTCGCGTTTTTACCTTTGGGACTGATTAAGACACCTGCGAGCAAGCGGCAGGGATGGTCGGAGACTAGTCGTACAGGCTCTCCTAATTCTAAGAGTGTACCACTATGTGTACCACTATCAAGACTGTTACCAAGAACAGAAGAATAAGACCCCTTTTTATGTAGCATGCAGCCAACGAGGTATTTAATGTTTGTTTGTATTTTGCTTTGCTGACGTGTTGTTTTCATACCGTGTATATTATTGTTTGTGTTGACCTGACGCGACTTATGTTTCTGTTTAAGTTTTCACGGTGGATTGGAGGTGGATTGTAGGACCAAGCCTTTAATAAACCCGTTAAGGAAACCACTTGTGTCTGCTGTGCTTGAGAGGAGTTACAGCGTGCATAAGTACACATATACTATCGATAATCTAGCGTTTATTTGAAAACGATTCATAAATAGGCAGAAAAATGACAAAGTTTTTGTGTATGCCAGAATATTCCAGTAAATGCCGTTTATCACGGAATCTTTATATTTTCCTGAAAAACTAGGGCTTTTCAAAATGCTATAAAACGGAAATGAAGCGATTAAAAAACAATCTGTTTCGACAATGTTGACTGCAAACAAGTCATTGATAAGCGACGGGCAGATTAGACACATAGCCATAATTTAAGACCGAGATTATGCGTTCACAACGCTATCATTGAAGTGGGTGCTGGCATTTAGCCAGGTAAGTACGACACCCCCTGGTGGCTCTGAAAGTGTTAATATGTGGGCCCTCTTGAGGACGATTCGTGACCTGCCACTTTGCCGACCTCTAGCGGCTCGGGTGTGCCTTTCTTTTAATACAATATATAGGTAGAATTAAAGCCCTATTCGTTGCCTGTCGATTGCCCTTTCAGGTGACAAAATCTGTTCAGCGGTTTTCGAGTTACATGCCGATATATGAGGCGTGCGCCAAAGTAAAAGTAAAAACAGACAACTAAGTGTAAATGGCTACTTAAAATGACTAGTGTCTGTGTTTAAAAGTCTGATAGCCGAGGGGTCAAAAGATTTGGCGTAACGGTTGGTCCTACTTAATGGAACGAAGGTTATCTTATAACCCTAGTTACATGAGTTCTTGCAAGCGTTCTGCTCACTATGGGATATATACCACGTTACTTTGAAAGATTCCGCTACATGCACTTTACACTTGTCCGGCCATGCCCCTTTCCGCCTATGCGTATAAGCGAGGGGTGTGACCGTACTTCCGCCTTCCCGAGTCTTGACTTTCATTAGGAAGGCAGTCAGGGGTCCTCAGTGAGTTGAGACCAGAACGCTCGCAATAACTCATGTAACTAGGGTTATAGGATAACCTTTGTTACATTTCGTTACTTGCTCCCATTCTGCTCACTATGGGACATAGGACCGGAGCAGGACGCAGGACACCGACACCGCGAAAAAAGGGGGAAGCACCCAAAAGACGCACAAGGTGAGTAGACCGCGGGACAGGAGGCCCTGCGTCTACCCCACCACGCGTCCCGCTTGCTACCAGGGAAACGTACGCGAAGCAATGTGTTACCGCTCCCACACCTCCTGGGGTCGGATTTGTTGAACCCTGATGCTGCCCGCGAGGCGTCCCGTGGTTCGGGGTTCCAAACCCTGACCCGCAGGCGCAGCCTTAGCAGCTGGGTGCAGAGGAGGTCCCAGCCCCATGGACCACTTAAGGCAGGCTTGCCGCCGAGTCCAGGAGCCAGGACCCGGCAAAGGGGACCTGGTGAGGTCAATGAGGCCGTGGCATCGAGACCTCTCCAGGCGCTTACTCATGACACAACCCTTTACACCGCCAGCGCATCGGACAGGGCACAACAGGTGAAGGCCCTTCTCCGCCTGGCACGCCGCGAGGACCCCCTGAGGAAGAGGCTCCGAAAACTCCCTGTCACAATCTTGTGGGGTCATAACCGCCACAAACCCTGACCCTGCCAGTAATCCCGCCCAGTTCAGAGAAAAGAGTTTGACACAATTGGCAGACGTCATAAAACATGCAGGGGCATACTCTTGTGGGATCAGGGCCGAACCCGGACTCTGCCAGAGAGTTGACTCCGCTACCGGCATACTGGGGAGACAACCACCCAAAACCAGAAAGGTTGCTCCCTTAACCCATTGAATCCGGGAAACACATCTGCGTGTATATTAGGGGTGTAACGGTACACAAAAACCACGGTACGGTACGTACCTCGGTTTTGAAGTCACGGTTCGGTACGGGTTTTCGGTACAGTGGGGGAAAGTTTGGCTTTCCATGTTTCACTCAGGGCTGATGTAGTGTGCAGTAACTAACTGTCAAAGAATATTCAATATTGAAATTTATAATCGACTTGTACATTTAAAAATAATTTCCCCACTATTTGTTATACTGTGTATTGTTATTTCCATTCAGGCACTATTTTGGACAGCCCAGGGGTATTCTTAGTCCTAGTCAGGTATCTCTCTGGACAGCCCAAGGGTCCTTAATCTGGTAATTAAATACAGGTGGTGAATTGCCGGCACCTGTGTTTCCATTGCAGACTGCATTCTTGAGGAAGTAAATTATCACCAGCCTCCAAAATGTAGTGCCTGTGGTTTATGCTAGATAAATGTCATATGTAGCCTGCATTGTGTGTTGTTGGGATGCTGTGACTTATGTGTATGATTATGACTTGGGGTTTGCTGCTTTGTGTTGTGTTTGGTTTGAGCCGCTAATTGAGCTAATGCTAGCCAGCTAGTTATGCTATATGGCATATTTCCATTGGCATGTCAGCACTAGCGTTGGCTCGGTTGGCCGCATGGGCCGAGCATGGCACGGGGTAGCGACTAGTCGTGGTCATGCATATGGGTCACCTAGCGGCCTAATGCAGGCAGTGTATAGTGCATGATGCATATGACCTTTACCTCTGCTAATTATGTATTCTTCTAATTCCTTGTTTTCTGCTTATGTGTTGCAGAAACCACTCTGAAACACTCCATCATTCTGAGAGATCTCTCATTCAACAACATATCCTAATTCAAATACAAAAGGACTGTTCTCTGTCTCTGTGTCCACTCTCTGACCGGGGTTTTCTGTTTTGGATGAAGTGGCTCCAGCAAACAACATTACAAAACGTTATATCTTCAATATTGGTCCTTCGAGCCGGAGTACTTCACCCACGACGGCGCCATGGACACACAGACAACAGCAGCAGATGAAAATGGAAGACAAAGAGGAGGAAGGCTGCGACAGCTTCCAGCACACCTGCAAGGCTATCTGGTTAGCTTACCACAGTCCCTCATGCCTAATACTGCACCTCCACAAGATGACAGCGAAGGTGTCAGCGCACAGCAGCTGCGGTCACTCAGCCTGCAGACCGAGTTTGCAACTACAGGTGACCAGCTCCACACTGCGCTCGGGCCCTCTCCCTGCCTCTCATCGCCAGGAGCAGTTGATCAGGCGAGACAATGGGACCTATCATCGTATGCTAACACCTGGCCTGACCAGTGTGTGTGTGGGGATCACATCGCCATCCCCATCAGAGCAGAGCCACCACAGTCAGAGCCTAACAGATGGCAGCTCCAACGCAAGAGGACTTTGTTCTACCATGCCCCTACGTCTTCCACCAGAATTATCACATCATGGTCGTCCCACCCAACCGCTCACCATGGTCGAACTCGCTGCCACTAATACCTCTGTTGTGCCCAACAACTGCAACGTTACAGTCTCAAGCCACAACCTGTACACCGGGCCAAAGGCAGCAAGCCTACATGTCGACTCAGTCTCTACCGCTGACAGTAACCTCTGCACCGCTGTTCGGAGCAGCTCCTAGGCCCCCAGCCCCCACCATGATGAGTCTGGTCATGCCACAGTCTGACTTCCAGGTGATGTAAGCAGTGGGTCACGTGGGCCAGCAAATGCCAACGGTATCAAGTTACCAGCCTACCTACCAGTCAAACCAGCCTGTGTCATCGACTGTGGCGAGCATGCATGGCAGCACACCAGCGGCCGCACAGACCCGGTATGAGCTTACGCTAATGAGATCTGCATATCCAGCGTATCAATATCTACAGCTACACCTGCACAGCCTAATTATCAACCCCAGACTGCAACAGCACTCTACACTGCATGACGGTTACCCACTGCAGCTGCTCTCCAGCCAGTGGGCCAACATACAGCAGGTGCACCTCAGCAGTCTACCCATCAACTACCCTCCTGGACAGCGGAGCCTTCACCATACACAAGCACTGTCGCAGCAGCGAGGGCATATCAGCCTCCACAAGTCATCCCTGCTCAGCAAGTGCATCAATCGCTGTTGCACCAACTGAGCCACCATCAACAACCACCATATCAGCCTCCACCAATCATCACTGCTCAGCAAGTGTATCAATCGCTGCCGCACCAACTGAGCCACCATCAAACACCAGCATATCAGCCTCCACTAGTCATCCCTGCTCAGCAAGTGTATCAAGTGCTGCCGTACCAGCAGAGCCATCAACAACCAGCATATCAGCCTCCACTAATAATCCCTGCTCAGCAAGCGTATCAAACGCTGCCGCACCAGCTGAGCCACCATCAACAACCAGCATATCAGCCTCCACAAGTCATCCCTGCTCAGCAAGTGCATCAATCGCTGTTGCACCAACTGAGCCACCATCAACAACCACCATATCAGCCTCCACCAATCATCACTGCTCAGCAAGTGTATCAATCGCTGCCGCACCAACTGAGCCACCATCAAACACCAGCATATCAGCCTCCACTAGTCATCCCTGCTCAGCAAGTGTATCAAGTGCTGCCGTACCAGCAGAGCCATCAACAACCAGCATATCAGCCTCCACTAATAATCCCTGCTCAGCAAGCGTATCAAACGCTGCCGCACCAGCTGAGCCACCATCAACAACCAGCATATCAGCCTCCACAAGTCATCCCTGCTCAGCAAGTGCATCGATCGCTGCCGCACCAACTGAACCACCATCCACAACCAGTGTATCAGCCTCAGCCTGCTCCATCGACTCAGCCAGCCTATCAGCTGGTGCATCCAACACCTGGTCCAGCACCCTATTGTTCTGTACCAGTTCCATCGGTCCAGTATGTCCGTCAGCCCCAGTATACATCACTACAGGATTCATACGCTCTCCAGCTTACCAGGCAGCCAGTCCCTGTACCTAAACTGCCTAACCTGGTCCATGACAGCGAGAGAGAATTCACTGACCTTAAGATGGTGCTGGACCACCTACTCGATGCCCACACTGAACTCTCTGAGCACTACAAGTACCGTGTACTTATGGAGCAGCTGGTTCTGGATGAGGCTAAGCTAATAGCCCAGTCCTGCAGGCATTATGCGCAACCCTACACCGCCACCATGCAGGCCTTGCAGCGGCAATATGGACAGCCACATCAACTTGCACAAAGCGAGATTGCAGCAATACTGAATGCTCCTGATCTCAAAGCAGGAGATACCAAAGCATTCCAGAGCTTCGCCCTTAGCATCGACTTGCTAGTGGGAATGCTGACGTCGCTGGAAGGACCTAACGGGATGGAAGTCATGTCGACCGGCCATGTTGATCGGCTCCTTAGTAAGCTCCCTAAACAAGTGAGGAACAGCTTTGTGGAGCACCTACTGGCTCAAGGTCGTCTCAACACGACTAGCCTAAACCCATACAACCTTCGAGACCTCGCCGACTGGCTCAGGGTAAAGGCCGAAGCTCAAAGACTGTCCGAGAGAATGGCACAGCGCCATCGGATGGAAGGGACACAGTTCTCTAACAGAGACAAGCAAGTTCCCCCACCCAGACCTTGCAACCAGCCTTTCTCAGTTTATTCTGGCTCCGTCAAGCCTAAACAAGACAGCTGCCAGCCTGCTGAGACATCTCAATCAGAAGCCAAGAAGCAGAAGTTCAAGAGGATGTGTCTCTTCTGTAGGAGTGCCGAGCACTACCTATCACAGTGTCCAGACATTGTCCAATGCTTGCCGGGAAAGGTTGAGAAGTGGATAGCAAATGGCAAATGTTTTCGTAATTGCGGCCGTACCAGCCACGAGCAAGATGCCTGCACATTGAGGAAAGCATGCAGTGAGTGCCAGGAGGTCCACCTCAGAGTTCTCCATGCCATTGCCAAGCCGGGTCCCCGCGCCTACCTCATCACACCGAAGGATGGTGCCTCGCTCTCCAACTCCAGACAAGGGGGAAAGGTGTATCTTAAGGTGGTACCAATCGTTATTACTAACAGGAGCAAGTCACTGTAAGAAGCATTTTGTATAAAAGTATTCTGTACT
Organism: Notolepis coatsorum; assembly: GCF_963971535.1. Classification (NCBI taxonomy): domain Eukaryota; kingdom Metazoa; phylum Chordata; class Actinopteri; order Aulopiformes; family Paralepididae; genus Notolepis; species Notolepis coatsorum. The sequence goes on along the minus strand of NC_140165.1, from coordinate 151,848,108 downwards.
TCTGTATGACAACTATTAAATAAACTTGAACTTGAAACTTGAACTTGAACTGCACACTTATGCGATCCTAGATGATGGAGCTGAACGCACGATAATACTGCCAGCTGACGCTCGACACCTGGACCTTAAAGGCGAAGCGGAGTCCCTCGCACTGCGGACGATTTGCCAAGACGTGGCTCGCCTCACTGGCAAGTGGGTAGATTTCCATGTGGCCTCCCTGACTCATCCTTCTGAACAGCACCTGGTGAAGGGTACCTTCACAGTCGACTAGCCCTGTCGGAGCAGAGTTACCCTGTGACTGCACTTCAGAAGTGCTGTCGCCACTTACGGAGGCTCCAGCTGCAGGACTTTGGTAAAGTGCATCCACTACTGCTAATTGGTGCAGATTGCACCCACCTGATCACACCCAGAGAACCCATCAGATTCTGCCCCAAAGGTGGACCCGCAGCAGTTCACACAGCGCTCGGCTGGGCACTCCAAGGCCCAGATGGTCTCGTATCTCATGCTACTTCATGCTACTTTACATCTCTCAAGCCTGCACCGGAGGACTTCGATCAACACATTGAACATCTCCGGCAGCTTGATATGCTTCCATTCCGAAGTGAAAAGCTAGCAGTAAGGTCCCGTCTGTCCCGTCCACTCCTCCACGGCCCGGATCTTGCGAGGGTCAGCCCGGGTCAAGCCTCTCTCCACGATGAAGCCCAGGTAATCGACGGAGTCGGAGTGAAAACGGCACTTCTCTGCCTTGACGAAGAGCCGATTGTGGAGGAGGCGCTCCAGCACACGTCGGACATGCTGGATGTGTTCCTCGAGGGTCTTAGAGAAGATGAGGATGTCATCTAGGTATACCACCACAAACTCCTCCAGCATGTCACGAAGGACGTCGTTCATGAGCGCCTGGAATACCGCCGGAGCGTTGGTGAGGCCGAACGGCATTACCAGGTACTCGTAGTGGCCCCTGGGAGTCTTGAAGGCGGTCTTCCACTCATCGCCCTCTCGGATACGGACCAGGTGGTAGGCACTCCGGAGGTCCAGCTTGGTAAAGACGGTAGCCTGGGTGAGAGGTTCGAAGGTGGAGTTCATGAGAGGAAGAGGGTACTTGTTCTTAATGGTGATCTCGTTGAGCTGGCGATAGTCGATGCAGGGTCGAAGGTCTCCGTCCTTCTTCCCAACAAAGAAGAAACCGGCCGCCACAGGGGAGGAGGAAGGCCGAATGAGACCTGCTTCCAAGGACTCAGAGATATAACAATCCATCGCTGCCTTCTCAGGGACGGTCAGACTGTAGAGGCGGCTGCCGGGAAGGGGAGCCCCTGAGCGAAGGTCGATGGCACAGTCGTAAGGCCGGTGAGGCGGAAGGGCCTGAGCCCGGGACTTACTGAAAACCTCCTTGAGGTCGTGGTACTCGGGGGGTATCGTCGAGAGGTCCGGAGGCGGCTCACAAAGAGGGCTCCGGGGCGAGGGACAGGACGCCGCCTGAAGACACTGGGCATGATAGGCGGAGCTCCACCCTCTGATGGTACCGGAGGACCAGGCGATGTGGGGCTCATGCAGCGCGAGCCAAGGCCTGCCCAGGACCACAGGGACAAGAGGAGAGCTGGTGATGAAAAACTGGAGTCTCTCAACGTGGTTACCAGCAATGGTGAGAAGGACTGGGACGGTGCGTTGAGTGATGTCAGCCAGGCGGTGTTGGTCCAACGCGAACACCTCCAAGGGTCTCACGAGGTCCTCTAGCGGAATCTTGGCCTGGGTAGCAAACTCGAAATCCAGGAAGCTCTCGTCAGCACCCGAGTCGATGAGTGCCTCCACCGTCGCCCGTTGGTCCACCCAGGTCAGGGTGACGCTCATCAGACGACTAGGTGGTGCACGGTTCTGGGAACGAGAAAAACGGCTCACCAGGATCTCCCGGGGTCCCGGCGAGCCTGGTCTTTTGGCCGGGTGGGGCAGTTGGAGATATGGTGCCCCTCCCGGCCGCAGTAGAGGCAAAGGCCGGACCTGAACCTGGCCTCTCGTTCAGCCGGACTAAGGTGAGAGCGTCCCAGCTGCATGGGTTCCTCCTCGGGCGCCGAACGGGAGGGGAAGGGACCACCAGTCGTGGTGGAAGCAGGACGGGCCGCAGTACCGTCACAAGTGCGGGAGGTCTGGGTCACCTCTGGAGGTCCCAGTCGGGCTCTCTCACGCCTTCTCTCCCGGAGGCGTCCGTCGATGCGAATGGCGAGGCTGAATGGGTCCTCGAGGGACTCCGGTTCCTCACGGGTCGCGAGCTGGTCCCTTACAGCGTCGTTGAGCCCCCTCATGAAGGTGAGACGAAGCGCTTGGTCGTTCCACCCGCTCTCCGTTGCCGCCAGTCTGAACTCCAGCACGTAGTCGGTGACCCCGCTACTGCCCTGCCGGAAGGTGCCCAACCGAGCTCCTGGGTCCTGGCCATGGGCTGGGTGGTGGAAAACCCTGCGGAGCTCTGCCACGAAGTCTGGGTAGGAAAAACAGAAATCAGCCCCCATTGACCAGGAGGCAGTAACCCACTGTGCTGCCCGGCCTGAGAGCAGGTTAGTCATGTACGCCACTCGGGCTCCCTCTGAAGTGAATCGGCTGGATTGATGACGAAAAACCAACTCACATTGCATGATGAATGTGGCACAATCCTCGAAGTTACCGTTGAACAACCGTGGTTCGGAGAGACGGGGTTCCCGAGGTGCGGGAGCGGGAGGCGCGGGACCTGCCACGGCTGCGGGTGGTGCTCTGGCCGAGACTCCTGAAGCAGGTGGAGTTACAAGCAGGGCGTTAAATGCGTCACTCAGAGTTTGTAATTGGTGAAGAATATCAGCCTGCTGATTACCCTGGGCTGTCTGTAGGGTAGCCAGAGAGCCAAGGGACTCCTGAATAGGCAGGACCTGGGCTCGGAGCTCCTGTACAGCAGCCGCAGCCGCACCTAGCTGTAGGCTGTGGTCGTTGGTTAATTCAATCTGGACCGCCAACGCGGTTCTGACTCTGTCTGTGTCGGCTGAGGTCGACATGGTCGGGTCGTAATGTTAGGGTTTGAAACCGACCTCAAACGCACGGCACAGACAGGTAGTTCAGAGTTAGCCAAATACTAGGACGTATTTATTTTCAGAGTCAAAAAGGAGCAAGTAACAATCTTGAAACAAAGGGAGACTGCCTTCAGCAGAGTTATCTGCGGCTCTGCAGATCCTCTTGGTGTTCGAGGTGGGGAAACGGTATTGACGCTGAAGCGGCTCTGCAGATACTCCGAGGAACAAACACACTGTAGCACCCACTCCCCACACTTTATATTTATTGATGAAGGATTGCACTACAACTCGTACACCTTACTGTAAATTGTACCTAAATTGTACCTCATCCCATTTCTGCTTTGCACTAGATAGTACTGTACATTAGTACACTGCATAGTATTGTATATTATATGGTAACTCAGAACATTGTACATATGTCTATACCGACCACTGTGACCTCATTTTCTTCTTCTAAATTACATGCTATACTATGTTATTTGATACTATCTTGTCTAGCACAGTCTCTGGAGCGTAACAGTAAGAAGCATTTTGTATGAAAGTATTCTGTACTTCTGTATGACAACTATTAAAGAAACTTGAAAAACTTGAAAACTCCCAGCTTCAACTCGAGGTGGAAAAGAGAGAGAGAGAGAGAGGTAAATAACAGTCCACATCACACAGAGGCAGTGCGGTCTCCTCCTCCCTTAGCTGAGCCAGAACAAACAAAACGATATCTTCAGTGTTCACCACAACACACAATTTAGCTGAGGGTCAGTGCAAAACAAAAACGATAAACTTCTGTGTCTCTTCTAAACACACACCCCAGCTGAGTCCAGTGCAAGCAAATGATAATCTTCAGTGTCTCCTTTAACACACAACTTAGCTGAGTCAAGTGTAAGCAAAAATAGAACTATTCAGTGTTCTTCAAAACACACAAAACAGAATCATCCAAAAAAGGGTTTGGTTCAAACTCACCAAAGCGCAAGAGTAAAGCGGGTAAACGAGGCGCAGCTCAAAACGGGGGACAAGGTCTTCACCAGCGGCAATCCACAGATGTCCTGGAGGGAGAGTAGACGAGGCACAGCAACGGGGAACAACAGGCAGAAACAGAAGTATTCAAAACGACCCGACATCGATTGAAGGGAAGTCCCAGTATAAAAAGCCTCTGGGGCGCTAATCAAAAACTATGACAGGTGCGCGCTGGAATTGATACTTGCTCCAAAAGCGTGTGGCGGGGAATGCACCAATCAACACAGCACCTTAAAGGAGCGGAGCGTGTGGCGAGGAATGAACCAATCCTCACACATCCTAGGTTGTCAAAGTGGGCAGGGTGCAAAGTGGGCAGGGAGCAAAACGTGCCTTTTGTGCAAATGTGTTTTTTTGTTAAGCTTTCTGTGAAGAACATATTCACAAAATCATTAATAATAATAATAATGGATTGGATTTATATAGCGCTCTTCGTGACACCCCAGTGACCCCAGAGCACTTACAGAGTCCATTATTCGTTCATACACAGTCATACCAGTGGTGGTAAGCTACAATTGCAGCCAGAGCTGCCCTCCGACCACCACCAACATTCATTCACATGCATACACATTCATACGAGGCAAGTAGGTTAAGTGTCTTGCCCAAGGACACAACGGCAGTGGGATGGACATGGGCTTGAGCTGGATTAGAACCACCAACCCTTCGATCATTGGACTACCCACTCTACCCCTGAGCCACGCCGCCCCACATTGTCCAACTCTTTGACAGACTTGGTAGTGTTTCCATCTCTCTGTATCACCTCACCTCACTTCAACTCATTTCAACCTGCCTGCCCATATACGACCGGGGTGCCCATGTACATGTCAAAATACTTCCCAAAGGTCAGTGAATACCACAACCACTACACCAGAGGAAGCTCAACAAATCATGTTAAACCCAGATTCGGCTCAAACAAGGGACTAAACACGTTTCGCAATTATGCCACAACAATGTGGAACGCCCTACCCAAAGCTGTAAAGGAATGTGAATCCCTGCCCACATTCAAAACCGCTCTTAAAGAGCACCTACGGGAGGCTGCAATTCGAAACTGGCCACCGTAAATGCCCAAAACCCCCACAACCTCCTAATAGACAGTCTCCTCCCCACCGCATGTATATATTCCCTCCCCGCCGTATGTATATTTCCCTCCCACCCACCCACCCCCTCCTAATGTACAGTCCCCTCCCCATCATATGTATATACTCTGTCAGGATCTAGGGGTAACAGTACTGTATATTTGAATACCGCTTATGTCACAAATGTATCAGTACTAAATACCTATATGTCCCTATGCCATAAATGTCATGTATGTTGTGTATGTCATAAATGTCTATATGAAATGAAAATGGGGGGCCCTGATGGAAACAAGACAAACGTCTTTCTCAGGTCTGCATCCCCTTAACAATTGTATGTATTGAGCCGTACTGTATTGTACCCATTCTGCAATCTGTTAAATAAAGTTTTCATTCATTCATTCATTCACACTCTTGTTATACAGCTCAACAGCGCCCTATTGTGGTTCATAGGGAGTGACGCAAACCAATAATGAGAACTGTCACGCTTCAAACGTTGTTTAATTGCATTTAATGCATTATTTGTCTCATTAAAGTAGTATTATCTTTACGTTAATAATACTCGGCGTACGTACATGCCTACCGCATCACACTTTCTGAAAATCACGAGGCTTGTGTGCACTGTGTGAGTGAGAGGGGATAGAGGAGGGTAAACGTCATGCTAATCACACATGCAGTGCGCAAGCGTGGGACTCAAAGTAAACAACACGGAAGACTTGTGCCGACTGCCGAGCTATATTGCAACGTTTTGCTGTCTTTTAGTAGAAAACAGACGGCTTTTACCCGAAATTAAGCTTTACAATTGCGTACATTTGTGAAGACATTCATTAATCATTATTCTTGGACATCAGCTGAGATTGAGGAGGTTGTGAGCACGAGCAAGACAGACCCACACCACGAGTGTTTAAGCTACAATGTTACGGCTGCTATTGTAGCCAAGTAGCAGACCTGTGTATTTGATAACATTGTTCCATCCAGCCACGATGCCAGCTCGTAACATTTTATCAAACGGAATTCCTAGCACTAACGTTAGGTACTCCAAGTTAGCAAGTGTTGATGACGGCTACATTGATTTACAGGTAAGACGGAAACGGGTGCATTGGGGGACCCTGATGTAAACAAGACGAAAGTCTTTCTCTGGTCTGCACCCCTTAACAAAATAACAATTGTGTGTATTGATCCGTACTGTATTGTACCCATTCTGCAATCTGTTAATAAAGTTTTCAATCAATCAATCCTCCTAAGATTTGGGAGCTCCAATTCGAGATCTTGTGAGTTGTGGGACCAAATCAATTGTATATATTAGTGTGACTTAAAAACAAATGAAGCTTTAGAGTAAGAAATAAAGTAATGGACGCAGTCAGTGTAAACACACACAATGTATAATCTAATGTGAAATACAGTACAGTACTACCCCCCCCCCCCCCCCCCCCCCCCCCAGGATGTGTGTCTTGTTCCTCCCCAAATGCAACCAATGTAGTCTACTTAATTCAATCAAGGTGAAATGGGGATCCAATCATTTTCCTTCAATAGTGTTGTAGGCTAGGCTACGTGTCAGGGTTACTTTAGGCTATATGGTTCATACTGTGTCCAGTTCTAGAGCTTCCCTTCACTATGTGTAAGTACGGCATGTGCACTAATAGTTAACTTTTTACTCATTGTTCCATGGAAGTAAGGAGAGAGAAACATGATGATGGTACATTAAGCGCCATATTGTCTAATGAGAGGTTCTATCCCATTCCACAGTTTAAAAGAAGCCCACCCAAAGTCCCATATAAAGCCATAGCACTGGCCACTGTCCTCTTCTTAATTGGCTCCATCTTAATCACCATTGGGGCCCTTCTTCTGGCAGGATACTTCGAAGTTAAAGTGAGTATGACATTTAATATTGATTATTATTAGCCATTTATACCATGACATGCATAGACTATTTTATAGTATTTCCAGTTAAAGGAACACGCCATCATTATGGGAAATGCGCTTACCATTCTTCTCCAGAGTCAGACAAGAAGATATACCAATTTCCTCTTTGATTGATTAATTCATTGAACATTTTATTAACATATGGGTACAATACAGTACAGCTCAATACACACAATTGTTAAGGGGCTGCAGACCAGAGAAAGACTTTCGTCTTGTTTACATCAGGGTCCCCCATTTTCAATTCATCATAACATATATGACATACAGATAGACAGTACTGCTACATCTAGACATTGACATACCAGATCTACAAAAACAGTACTGTTTGTGATACAAAAATAGTCTAAAAAAGAGAGTATATACATTTGAGGGGGAAGAAACTGTACATTGGAGGAGGTTGGGTAGGTGGGGTGGGGGGGGGGGTTGGGTAGGTGGGCGGGGAAAACTACATTGGAGGGGGTTGGGTTAGGACATTTACAGGGGCCAGTTTCGAATTGCAGTCTCCCGTAGGTGCTCTTTGAGAGTGGTTTTGAAAGTGGGTAGTGATTCACATTCCTTTACAGCTGTGGGTAGGCCGTTCCACATTGATGTGGCATAATTGCTAAATGTGTTTAGTCCCTTGTTTGAGCCGAATCTGGGTTTAACATGATTTGTGGAGCTCCCTCTGGTGTTGTGGTCGTGGTATTCATTGACCTTTGGGAAGTATTTTTACATGTACATGGGTACCTTAGTCGTGTAGTGTATCTTGTAGACCAGGCCCATTGCAAGTTGCTGTACTCTGTTGTCTACTCTGTTTCTTCAAGTTTCAAGTTTCTTTAATAGTTGTCATACAGAAGTACAGAATACTTTTGTACAAAATGCTTCTTACTGTTGCGCTCCAGAGACTGTGCAAGACAAGATAAGTATGAAATAAAAACATAGTAAAAATTAGAAGTAAAAAAAGAGGTCAATTACTGGGTTGTAATTTAGTTTTTAGCGCCTTTGAAGTGCTTTGGTACCATGAGGTGCAAGCATAGTCGTAGTACCCTTGAATGAGTGCTCCTGCCAGAGTCTTCAGGGTATTCTTGTTTACCAGAGAGGAGATCCGGTACAAGAATCTAGTTCTTTGGTTGACTTTTTTGATTACATTGGATGCCATTTTGTCACAGGAAAGATTTGCCTCTAGGATGGAACCTAGGTATGTAATTGCATCTTTCCTTGTGACAATATTGTCACCCACTGTAACTGAGAAGCCGTCGGTCTTGCCGAGTTTGTTATTTGAACTGAAGAGAATGGACTCTGTTTTACCCAGGTATAATGATAGTTTGTTATCAGCGAGCCAGGTGCAGATTCTGCCTAGTTCAGAGCTGAGGGTTTTTTCAACCTGTAAAAACCTGTGCGTTCAGTAGAAAGCTACTCTTATCTGGCTGTGCAAGCTATAGCCTAGCTTAGCACAAATTAATGGAAGCGGATATGGACCAGCTAGCCAAAAATACCTCTCCCTGAGTTTTAAGCTAGGCTAGTGGTCCGTATCGGCTTCCATTAATTTATGCTAAGCTAGGCTAGCTTGCAGCCAGATAGCTTTAATTGATATCTATCTTATTGTCTGACAATATTCATCATATTGATGAGTTTTCATGTAGAGACGTCTAAAAGACATTCTTAGTTGATGAATAGTCCTCACAACTCAAATAATCCTTGTAATTAACAAATCTAGAAAACTGTGTTTTCCATAACTGTGATCTGTCTTAAGTAAATGCAGAGGCACCTCTTTAAATTAAAGGGGCACTTCACCGAAAAACAACACTTATTTGCTTTGCACATACTCTCACACATATCCCAAGGCTCTAAACTGTTTTGCACACATTTAGTTTGACCGTTATTGAGAGATAATACGTTTGAATATCTCCTCCCATAATGTCATCAGAGGACACTAAATCTGTGTGTTATGTTAATTACACAGCTCAATGAAATTATGTAGATGAAAAAATGTAGATAATGATTGCAATAGGGATTGCTATTTTTCATTTATATCATTTCATTTAGCTGTAATTAACACAACACAAGGATTCAGGGTCTTCTGATGACATCACAGGAAGAGATATTCAACTCATTAACTCTGTCTCTAACTGTTAAACTAAATTAATGTGTGCTAAACTGTTTAGAGCCTTGGGATATGTGTTATGTGCAAAATTAATTGGTTTTCGGTGAAGTGCCCTTTTAATAATAATAATAATAATAATAATAATAATAATAATAATAATAATAATAATATTTATGAATAGTATTGTAACACCAGAGACCTGCTTATCATTTTCCAGGAAATTACTTATTCAGCATGAATTAGGCTTTAGTCCCTAATGAGCCATTAGTGGAATGAACCAGGAGGATTCATTGTCTTTGTTTCTCTGTTTCAGCATGCTGACCGAACTGTGCCTGTCCTTATTATTGGAATCCTCGTTTTCCTGCCTGGCTTCTATCACCTGCGGATAGCTTACTACGCATCAAGGGGCTACCGAGGTTACTCCTATGATGATATCCCAGACTTTGACGACTGAGGAAACCACTCCCTTCTTTGTTTTGTGCTCAATTCTGTTTATTCTTAAACCAAATATTAAGTAGCGCAAGCACAAGCTTGATTTTAAGGCTTTGATTTTAAGGCCTTTTTTAAATAAATGGAATCATTTTATGCCTGCCATAAAACGTCTAGGCATCTAGAATACATCTAATGCTAAAAGCTTTTGATGTTATTTTGAGAAGTCTATTCTTCATTAGTTGATGCCAGACTCCTATATAATGCCAAATGATCACTTTTTTGTTAAGTTGGAAAATAAACAATAGCAAATGTATGTTGGCAACTTTCCTTTTTCCATTTAGCTCTTAACACATTGTCTGCCACGCAGTTTGCCCCCCTCATGCCCCTCTCTGCCACCACTCTAAGCCTATGGAGATGTTCACCTTCTTTACAGGGCTATAACTTTTTAAATTGTATTGCTAAATTGACATTACTATGGCCCATTCAACATCGATTATCTATCGTTCAGGATGTAGGAACGTTATACTTTTTCATTCATATATTCTTCCAAAAATACCTTCTAGAATATAAGTATGTTTTTATCGTTTTCTGCAGTAATTCATAGAACGTGAGTTATAGACAAACGCATATATAGATTATCAACTGCCGTTTATTGACGATACACGCTATATTAAAAAATTCAACTGTACATGATCGTATACGTTATGATTCATCATGTGCGGATGAAAGGGAGGGGGGGGTCGTTTATAATTCCGTGATCGTCAGTAAATGCTTTATGTAGTATGGGTGATATATTGATCAGATCGGTTTGCAGTGAAAAGAATAAACAATCAAGCTGAAAGTAACGTTACTGTCCTCTTACCGTTCGCCGATGAGACTGAAGGAAAAAGATCCCACTTATTTGACGTCGATCTACTAGAGCCATTTCCGGTTTGTATGGCGCAATAAACGCCCAAATCATATCGATTATTGAGTTATGGCAGCGATCCATATGCATGCATATGTTTGTCTGTAGTCCCGCAACGATATGTGACTGCCGGACGGATTTCCCAGATGCACCGATGGCCACTTCCGGTTGTAACTCGCCCGATCATCCACCAGGCGGCGGTATTGAGGCGTTGCACTATTGTGCAGGGTCCCACTGTATCCCCAGAAGCTGGGTGGCGGAATTATGAATGCCATGGCGAAAAAATTAAATATGATCTCAATATCGCTGTACAGCGTGGTTTTAAAAGCAATAATAAAATACACAATGAACTGATTAAAAGTGATTACATGTTTAATTGGTTAATAACCAGGTATTGAGTTTTTTTTTGTAAAGATGTGGTAGGTAGCACAGTGTCTTATTTCAGTTGGTAGGGTGTTCCAGAACTGAGTGGCTCTGACTACAAAACAGGACTGACTGAGCTGGACCTAAACGGCACAGTACAGTCCCCTCTCTGGGTAGATCTTGTCGACCTATTACAAGATGTTTTTTTGTTTGATAAAAGTACTGAGGGGTGGGGGGGCCTTGCCATTTAAGATCTTGAATAGTAGGCAGGCATCAGTGTATTTTGTGAGGTTTTCCCAGCTGAGGATTCTGTACTTGCTGAGGATGTGACAGTGGTGGTAAGTATATGGTTTTCGGTCCAGCACCTTGAGGGCCTGCTTATACAATGGGTGTCATGGTTGTGTTTTTTGCATGGGTCCAGCTAGTCATACAGTACATGAGATGGGAAATTATCATTGCGTTCATATAGAGAAGGGCAGCAGTGGATGTTAAACAGTTCCTCATGAATCTGAAATTTGACAAATTATTGCCAAATTGCATTGGGTGCAGAGTGTACAGGCTATTATTAATATGGGAGATTAGCTGTTCAATAATGCATTTTTCAGCAACTTTGGAGATAACAGGCAAGATACTGATTGGCCTAAAGTTACTCACTGTGCTTGAGTCTCCTGATTTAGACTTGGCATGTGTTGGTAAACGTTGATAAGATGGAAGTAGTCACGCAGGTTTGAGATTCTGTAGTGGCATGTCAAATGCATTCTCTTGTAACTATGGTATACACAGTCATTAGTTGGCTAGCAGTGGGCTGGTTTGGCCCATTATCTTTCTGTTATAAGTTAGTGGTATGCTGGTTATGTAAGAACATTGCAGCGACAGAACCCTATAGCTTCCAAAACTATCATAATGGAGACAGTTGCACATTAGTTAATTAGTTAGCAACATTTTATTTTCTTTGATGGTGGAGACAGGGCACTGATTTCTCTTTATTTAGATTCGTATCACAATCTATTCCTGCCAGCAAGTATCTTTAGAAAAATTAAAACGCTGCCATTTGCCCTACAGTATATGTGGATTGACTACTCTCCTAAATAGTTTCATACAGTAGGTCCACAATTCAGAGAGCCTGTTGTGTCATGCTCACTGACACCACCATGTGGTCATATAGACTATAGATGCAACATTTCATTGGGAACCAGACCACCAAAGAGATTGATTGATTGATTGAAAACTTTATTAACATTGCAGAATGGGTACAGTACAGTACAGCTCAATACATACAATTGTTAAGGGGATGCAGACCAGAGAAAGACTTTCGTCTTGTTTACATCAGGGTCCCCCATTTTCAATTCATCATAACATATATGACATACACGACATACAGATACAGTACTGCTACATCTATACATTTATGACATACCAGATTTGCACATTAAGACATGTGCACATTAAGTACACAACACGTACGAATCGATAGTCCCTATATAGACATAATGCAGAAATGCTTGGGCTAATATGAACCTATTGCTCTGTGTTCAGCTATCAGACGTATTGCTATTCCAGCTCTTGTCACATCAGATGTTGTTGGTTACTTTGGCCTGCTGTAACTTTATTGCACAGCCTGCAATACTGTGGTGTGGAGTATAGGCAAGATAAGGAGAGAGCAGTTAGTCTGCATAATGTGTGTTTATGTTCTAAGCATTCAATTTAGAGTGAGTGTGCTCTCTTTTCTGTGCCACAGAAGTATAATCGTTTTAATAATTATTGAATTATTTTCAGTGGATATAATATTAAACTTTGAAACCATTTTTACCATACCCCGTGGATATCGACGTTCTATTTGATTGAGCAGCCTCCACCAAATAGTCTATAGCTGGGCGTTTGTCTTTTGTTGGGATTGGGAACCCCATGCCCATAGTGTTCTCTGTTTGAGGCTGTATTCTACGTTCCCACGGAGAAGGGCTTTTGTCTGAAGGCGCTCAAACTGCATGTGGTAGGAGGAGGAAATGAGAACGATGGGAGGAGAGAGACCGCGGGGAGCGTAGGAGCAGCACCGACGGGGCTGTCGAAACGTGCTATGTACTTGCTTTCTCTTGCAAACGTGCGCCTATTTGAGGTTGTTTTGAGCTATTTGTGACGGAGTGCTGTCTTGCTGATTTATGAAGTTAATTATAAAAGGTTATTTATCATTAGGCGTATTTTGAGCAACTTTGGACAAAGCTGCGCGCGGACCCAAACGCATGGAAACTTTAAATGGACTTTAAATGGACATATCTTACATTCACTGAGGTAGCCTAACCTAATAGATAAATGTCAACTGAAAATGACTTTAACCAAGTCTGACGGCATCGGATTCCAGGGAAATATCTTGGTTTAGACTTATTGACGGACTTGCGAGGTAAACAAAAATGCAACCACCTGCGCCTTGTGAAACACCTTCATTTTAATTTTAGAAAGTCTTTCCCACATTTCTCCAGAAGGAGGAAAGCAAAGAAAGTTTAAATATGATCAACGGGAAGATCAAAAGAGGAAGACCATCAATGGCTTGAATGATTCTACTTCAACTTCAACTAAAAAGTGCCTCAAGCAAGGTAAGGAGTTGTGCATTAAGAATAGCCTAAAGCATCCAAGTTGAAGGCCTATTTAGCTTGGATCGTTGTTTTGAATACAGAATCGTCCTATAACACCAATAGTCTTATATGACGCGCAATTACTCATGCAGTAGTAAATGTTCCTCATTTGTCTCTATTATTTTACTGTTATAATCGCTGCCCATGTAAGCTCAGACAGAAGTGTGATTTATCTGCCACAAGAGTATGTTTTAATACAATGTTTTACGAACCAGTAGTTAAAAGGGACTTTGGTGTCCGTGCTTTTCTAATAGTGAGAACAGGTCAGTCTCAGCAGAATGTTGTTGTTTTTATCCAGGGCGACCTTCTCTTAGACCATATGCCTGTGTGTCAGACAAAAGATGCACCTGTTTTTACTTTAGAACGCCTGGAAGGAAACATGGACGACTAATCAATTCTGTTTCACTGCAGGGGTTCTGAAATAGTGGGCTGGTGGGTTCGGATAGTGTTTCCATTTGATTAGAGTAAATTGATCTGCCTCTTTCTTTACACTTTGCGACATGCTTCACAGAATACAGTCTGTATTCTCAGTCTGTTCAGTTATTCCTGCAGGTCTGTCAGTACATCTTGTAGGACCATCGGGATTTTTCTTTGTCTTGGCCTTTCCGAGCCTGTTTTTGAAAACTGATGATCAATACAAGAAGTGCATCTGCGCTCCTTCCACCCCCTGTTTAAACACATGTCTAAAGTGGTTAGACTGCGATTTGTGTTTTTATACACAGATGCATTGCGGAGTGTACAATCTTTGGGGTGAAAACTGATCCATGAATATATCAACAGTATGTATACAGTGATTCTGAAAACAATGTAAATCAGTTGTGTTCGGCATGGCATAGTATTTATTGGCTGATGAGGCCATGAAGAAAACAACCACGATAGATTAGAGACGTCAGTGACAGTTGCTCGAGTGGGATGCATTTGGTTATTTGTCACGATTTTGGTCCTGTTGCTTGCTTACCACCATGCTTATATATGCACTGACATAGATAATGGTCGATCATCATCCCAATGTAATTATTTTAGAAGAAAATATGGCCTTAGATGCCATTCAGAAATGTCCCATACATTTGCACTTGGGATAATATCATCATATCATCAATCCCAACATGCTCTGTGTCCACTTGTGCCTTGTTGTAGATAAGAGTATTGACATACTAGAAGAAATAGCTACAATCATGGGTAAAATAAATGCATTATGGAACACAGCGAGCGGTGATCACTCTGGATTGTTATGACAGTGTTATGTTATTCCCTCTTATCAGGCCTCAAGTGAATGGCTGCATTTCTGTAGTGTTTTATTTTACTAGTAGTACTACTCAAAGCGCTTTGCAATGCAATGACTCCATTTTTCAGTACGGGTGGCCCCCCCGTGGGAATCAAACTCCTAACACTGGTGGCATGGTCAGAGCGCCAAACACTCTACCCATTGAGCTACACTGAAGGGTAAATAAGTGATAGTATGTAGAACTGCTGCTTTAACTCATGGCTGGAAGTGTGTCCCACATTAGCACAGAACCACTAGAGCCCTTCACTCTGGATGACTTCTTCACTGTTCCTTTACCTTGACCAGAACCTGCATTCAGAAAGCACAGTCATGTGCGTGTCCATTTCAAGTGGTCTGCGTGGTCAGACAATTGTGACCTACTGTTGTATTTCTACAGCGCAATAGGAGAGCCTTCCGAAACACAGTGGAACGTCATCCAACTCTCTGCGTATGAGAGTGGGTTGCTGCTCCCCCACCTCTTTCAAATGGTCATTCAATGCTCACTGTCTACACTTTAGAATCACAGTAAAGACAGTAGATGTGTTCCCCCACTCCCAGAAAATCACTACAACACTGACTCTTAACATATCTATATATCTACAAGGTTCTATGTTATATGTAAGAGATCAATGACCCCTTGTTGAATTTCAGGCTGCAATAAAGCGTGTATAATAGACGTTTTTGTTTCTTGCAAGGATTCTATGCAAACTACTTTAGGTTTTTGAGAGAGAGAGAAAAAAAGAACAAAATGAGATTATGGTGAGTTTACTGCAATATATGCAGTGTACTGTTGGCCTCTCTGATAATAGCCCTACAGTTCTTGAAGTTTCAGTACCATGAAAATCTCTTTTTCAATCTCATTGCATTAGTTTACAAAAGGTATTCAAATTATCCTAAATGTTAGAACTATTGTTGTGAAAATTATGACTAAAGCCCTTTGAGCTTGATCCTCCTGGATATCAACAGAATCATACCATTTCAGATATCCACTATCTATACTATAATCTACTTCCTTGACTATTCCTGCTCGAATAACCGGATTGGCTAGTCTGTCGGTTGTCAGTAGTTGTATCAGCTAGCTAGTCCACAAACAAGCAATGAAACAAGTTTTCCAATTTATTTATCATCAAGTAGCAACCCACCACACTGGTCCTATGATTTGATTTGATTTGATAGTTTATTTGACAGCACATGTTAATGAACATCAAGTACAAAATACAAAATGTAAACATGCCGGGTTGTAGCAAGAGCTAATTTACACCCGTAGTCCCTAAACAGGAGACAGCAAAACTCTTTCAAATAAATAGCCTGCTTAAGGTAAAAGCATTGTGACAATCAATGATAAAAACAACAATAAAAACAAGAAACAAGTTACATAAACTAAATCAGATAAGAAATTATCACAGTTCTGGTTTGCCTTAAGATGCATTTTAAGATGGGTCTTGCACATGGAGTATGTAGGGCACTCTCTAATCACAACTGGTAGGCTATTCCAGTGAATGTGTTTATATTTGAAAGCTGGATGTATTATGATACTGACATTTTCTGTCAATGAACAGAGGGCCACGCCCCCCCCCCCCCCCCCCCTCAACATACTGAGAGTTGGCTGTGCTCAGAGACGGTGTTCTAAAACAGTTATAACAAATCAAATGACACATCTGAAGTGGAGAAAACAACACTTCTCCTGGCATTAATATTATTATAAAACTTTTTCTGACAGAATTAACATCATTGTACTGGTTCTTTAATAGCTGACCTAAGAAGAAATTAGATCCATATCACTTCTGTTTCTTTTAGCATATTTCTGTAGTTGTCTTTGGCGTTTGGATCAACTAATGACCTTGGATAGTGACTTGTTTGTCCCCTCAAATCTTTAAAGGACCAATCAGGGATCCAAACGTAAACAAATTACAAAAAATTTGCCCCATCACCAAGAAAAGAAAGAAATACAATTGGCTGTTTTCTTTCTCTAGTTGAATCAGTTGAGATACATGGAGTATCAATAAAATAAGTAAATATACATTTTAAATTGTATTCATGATGTATTCTAACTCTTCAAGAATGTATGTGAATATACCCCAAATTGATCATAAAGAAATATAACGGATTGGGGCTTCAGGGTCATATCAGTGAGATATCAGATATTGGTTTGTAATGAGACCCATTTAGACTCAAACCAAGTTCAGTTTCATAGAATATATTGGTTGAGTCAAAATGGTGCTCACTGTTACAGACTGTAATGTGATGGCCGTTTAGACTCAAATCATTCTACAAAAACATGGCTCTCATTCTGAAAACGATCAAATATCTTCCTCATAGGACCTTTAAATGAGACCAATGTAGTCCTTTAGACCAGTGGTTCCCAAAGTCGGGGTCGCGACCCAAAGGTGGGCCGCGAGCAGCCACGGATGGGCCGCGAGATGATTAAAAAAAATAAAATTTAAATTAAAAAAAATTTAAAAAAAACATTTTTTTTTTTTTTTTTTTGTCAGGCCACTGAACTTAGAAGCAGGCCAGGACAGTGTTTCTAGTTGTATTCTAAAATTATTTTCTATTGTATTCTAAAATGTGACTATATGGTTTTATATTAACTTAATAAATAAACAAAAACGTAAAATCTACTTATTTCAACGAACATTTCAAACTAAATAACAGATTATGCACATAAAACGCTGAAAACAACCGAAGCAACAATAGTATTTTAATGAGGCTATTATTATTATCATTATTATTTTGCAACAAGTTATCCCTCTCATAAATAGCACATATAAATGAATAACTAACTTGAACTAACTTAATAGGATTGAAGTGATATTTGGCTTAAAAAATCGGTCGCCTGGCAAAAAAAAAAGAAAAGAAAAGCCTGACGATGTGCATTGGGCCGCAGCTCTCTGACGCCTTATTTTCTGGGTCCCGGCCTGAAAAGTTTGGGAACCCCTGCTTTAGACATTGGAGTCCTTCACTGGAGTTAACGTATCTGTGCCTTGAAGGTCACCTCAGTGCAACGTCCTATAAGGAGCTTTATGTCCTATATAGGATTGCCCCATTGCTGAAGGTTGCAGTAGGGTAGGATAGCAGGTAGGGCATCACTCTAAAGGCTCTGACATTTAAAGGAGGATGTTAATAATCAGAGATATAGAGCTAAGGGCTTTCACTAGGCACAGGCCAGACTCATCTCATCAGAGGCTTTTTTTGACATGGCTATTGACTCAACTGCTGAACACACACACACACACACACACACACACACACACACACACACACACACACACACACACACACACACACACACACACAACAGCAGCACATTATAGGCCTACACTTCTCTCCAATTGAGTGGACAGGGAGTTTGCTTAATGCTAAATTGCCGTGAAATTAGCTCACAATGCGATACTGTTGAGCATGGTTATCGCACATGAGTTAAGAACTGTCCCACTTTCTACTCGATGAGCAACAACAAAAAAAAGCATTTATTACACATCGGTCAATATTCTCACTGGCTGCAGTTGCTAACTTTGGGTACATCAGTCCATATATTCCCCCATTTGAGTCCAGGATTCGATTCAGAGTTGCCCTCTTTCAACGCCGTGGTCTTTTGCCTGTCAGTAGCTAATTTCCTACTATTTAATTAAATGTCAATACACAAGCCAAATTAGGGTGGAATGCGAACTCTCCTTGAAAGGGGGCAGGGATCTATGAATTGATTGTTATGCAGTCAGTGTAGGCTGGTCCAACCAGTCATGTTTAATTGGGGTTCTGTTGCACGCACACAGGCTGAATTGATTTCTTTGTTTTTGGTCACGTGATATTTGTAGGAGTTCCTTCTTTTCACCTGCTATTGTACAGTATGTCTGAGTGACACGCCTCCTGCCTGAGCCGGGTCGGCCCGCTCTGGGGCTGTGGCCCTTGACAAGGATTAACCAGGATTAACGTAGAGAGTAATGCTGCTGCTTATCGGGCCTGTCTCTGTCACCATCACCAACACCACTGATGGGCCTGCTCAGGTACTGCAGGGCGACACATTCCAACACACTCTCCCTCCTCATGGACATGAAGTCAGATGTTTTAGTTGCGAGATGTGCGGGTGAATGTTTTCAATAGCAAAGCTCAGTTCACAGTGGCCAGAATGTTTTCTGGGTCTAAAGGTATCGACATTTTTATAAAATGTTCACAAACAAGGGAGTCCTTTCAGTCTGACAGGGCCGGACTGGGGAAATCATTCATACCGGGAGATATAGCGCGAAATCAGCCCCAATCAGGCCACTTTTTAAGCGGGGGGTCTGGGGGTCCCCCACCAGGACATTTCTTGTTACAAAGACTTAATTTCCTGCATTCTGGTGAATTTTAGTCCATGTGAATCACAAACTAATGAGCCAACAATTGCTTAGTATGTACTGTTATGAACCTCAAATACAACTGTTGTGGCACTAGCAATGCTACTCTCTCCTAGGGCTGGGCGATAAAACGATAACGATAACTATCGCGATACATTATTTCCTCGAAATAAACATGAAACGTGGTCGCAAAGTTTCGATATATCGATTTTCCAAGCTTGGATATGAGCACACGCACTAACAACCAATCAGTGAAGGAGATGGCCGATAGCGGAAGGAGACCCGGAAGGAGGTGCGGCGGTAGGACTCAGTAAACAAGGCTGGCTATGGCTAATTAGCTTGCACGGTGCTATTTTACAGTTTACCTGCCGAGTTGGTGTGTGTTTTGAATTCTGAGGGTAACTTAACTGTTATAGTAGTGTGGGGTATACGGTGGACGTCGTTGCAATGAATTGGGCGGAACAGAGCATTTTAGGGTAGGCCTGCCACGATAACACATTTTGCTGGGCGATTAATTGCCCCCGAAAATATCGCGATAAGCGATATTATTGCGACCGGTTAGAGAATTTTTTTTGGAGACATTTATTTCCCAAAACTTTTATTTTGAAGCCCACCGCTCCGTCTTTTCCGGTGTTTTAGACTTTTATTTTGAAGCCCACCGACCGGACCGGAAGTATTGTTGTGATTATCAGGTACTTTTTTAGTCCCTGCTCTGTCGTGGTTCCAAGCGAGTAGAAGTGAGATGCATGCATCTTATTGGTAGAAGTGGTACCAGAAAAGTCACGTGAAACACTGCAGACCACTGATTGGTCAGAATAGAGACGCGTCACTCGTTGTCGTTGGAGAGTCTGAGGGAGTCTGAACGAAAACAGAACGCCGCCATCTTTAATGTCTCGCATAGGATTTCATAATCATTATGTTTGCAGCAGGCACAAGTGCAATAAACAAAGGATACAGTCACTGTGTATTCTGCCTCATTTATTGATTAAACAAAACCGACATCAACACAATTTGCCACCGAGCGGAGAGTTTAGTTAACAAGATCGCTGACTTGTTAAGGCTTGTTGTTAGGTTAGGTGCTAATGTTGTGCTAGCGTTTTAGCATGGCTATCGTACATAGCGTGATCAATATAACTCGCTATTGATTGTTTGTATGAGTAACGTTAATGCTAGTAGAATAGACACAATGAGGGGTAACGTTAGCCCCACGGAGCTCCTGTGCTGTGCTCTGTAGTAAAGCCAGCGGCCCGCCTCCCAACACGGACAGTGACTGACAAGCACTGGTTCCGCCTCAAACAAACGCGCAAATAGCAATTAATCGCGCCCGTCAAAATCATTGCATTCATTTTAATTATCGCGGCAATTAATCGATTTATTGCTTATCGCGGCAGGCCTATTTTAGGGTAATTTTTTAGTACATTGTCATGAAATACTCCGCTCGGAAACGAGGCTGGCTATGGCTAATTAGCTTGCACGGCGCTATTTCACAGGTTACCTGCCGAGTTGGTGTGTGTTTTGAATTCTGAGGGTAACTGTTATAGTAGTGTGGGGTATACGGTGGACGTCGTTGCAATGAATTGGGCGGAACAGAGTATTTTAGGGTAATTTTTTAGTACATTGTCATGAAATACTCCGCTTGCTTTGGCTAACTGCTAACGTGCGTGGACTGATGACGACATCAACTCGACTCTCGAGACATTCACAGCAGCAAAACAAGTCAGCCCGCGTATCGGCGCCGGGCATAATAAGTTAATTAAACTTGACAGACATATCGACGATAATTATCGATATCGAGTTATATGAAAATAATTGTATAATTTTATCGCGATAACGTTTTTGGTCATATCGCCCAGCCCTACTCTCTCCACCTTCAAAAAGAACAAGCACAACATATTTTTCTATTTACTATACTACAGTTAACCACTCTCTCCTGTAAGGGCCTTTCTTTTTCTTTGTTTTATCCCTCTCTCCTCCACCCTTTCTCTTTCTTCCACTGTCCATCTTGACATCAACGTTAATTGACTTTTGCTCTACTGTATCTCTCCCGAGTCCCTCACTACCTGGCTCATTGCCTGGCTGTTATTCTGCATCTGAGTGCCATCTGCCATTCCATTCGCCGCCTCCACTGTCAATCAGTTGTATCGCCTGGTCCCGCCTCCACCAATCACAAGCGGCAGCACGGCTCCATTGTGTGTGTGTGATCCGCGTGAGGGAGAGAGTCAGATAGTTCTCCAACTCTGTCGCAGACAGTGAAATCCTGGTTGTTCCCCACCCACCTAGGTTATCTAACTATCGCGCCGCGCCGCCGCCACAACTAGAAACAATGGCCTGGCAAAAAAATATATATATATTATAATAAAAAAATATTAGAATTTTATAATTTTCTTTTTTTTATCTGTGCAGGCCAGGCCACGGGAAAACTCCCGGTGCTCCCGATGGCCAGTCCGGGCCTGCTTTCAGTGCATCCACAAAGCATGTTGCACAAGCAAGCCCCCCCTAAGCTAAACGCTGTTGAAGGTGATGCACTTTGGAACTGCATTGGAGTTAATGGGAGCTGTAAAGTAAGTATAATCCAATACAAAACTCATCAAGTGGCCATAAAACATCATAATGTCAGGGTGGAAAGGCAGGAACACTTGTAACAATCTCTGTCATTAATTAGATGGTCCACAGTTCTATGAATCAGATTTGTCACAAACATCCAAACTATTTATTCAGTCATTTGATGAGCTTTGTATTGGATTGTGTTTACTTTACATGCTCCCATGCATTCCAATACAGTTCCAAGGTGAAACTTTAATTATCTTGAGAATGTTAAGAAGCCTTTTAGAAGCCTATCCTAATGATCTCACTTGCCTCAAAGGACATGCTTTTGCGCCTATATTTTTGTATCTGGAAGAATTGGCACCAGACAGCATTTTGTTAGTAGTATAGTGAATAGTATTGAATAGTATTTTGTGCAAGTCAATGGGATATGAAAACATTTCTCTCATCCCAAGCAAGACATGCCAAGACATGCCAAGCCATGCCAAGCCATTTACCAGGTAATTTACCTTTCATAAGCTCTAGTAATAATACAAATAAATAATAGAAATGTAATTACTTTTATTTAATTTCTAAGGAGATGGTTGGTTTCATACCCCATTGACTTGCATTAACACTGCTAATCAATTATCATAACGGGAGGCGGGTGCCAGTTTATCAGAATTCAATGTAGCAGTGAGAGAAATTTTTTGATGGTTAGGTTAGTGATCCATAGGACAGCCTTCCATTTAAGGCACTGGGAGTGACAAAGTAAGTTCATTTAAATTCAAGATACAAGCCGAAAATTTGAATTGATGGACACAAATTTGTCAGGGGTAAATGTTATAGTTAAGTTATAACTACCCTTAAAAGTTCTAGTGAAGGGCTACATCTGTTCCTCCCTCCCCATCAACCTGGACCCTCTGCAATTTGTATATCGCCCCAACAGGTCCACGGAGGACGCCATAGCCCATGTGCTGCACACAGCAGCATCACACCTGGACAAGAGGCAGGGGAACTATGTGAGAATGCTGTTCATTGACTACAGCTCAGCATTCAATACCATAGTCCCCTCCAAACTCATAGCCAAGCTCAGGGACCTGGGCTTGAACTATGACCTCTGCCAGTGGGTCTTGGACTTCCTGACGGGTAGACCCCAGGTGGTAAGAGCAGGCAAATGCACCTCCTCATCCATCACGCTCAACATAGGGGCTCCCCAGGGCTGTGTTCTGAGTCCCCTCCTCTACTCCCTGTACACACATGACTGTGTGGCACAGCGGAACAACAACACAATCATCAAATTTGCTGATGACACAGTAGTGGTGGGCCTGATCTCTGCCAACGACGAGAGGGCCTACCTGGAAGAGGTAGAGAATCTGTCACAGTGGTGTCAGGAGAACTGCCTCTCCCTGAACGTCAGCAAAACAAAAGAGATGATTGTGGACTTCAGGAGGTCGGGGGTCAGGGACTACAGCCCCCTCAGCATCGACGGGGCACCAGTTGAGAGAGTGAACAGTTTCAAGTACCTCGGAGTCCACATATTCGAGGACTTGACATGGACCACACACATTGACAGTGTTGTGAAGAAGGCACGGCAACGCCTCTACTTCCTCAGGCGCCTAAGGAAGTTCCAAGTCAGTCAGAAGATCCTTAAGAACTTCTACTCATGCACAATAGAGAGCATCCTGACTGGCAATATCACCTCCTGGTTTGGGAATAGCACCACACAAGACCATAGCAGACTATAGAGAGTGGCCCGTTCAGCCGAACGCACAATTGGAGGGGGGCTTCCCACTCTCCAGAACATTTACAACAAGCGGTGCATGGGTAAGGCTAAGAGAATTATCAAAGACTCCAGCCACCCAAACAACTGCCTCTTTGAACTGCTGCGGTCAGGCAAGCGATACCGGAGTCTCATGGCAAGCACAGAGAGACTCAGAAGAAGCTTCTATCCCCAGGCCATCAGGTTGCTCAACGAACAATAACACTATGCAACAACCATCAAATGCACTCACAGCACACACATCCACACGCACACACTCACTTTAAACAAACAACTCACTGCAGCACCCACGCTACACACTTTAGAACACCTAAACACACTTTATATTTATTGGCAAAGAATTTGCACTACAACCCATACCTCAGTACACCTTACTGTAAATTGTACCTAAATTGTACCTCATCCCATTTCTGCTTTGCACTATATAGTATATTGTATATTAGTCTATTGTATAGTATATTGTATGGTAACTCAGTTACTTCTACTCTGCATTGAACATTGTACATATGTATACTGAACACTTGTGTCTACGGCGACTTCTATTTTATACTCGCTATACTTATTTTATTTTATACTTATCCTTTTGTCTAGCACAGTCTCTGGAGCGTAACAGAAAGAAGCATTTTGTATAAAAGTATTCTGTACTTCTGTATGACAACTAATAAAGAAACTTGAGAAACTTGAACTACCCACATCATGTATGCTTCTTTAATGCATGTTGCATCAACCCACTACATATTCTGCAGTGGCCTCTGTCCCCACTGCACTCTGGATAACATTCTCTGCCAGGTTTAGAGGGAAATAAACCACCCGTGTCATCTATAATTCCACCAACATACTTAACATCCCAGTAAGCATAATAATCTGGGAGTGTTTGCTTACATGCTTACAAGTGATTACTGTTGTAGTCGACATTACTGTCCTAATAGATGATAATCTTTATGATGGCTGAATTGACCTCTTTTCTAGATTCTCCAATCACAACTGTCGTGATTGGAGGATCAAGAAAAGAGGACAAGGTTTGAGAGGTCATGTGGGCAGACCACAAAAGGAGAGATCAGTGGTGCAATGCATTGATCGAATACGATCAATGGCTCCCTGTCAATTGCTTACTACAAGCAGTGTGTGACCACATCAGCTGTTTGAACCACTATGTCTGCTACTCTAGGAGCAGCCAGCTGACCCCTGTTCTGTCTCACCGGTTTTGATTTCTAATTAAATTACACTGTTAACACTCACAGCAGCAGGGCAGGATTAGACTGGGTGTTACAAGTATGCCATCCTCAAGGCTAAGTCATGCCATCCTCAAGGCTAAGTCATGCCATCCTCAAGGCTAAGTCATGCCATCCTCAAGGCTAAGTCATGCCATCCTCAAGGCTAAGTCATGCCATCCTCAAGGCTAAGTCATGCCATCCTCAAGGCTAAGTCATGCCATCCTCAAGGCTAAGTCATGCCATCATCAATGCTAAGTCATGCTTAGATCCAAGGTCTGGGCGATTAATCGAGTTTCAATTTCAATTACGTTTTTTGGCTTCCCATGATCGTGAAAACAAGATAATTTAGATAAAACAATTATTGTGCCGCATGCCGTGTTGCTCTCATTTTGGCTTGTGTTGTAAATGCAGCGCACCCTTCCTTCACAGTGGTGCGTTTCCCTGCATGTTACCAAGCTAAATGTCTTGTATTGAGACAGAAATTAAATTGGGTTCCTGTTCTGTGTAGACTTAATTTTTGGGGGCTAAGTTATTACTTAATAAAGGAAAATACACATTGTGTGATATGACTCGTCTACACTTTCCTACATTTGATATTGGAAATTAACAGCTAAATATCTCTTGAGAGACGGAGGATGTTTATATGTTTGACAATGAAGTTAGTGTATGCATTGCTTTGATTTAGTCACAATTATCTCTGTTGCGTGCTTAAAAATCACTTCAGTTCTTAACATGTATGCTACTGTACTGTACACCCAGTTTGATTTCTGTGCCCTGGGCTCGAGTCTAGTCCAGTAGAGTGTGACAAATGTGCATTGATGCAGTCCATGGGAATGTACTGCCATTCAGTCTCGTTATGGCTGGGTGTGGCTTGCACATGGCTGTTGTTATTTATGCCCACTTTCCCTCAGATACCCTCCTGAGGAGATCAGTGTCCAGGTGCAGCCTCTCACACTGCACTGTGGTGCTCAGGGTGCACAGATCTGCTCACTGTGGTAAAGAGGCTTTTGTCCACAAGTGACTTTTGTGACAAGAGAGCACTCCGATTTTGTGAAAAGGGAGTACTGTGTGCATTATGAGGTGACAGTCATTGTGTAACAGAGTAGCATTGCCTGAGATCTTAGTAAGTAAACCAGACAGAGGGGATTCCCCTTCGGCTGACCCACACAGGGGACCCAGGTTCAAAGTCAGTTGGGTTACAATTACAACCTTTGAACATCTTTTTGTGAGACTAGAAGTTACCTTGAGACTAAAAGTTATCTTTTTCTGAGTTAAATGTACTGTATATAGGCTCTTGTTAGGCCATCTCTGTTTACATGTCAATAAAATGGCCTGCTGTCTTGCTCTGCTGCTCCACAAAATAACCTGGTTGTCCACCACATGCCCCAGCCAGCACCTGTAGACTAACCCCCTCCAGACTTCCTGTGTAATAAGTCTGCTCTCTCCACCCTGTGTGTATGCCTGTTCCATAATCCCGTCAAACTCTCTGGTGTGGAAAAAGAGAAGTGCTGCAGTCCAGACAACTGTTAAGCCAAGGCACTTTGAGGTATCAGCCCAACTATGAGTCATATAACATAGATTGTCTCATTACATTTGATGCCACGTTGCTCAATGATTGCTGTGAGGATGGTAGCCGAAATTGCGCACTGGTGTGTGCAGTCAGTTGCGAGAGGTGACTCACTAGATTGAGCAAAACATTTTAACAGAATTTCCAGTAGGTTACATGTTGGTTGTGATTATTTTCTTTAGCCCATATCCAGCGGTATTATATTGGATGTGTTTGTCACAAAACTTCCACTGTACTGTAATGATGGCATTTCTTCTGCCATCCAGAAACTACTAGCCACTTACTTATCTTTGCCACATCGACACAGACTGCTGTTATACAGTAATACTTCAACACAGACCCTAATGTCACTTAGCAAAAGCGAAAGGCCTCTCCTCTGTCCTGATTCTCCTAGATCTATCTGCAGCCTTCGACACAGTCAACCATCAGATCCTCCTCGCGGCCCTCGCAGGAATGGGAGTGGCTGGATCTGCGCTGACATGGCTGACATCATACCTCAATGACCGCTCCTACCAAGTGTCATGGAGAGGGACTCTGTCGGCCACCCGCCCCCTCCGGACGGGTGTCCCCCAGGGCTCGGTCCTAGGACCCCTTCTCTTCTCCCTCTACACTAAATCACTGGGTAACATTATCACGTCTCATGGCTTCTCATATCATTGTTATGCCGATGATACTCAACTCTTCCTCTCCTTCCCTCCCTCAGATATCCACGTCTCTGAGCGGATCTCGGCCTGTCTGTCCGACATCTCCGCCTGGATGACGACCAACCACCTCAAACTGAACCTAAGCAAAACAGAATTGCTCCACCTGCCGGCCAAATCCTCCCCCCTGACCGACCTCTCCATCACAGTCGAGAATGCAGCTGTGACCGCGTCGCCGACCGCCAAGAACCTTGGTGTTGTCCTCGACGACCAGTTGAACTTCTCTGCTCACATCGCAGCGACAACCAGAACCTGCAGATTCCTCCTGAGCAACGTCAGAAGGATACGCCCCTTCCTGACAAAAGAAGCCACCCAACTCCTCGTCCAATCAACAGTCATCTCCCGCCTCGACTACTGCAACGCACTGCTAGCTGGCCTCCCGGCCACTGCCACCAAGCCTCTTCAACTCATTCAAAACGCAGCGGCCCGCCTGATCTCAAACCTACCGAAGTCGGCCCATGTCACCCCACTTCTTAGGGACCTGCACTGGCTCCCCATTGCTGCACGTATCCGCTTCAAGGCCCTCGACCTAGCATACCGTGCGGCAAAGGGAACCGCTCCCGCCTATCTCCGGTCAATGGTCTCTAACTACACACCCTCAAGACCCCTACGCTCTGCATCTTCTGGCCGCCTCAGATCTACTCCTATCCAAGCTCCCGGAGGGTCATCAAAGAGAAGCCGCCTATTCTCAGTCCTTGCCCCACAATGGTGGAATGAACTACCCATCCCAGTTAGGACAGCCGAATCCCGTCCAATCTTTCGCCGTCGACTAAAGACTCACTTCTTCAACCATTATCTGAAATGATAAAAAAAAAAAAAAAAAAAAATCTAACCCTGACTAACCTTACTGTCATGCACTTGTCCTAATAAACTAACCTACACTGTAACACGCAACACTTTGATGAACATTGTTACTCAGCTGATAGAGTTATACCTTTCTTGCTGTCTTGTCGCACAGAACTTGTAAGTCGCTTTGGATAAAAGCGTCAGCTAAATGACTAAATGTAAATGTAAATGTAATGGGAAAAAGCCCCTGGTCTTTATCGGTCAACGCAGGGACATTTGTCTTTCAGCTGTTCTATTTCAGGGATGTTTGTTTTGTCATTACTGCTACTAAGAGACTAAACCTGTCACATGATTTGGTTTGGCCTCTTCTACATTGCACGTGTGGCTGTGTCAGCAACTAATAACCCACACTAGCCTCCCTCTTATGTTGGTTTAATTAACTTAAAGTAATAAGCTGGTATTAGAGGGGCTAAATGAGTGAGTGACTTATGAGTTAGTGAATTGTAAGGGGGCAGGGGGGTCATTTCATTTCATTACCTTTTAAAGGGAACTAATTTAAACCTGTGCCTTCAATCCAATTTGAGTGAAGGACCTTATGACTTCAGCAACACAACAACTAAGCTTTTTGCCAGAGCTTTTGTTGAGCATGGGAAATCAATCTTTTTATGCTTCATTGAAATCACAGCAGGCCCAGGTATAGGCACACAGGTAATGAAGACACATACAATGTTGGACAACACTAGCTAATATGAATAAGCAGAACTGAATTGTCTAGGTCTAGACAGATACTGTACGTCAGTTAGTTACCAACGCATTGTTATTGGCGAACCTGCCACCAATATATAGTTTTTTGTTCTTGTGGAACATGTGTTGACATGGTGATATAGGCTATCTGACATTGATCTTATTTTATGCAAAATTGTGTGAGACTTATTTGTTTACGGTTAATGCAATAAGGATTGAAAAGCTTGCAGGAAACAATGTTGCTTAAAAGATATTTAAGGAATCATCTATTTTCATACAGTTTTAGAACAAGCATGATTTTGCAATAGCTGTGCCTGTGTACATGCATCTATGTGTGCATTAGGGTGCATCAAATTGCAATGCAAAAATTTAATCTCAACATATCAATCCGTGTTGGGTTGCATTCTGTTCGGACAAACATAAAAATGATTTGTGCAAAGTTTGGGAAAGATTCGTTGAGATTTAGAGGTAGCACACAGCATGTGAAATATATGAAAATTGGCCTTTTTGGGCGTTTTACTAGATAACATGACAAGGCCATTTCAAAAACGGCAAGAAATAGTTTTTGAGAACAACATTTATTAACCCTAACATTTAAGAACAAAATGTTTGATAACAACATTGAAATAGTCTTTCAAACATGTCTCAAGCATCCTAGAGTCCTAGACCTGGTCCAGCTTGCGCTTGCAGCAGCGAAGATGTGGCCGTGTTGAGCGGTCATGCTCAACTGCCTGTAGCACATTCTGCAGGTGCTCCTCGCTCCTGGCTGCTGCCACAAAGTCTGACGTCAGTTTGACGCCACGCTCGGCACAGTCATTCACAACATTGATGGCACGTACATTCACTGCACCCATCTGAAATGCTGTACTGGTAACCCAATCCTCTACATCCAGTGAAAGAAACGCGGGATCGATGTGCAGCAGGTGCATGCCGAACCAGCAGTCTCGGTTGGCAAGGTCAGCCAAGCTGGTGGTCGGCGAGAGGGTTGGAAACTTTGGCTTGCCGAAGCCAGTGCCAAAGCGGAGCTGTGGGGCTTGCATGGATATATCAGCCGGCTTGTGCTCCAATATAGCATCTGCAAGTGCGCGCCGCTCGCCAATTGGCACCTTGGTGCTGAAGAGTGCCAGGGGCAGCATCTCGCCTGACAGGTACCATAGGTGCCGCTTCAGCGCCTTAATCGCTGATGCTGCGATGCCCTCGTCAATAGACTTGTATGCGTACAGGTTGTGGTAGAGTGTAAGGTCATTCCATGCCGCATCTACGGCCGTGTCGCAGGTCAACCACCACGTTGCGTAGATGTGTGTGATGAAGTTGGCAAACGCCCGAATCTTCAGCACCTGCTGCTGCGTAGTGATGGTCCCCTGAGGAAGCAAGGCAATGTGCTGCTACATCAAGGCCAGCTTGAGAGTGTAGAGCAGCTTAGCCATCCACCGCGCCTTGTGCAGTGCTCCCGGTCGTTGGAAGTTAACTGGAGTGTGCTCTGCACTGTCTGCACTCAGATACACAAGACATAGCTGCACGAACTCGCGATAGTCGTCTCGCTTGTAGTCGAGCACTCCTGCAGCGCACACAATTAGTTCAGCACGCAACTTGCCCAGGAACGGTGTTTCGGCATCGCCAGGAATGTAGCGGGCCAATGGGCCGCTGTCCTTGTGTGGCAACAGGTTCCAGACGTGACGTGCGCAGACGTGTAAACAATGTAACCTCTGGCGAGCGTGACGTCTCCACCTTGAGGTCAGTGAAGATGTGGCTGAGGAGCACCTCGCCGATGTGGTGCCGGCACCCGGACCAGAGCAGTGGTCGACCCAGTGAGAGCTGGATGGCAATGCAGGCTGCCGTGAGATGGCCAGTGTTTGACGCAGTGGTGTCAAATGCCATGTTGACAACCTGATCGGTGCAGCACCAGTCCTGCAGCAGCTTGCATGTCAGCCGGGCAATGATCGTTCCACATGCCTCATCAGTCCCCTTCATGTATGCTGGCACACCAAGCAGTTTGAGCCGCTCCGCGTCTCCGATCACCACTGTCAGACGCTCCTCCAACTGGTGCACATTGTTGAGCATTGGCGTCAACTTGCTGTCCCAGTGCAAGGTGCACATGGGAGGTGGTGTCCACTGTTCTTGCTGGTCCTCACTGATGGCCTGCAACACGTGGCGGCGCGCTCGGTCTGCTGTTGCGTAGGATGTGGAGACCTTTGCCGAATTGCCACCGGATTCCTCGATCAGACCGCGCGTGAAGGCAGCCTGCTGCATTGGTGTGATCTTCAACTGTGTAGCCAGTGACACAAGACTCGGCCGGCTGAGAATGTCTGATGGAATGAAGGCTGTGGTGCCAGTCTTCTTACGCTCACGGGTGGGTGTGTTCTCAGCCGGTGGAGCAGCTGTTTCATCTGCATTGCTGTCTTCATCACTTTCGCTTTCCAACACCACCGCCATGCTGGACCTCGCAGTCATCTCCTGCTGCTCCTTGGTAAAGCATGCCTGCTGCGCTGCTTCACGCTCCTGTCGCCGCTTCAACTTAGATTGCAGATTGGCATCCAATGCTCCAAATGTGGCCACTCTGTCGCCCTTCATGCTGGCCAGGAAAGCAATGTCCTCTGGATCACAGATCAGCTCCTCTGCATTTGGAGACCACAGCGGGAATGTGGCATCCAGCTTGTGCTCCATTGCGTCCACCAGTCGAGCTGTAGCCTCACTGGAGCGCCTGGCCTTTGGAATGTGCCGCAGCTTGTTGCTAGCATCGACAAGCGCTACCATCTTGACGCATGCTCGACGATCACTCACCATTGGAATATTGGCCTTTCCATAAAATGGCTGCACCTGCTCCAAAACGTCCTTAGCCGCATGGAACCGTGACAAGGCTCCGGTCAAACCTGGCCGCTTGGCATGCAGTTGCACAGCATGCACCGCAAGATCTGGCGACCACTTGGCAGTTTGGCACCAGTGATGATGGCATCTGCATTGGTTATGCTGGGGCCCAGACCAAAGACCAGGCTGCGGCTGCTCTGGCGGGAGCCTAAGGGCGGCGACGCCATCTTGTGAGAACTGGATAGCTGGAGATATAGTTGGAGAGCTGGATCCTGTGGTGGGTGATGGTGGAGTTGGGGGAATTGAGTAAACTGTGATGCAGAGCCACACAGGTAAAGCTATTTATAGGCCCATCCCGCCCATCCCCCCAAAAATTGCAGGACCAGGTGCGAGATGTAACAATGTTGCAACTCACACACACACACACACACACACACACACACACACACACACACACACACACACACACACACACACAGACACTAACAGCAGGCCATGTTGGGGGAGGACAGCATGTACTGATGTACCGTTCCATATCTAAATCACCTTGTATTGCAAAAATATTTTGCATGTATTGCTTTTACATGGATGGTAACACTTTTAGCACCCATACAAATCAATACGCTGGAAATGTGTATTTTGACTAGTGTGCATGCATTCATATATACACACACACGTGTGTGTGTGTGTGTGTACTTGTTTGAAGTACTTGTTTTAAAGGTCGAGTTGGGGATCAACAATTTT
Source organism: Notolepis coatsorum (assembly GCF_963971535.1). Lineage (NCBI taxonomy): Eukaryota > Metazoa > Chordata > Actinopteri > Aulopiformes > Paralepididae > Notolepis > Notolepis coatsorum. The sequence continues at coordinate 151,816,201 of NC_140165.1, read as the reverse complement.
ATATATGTAATTGGTGTCTACAGACCCCCTTCTGCTGATGCTAGCTCTTTAGATACTCTTAAAGAACTCTTAAACCTCTGGATTCTGCATATCACTCAGCTCTCAGATTTATAACTGGTGACAGATATGATACTCACCATTGTGTCCTGTATGATAGGGTGGGTTGGCCTTCTCTTGCAGAAAGGCGCAACAAACACTGGTATTTATTTATTTTTAAAGCCCTTATTGGTAAACAACCTATTTATATCTCCTCACTGTTAGATTGGAATATAGGAACCTATTCAACTCGATCGAATGACTGGATGGTTCTTAGGGTTCCTCAGATTTGTTCTGAGCTACTGTAGGGAAGTCAGCATTTTCCTTTGATGCCTCTAACTCATGGAATGTCCTTCAACTCACGCTAAAATTGGAGGTTCTCCCTTCCCTTGGAATGTTTAAATGTATGATTTCAGAACATTGTCTGAAACTGTTTTAGTTGATATTTAAAAATTATTTTTAAACGTTTTTGATTTGTTTTACTCTGGTGTTTAAATTTCTGTGAATATTGTTTTTATTATATACTGTACAATCGTCGTTTCTGTAAATGAGGGAAACCTCAGATGCTTACGATGTGTGTGTGCGTGCGCACGTGCGTGTGTGTGCGTGTGTGTGTGTGTCCTTGCCCCATGATCACGCTTTCCACAAAGTTTGGTCATGTTACATGAATCCATTTAGAAGTTATGCTCCTTTTTGTTATAGGCCACTCCCCTTTTTGCCAATTGGCAGAAACAGTTAATCAGCTGTCCTTTGGCTCATGACCAACCTTTCCTCAAAATTCTGTGCAAGTTTGTGAATCCACTTGGAAGGTATGCACCTTTTTGTGATAGGCCACTCCCATTGCCACGCCCTCTTTTAGCCAATTGGCATGACCACACACACACACACACACACAGTTGACATCCATGCAACATTTCAGCCTCCTAGGGTGAAAACTCTGCCCATTAGAGGGTGGCAAAGTTTTGTGGACCAATCACCCAACCGACAGAGTGACCTATAGAGCTGCTGGTCACAGCAAAAAAATAGTGTACCAGAAGTCCAGAAGATATATTGGTTATCGGGAATTTGAGCTCCCAAATATTGAAATCGGTATCAGCGTCAAAAATCGTATATGGATCTAGCCCTAGAATTGTCTAACGGCAACTTGTGTAAAGTTACACTAAATAAGAGTAAGACACTGGTAATAGGATGACATCTGGAGGTAATTTCACTACTGCATCTGTCACCTGTCTGCTGAGGTGAGAGACCTACCTACAGGATGAGCTGGCCTGGGCCAATCACAGCAGCTAGCTAGCCAGCAGGCACCTCAGCGATGCCTACATGTCTGTCTTGTGGATTTATACAGACACACACACACACATACTATCAATACAGCATGACATCATGATACTTTCCCGGGGCTGTCTTAAATACTTCGAAGCTTCGAAGCTTCGTTCGATGGGCACGGGATTCAAATGGGATTATTTTTTTTTTATATAAAAAAAAAATAATATTATATATATATTTATTTATTTGTATCTGAAAAATCTTGTGCCTCCAATGCAACAGACGTCATACGCCTCATTAACTCCGCCTCTCTTTGTTAACTACAACAAGCACATGGAGATTCCTCATTAACTCCTCTCTGTGTTGAATACAACTTGCTGCTTTTATAAAGCCTCAAATGACAGCTTACAATATTTCATAAAAGCAAAGTGTTTCGTTTGTCTAAGATTTAAAAAGGTTTAAACTTTATAGACAATTCTCTATAGTATTTTTTGTTTGACCTGTGTTTGATAAGACACCCAGTCAGCAGCAGTGTCCCGACCCATATACAAACATGTCTTAATAAAACGTGCTTAATTAAGTAAAATTCTGCCTTTGTCTCTATTAACTACATATAAATATTTATATAATTGTTTGCTTTATAGACGAAGGTTGCAACATAATTATGTAATGTAACGTCGTTGGCTGTGTAACGGAGAGCAGCCGCCCAGGCAGCGCAGCTCCTGACTCATTATTAATTAAATTAATTAATCCAATCCACTTTATTTATAGAGCACATTTAAAAACAATAAAGTTGACCAAGTCCCACAACATAAGATTTTTTTTTTTTATTATTATTATTTTTTGAAGCTTCGATGGCCAAAACCTTCCAGGCCTTGTTTACTTGTATGAAAAACTAGAAAGAAAGTAAACTTTGTGTGCATTGAGGTGTTTTGTATTTATTGACATTTCTTCTCAAATCTTTCCCACATGAAATCTCAATATTGAATCGTGACCCCTGTATCGTGATATGTATGATATCGTCAGATTCTTGCCAATACACAGCCCATCCTCATTCAATTACACTGGCTCCCTGTGCACTACCGGATAGACTTCAAAAACCTCCTACTCACCTTCAAAGCCCTCCACAATCTAGCCCCCATCTACATCACTGACCTCCAGGAATACACCCCCTCCTGCACCCTCCGCTCATCCTCTACTGACTCCTATCCATCCCCAGCTCACGCCTCAGCACCATGGGTGCCCGAGCTTTCAGCTGCTCGGCTCCCAGACTCTGGAGCTCCCTGCCCGGGCTGCCCCCACATGTCCGACAGTCTGACTCCCTATCATCATTTAAATCACAACTGAAAACCCACCTGTTTAAACTCGCATATTCACTATAACCTGTGTCACTGTTCTTTACCCCCTGCTGTTTGTTTAGTTTTTAACCTCGACTTTTAACTGCCTTGCTGTGTTTTTATGATCTGTAAGATGACCTTGGGTGTCGTGAAAGTTGCCACTAAATAAAATGTATTATTATTATTATTAACACATACACACTTGCATGCAGACACACTTCTCCACACACATACTGTACACACACACACACACACACACATGAATGCAGACACACGCACACATATGCATGCTCACACATCTTCAAAACGTACACACTGTCACTTACACTCTGATGCTCTCCATTCACAACACTTCCCAGGAATAGTTTCCCTAATCCAGCCACAGATCAGAAATGCAATTTTCCCCAGTGGATAAAGATTAACAATGTTATACAGTTATCTATTAACCATGAAACATCTGGAACGTAGTGTGAATCTTGATTAAGAGATGCTGTTAAAGTAGAAGGATTACATATGTCTGAGGAGGATGTGCGTGCGTGCGTGTAATGATGATGATTTTGTGCGCCATTGATGTCTAGTACTGGTAGTAAGTCTTGTGTTTAGAGTAACAAGGAGTGTGTGATGTTTTGTTTCAGGTTGGGAGATGTGTGACGGAGTGTGAGGGCTGGCCATGGGATTGGAGACAAGGTGGCTTCTGGCTGTGACCACTGCTGTAGCTCTCTGTCTCCTGAGTAAGTATGGATGATAATGGCACATTTTCCTCTTTGTAGGATAACATTTTCAGATTCTATACAAAGTTAGATTCTGAGGTCAATATTGGATTTTCTATTTTTTTTTCTTTTTTTAATTTTTTATACAAATATGTTTATCGTTTTCTTTTTTTTATATACCGGTACACAAAAAAACATTGACAGAGAGACAAACAGGCATACATATGACAAGAAAATGGCTCAGATACAGCTTTACAGGTTATGTATAGCAAGAGTGACATTTAAGGGGTCGACTCCCGGCCAGTAATAGCATCAAGTGGACTAAGATACCCTCTGCAGTGACATAAAGCACAGACAAAACAAAACAAATTTAAATTCAGATTTTAGTAAACCATAACGCTGCTGCAGCTGCACAAAGGACAGCAAGGTCTCGCCGTCAAATAAATCTCCAAGCTTAGTTATGCATGCCAAACCTTGAAGCCACCGTCGGATTTTCGATTCTTTATGCGCTAGAAATATATTTATACTACAGAGCTCTAATTATTGATTATATATACAGTATATTACACAGTTTGGTTTGGCTCAGATTTATAATTATTTTTTTTTTATATTTAAACGTTTTAAACTATGAAAATGAGCCTCAAACATTATGCTAATATCAGCAGCCATATAGTACCGTACCACCAGTTAAACTGAGAGAAAACAATTAGAGACCTAGGGAAGAGAATGAGAGAACGTGAATCATCAATAATGTTTAAAATTTTGATACATTGTATTGAATGTACTTTTTGATTCTGTAGTGAGATTGTTGCACCCCTGCCTCTGAGGTTTTTCTTTTTTTGTTCTGAGTTCTGTGAATTCCAAGATACAATTCTAAGAAAACATTTAAAAAGATCTTGAAGGCTGCTGCCTCCATCATTTCAGGAAATGAAATCTGTGATAGTATGCTATGAATGTTCAAGCTCGGTCCTGTGATGCTGTGGTTAATTTTTAAGCCATGAAGGTGCCATTTCCTTTTCACTGCATTTTGACTCAATGCCTTTTGTTGTCTCTCTCCCCCAAAGGTTCATTGTTGACCTTTATCACAGAGAGACCTATAATCCATCATGTTAAGTATTAGAATAGCAGGCGTATGTTTTGTCTAGTAGTAGGACTTAAACGTCTGCCTCTGGTAGCCTACATACTGTAATGTGATGCATCTGGCATCATTCCCTTTGCTTCCATTGGAGAAAGTGAAGAGGGGGGGGTTGGGGGGGTAGATAGACTTGAGAGAATGGGCATCAAATCTCACTCATATAATAACTGTGGTGTGGATTTAGATCAATCTGGGATTTATGCTGCTGCTGCCCCCAACCCAAAGTACACTCCGGTGTGGGGGGGGGGGGGGGGGGGCTTGCTGGTCCGCAGGCCATGTGTGTACCCCCAGGGGGTGGCGGGTGGGCGGGAGGAGGGAGGGTGGTGAGGGGCCTGCTGCTCTGCGTCAGAGAGCGTCCCCCTCTGAGATTACAGAGTAATCACCAGGCCAGATGAGTTGCAGAGAAAACACTAACACACCCACAAGAGAGAGAGAGAGAGAGAGAGAGAGAGAGAGAGAGAGACTGCTCCGCTAATGGGATTGCAACGTGTCTGCAGGCTCTTGTCACCAAACGGAGCATCATTGTTTTACATGCCCTCGGCGTATCGGCTTTAAACGGAGAATCCACAGGGGAGATCATAGTCATAAAATAAACATTCACACATCAGATGTTTGTTTCTTCCTCCTCTCTCACTGCTCATCTCTGTATATTATTATTATCTGTTTTCAACAGAGAAAATATGACCAGTAGGGGGAGAAATAACCATCCTTGGGTAATGGGGTAGGCAAGAACCATTTTGGTAATATTTGATGAAAGTCTCTTTACATCCCGACAGCTACCAATAAATCAAATGAGGGGGAAAAAAGTCTGGTCTCTGTGATGGTCCCACACCCTGTAATCACACATTCCAAAATCTCAGAGTGGTCTGAATCTTAACCCTTTCACTACCACACTACAGAAGGTTAACCCTTTCACTACCACACTACAGATGGTTAACCGTGTGGTAGTGAAAGGGTTATATATTCGTACTTGGCATCGCGTCCCGCTCTTAAGCCATACCGAGATATACCTCATCTCATGTACCTACTGTACACCATCAACGAAAAACAAATACACCCACCACCTGCCAGGCCCCGCCCATATAGAGGCATACTATAAAGTACTAGGCGTGGTCACCACTTCCTCTTCCTCTATTTTGTTTCCATCATCGCCCTATGTAACTAGTGCTATGAAAATATTAGAGAAATTGCGCAATGTGGAATGCTTACCGGAGGTTTGCTTACCCCTGGAATCTTCGGGGCATGTTTCAGCGACACGTCCGGCCTATTCTGATGTTTCCTCGTCTGGTGGCAGCAGATCAAGGAGCAGCGTGCAAGGTTTGGCTATCGAGCCGGCTTGTACACAGGTAGGCCCTGTGTCATCAGGCATTGATGTTGGTGTTAGTAATGCTGTGGAGTGTGTGTCAGCGCCAGGGGCGGGATGGCTTGGTGAACGTTCCACTGCAGTGGACGATTTCCGAGCGATCCTGGAGCATGCTGCTAACACTAATGCTACTAATGCTACTGCTAATGCTAATGCTGAAATGGGTCGTTGTTCTAATATTCCCCGCCGTGGGACGTTGCTGCTTTTCCCTCCTCTTGCCCGGTTCATTGATGAAGGTCAGTCGGTAGCTAATGTGGGGGGTTTCGCTGAGTCTTATTTATAGGGATGCACCGAAAATTCGGCTACCGAAAATTATCGGCCGAAAATGGTTAAAACGGCTCTTTCGGCTTTCGGCCGAAAGGGTTTTAGCACCGAAAATATATGACCGAAAGTCAAATAACGTGTTGTTGTGATGACGTCATCAAAACGCGACTACAGACATACCGGTAGCATGCGCAACATGTAACGTGAGCAGCTTGGCAGCTCTTCCTGCATTTTTTATTTATTTTTATTTATTTTTTAAACACACATATAAACAAACATGACAACACACGATAAGATACACAAGCATTAATACACAGTGTATATCCAACGAAATTACCATTTATACCAATGTCTTATACAGGATATACCCCTAATACCTGTTATCTAAAAACCTACACACATATGCTCCAGCTCGAACCCCCCCCTCCCGGACCCCTCTTTGGATAGTACCTCCATTATCCCTCGCTCCTAACCAGACACTACCATTATAAGCTAGCTTTTATTCTCTCCACCACTTCTAACCACATTGTCATTTTGGATTCATTGAGACCCAGAATTCTTGCTGTAGATATTTCTTGATAAATCACATCGAGATATGTAAGAAGCCAAACTTTCCGGCACATTTTTTCCGGTTGAAACCAGCGTGATGCGATCAGCTTTTTAGCTACTGTGATACCCGATAAAACCAATCTCTTTAGCTGTGGATGTACTGCAAACTCAAAAACATCATTCAATAGTAATACAGAGGGGTGTACAGGTATATTCCAAGATACGAGTTTTGATAATTGTTGGGTCACATCTTTCCAGAATATCTTAACTGGTGGGCAGTCCCAATACATGTGCATAAATGTCCCTTCGTCCCCATTTGTACATTGGGAGCATTTGGAGTCTTGTTTAAGACCCATTCTGTTCAGTCTTATAGGAGTCAAGTATGTCCTGTGAATATAGTTAAGATTGATTTGTTGATGGTCCGGGTTCCTTGATGTAAGTCGGACATTTGCCCAGGCTCCTTGCCAATCAAAGTCACTTTCCAGGTCTGGTATATCCCTCCTCCAGACAGAGTCTAGTTGGAGGGTTTCATACGAGGACGTTAGTAATTGATGATAAAAATCTGAAACAAAACCTCTCGATGTCTCTCTTTCATAGAAGAATTTGTGGTATCTGTGGTGTTCAATTGGTATGTCTAATGGAACACTGTGAGACTTCAAACATAGCCGTAACTGTATGTAAAAAAGCCATGTGGACTTGGTGAGATTATATTTTTTGCATATTTCTCCATAACTACAAAAACCCTGTTTGTTAAAAACATCCCCTAATGAGTGTATGCCTTGCTCTTCCCATATAGGGAATCTTATAGGTCGTTTTTCAATTAAGAGTGCATTGTTATTGAATAAGGGAGTATGATTGTGCCATTTATGTGGGTTAGGATATTTTTCTTTCACGCCATATCCGGATCGCATGAGTAATTATGGGGCCAAATTTCCGTTCACAGTGCTTGATTGGTAGTTTAGTGTATGCTATGTCCTTCAGTCTATGTGGGGCTACTATGTTTTCTTCTAATTTTCTCCAGGATACTAATGCTTGGGGATCAAACCATGTTGTCAATGGTCTTAATGTGTACGCCTTAAAATAGTGGAAAAAATCTGGAAATGCCATGCCACCGTCTGCTTTATTTCTCTGTGCGGTGGATCTTTTTATACATGGTGGTTTGTTATTCCAAATAAATTTGTATGTGGAGGAGTGTAATCTTTTCCAGTAACCCTCTGGAGGGGGTAACGGTAGCATTGAACTGAAGAAGTTGATTCTAGGTAGTACGTCCATCTTAACTATTGATATCCGTGCCTGTACTGAGTTTTTAAGTTTTGCCCACCTATCAAGGTCGTCTTTGATTTTGTTTTGGATTTTTGTGTAATTGTGCTTCACCGTTTGTCTTATGGTGGGGAATATTTCCACTCCCAAGCATCTAAAATGTTTTACCATAGGTATCTCTCCTGGGAGGGTTATATCTTTTTTTGCAGGGGTGTTAAGTGGAAGGAAAGCCGACTTCGGCCAATTTATCTTAAATCCCGATAAATCACCAAAGTTCTCAATCAACTTAAGCAGATGAGGCAATGTGGTGTTGGGGTTTTGCATGAACAGTATTACGTCGTCCGCATATAAACACATTTTATGTTGTGTGCCCTTGATTACGATTGGTTCTATGGATTGGGATTGTCTTATATATTGTGCTAAAGGCTCTAATGATAGATCGAATAGTCCGGGACTAAGAGGGCAACCCTGTCTGGCTGAGCGTGATACTGGAAAGATTTTGGAGATGATTGTACCTGTTGTAATCATGGCCGATGGGTCTTTGTATAATACTTTAATCATATCAATGAATCCTTTTCCTAACCCCATCCTTTCTAATACTGCCCATAGATACGACCATTCCAGCCTGTCAAAAGCTTTCATTGCATCCAGGGACAGCATCGCCTTAGGTATGGTGTCGTCCTTGTCGGCATCTAGTACGTGCAGTATTCGTCTTATGTTATCAGTGATCAGGCGGCCTCTTATGAAGCCAGTTTGGTCCGGATGAACTAAAGACGTCATATGCTTTTGTAATCTGATGGCTAATACCTTAGAGTACAGTTTGATATCGGTTCCGAGGAGGCTTAAGGGTCTGTAACTACTGCACTCGGTGGGGTCTTTGTCTTTTTTGAGAAGGACTGTTATGAGTGCAATATTGTCGTTTTTATGGAAGTTCCCCTCCTTGACTGAGTATAAGATCATATTTAGTAATAAGGGTCCAATTATGTCCCAACAAGAAAGGTACATTTCTGGTGGGATACCGTCTCTTCCAGGAGCCTTACCACTTTGCATTTCGGATATGGCCTTCTTGAGTTCCTCTAGTGTGATCGGTGTCCCTAACTGTTTAGCGTCATCCTCTGAAAGTTTAGGGAGAATAATTTGATTAAGATATGTGTCCATTTTGTTTTGATCGAAGGTCGTTTCTGATTTATATAAGTCGGAGTAGAATTCTTTGAATGTATCGTTTATTTTTTCAGGGTCTGTTTCAAGTGCTTGTTGTGCTCTAATGGTAGTTATATCTGCAAATTTTGCATTAATTCTTAATCGCATGGCTAATAGGTGACTAGGTTTAGAACCTTGGGAGTACTGCTGTTGTCTTGTGCTGCGTATTTGTATTTCCGATTGTTGTCTGTATATGGCATTGATCTCTATTTTTAGTACGTTAACTTGATTTTCTAGTCGAGTTGAGTTGTTGTATTTTAAAGAATTAAATAACGTTGAGTAAAGCGTTTCCAGTTCAGACAGTTTTGTGCATTGATTCTTGCGCATTTTGGAGGAAAAGCTATCAGTGAAATCCTTGATCATTCCCTTTACCGACATCCATATTATTCTGGGGTCTTGCACCGAGTTTGCATTCTCCCGTAGGAATACTATAAGAGCTTCTTTGAGTTGTGTAATGAATTCCTTGTTATTAAGCAGCATCGATTTAAATCGCCATCTTGGGGCTCGGGAAGATAGTATACCAAATGTTCCTTTTAGGAGTAAATAACAGTGATCTGATAGTGCATTGGGTATCATTTCCACTTCATATTTATCAAATAGTCTCGGGGATGGAAAGACATAATCTATTCTGGATAATGTGTTATGTCTCGCAGATCGACAAGAGTACTTTCGGGTCGTGGGATTAAGTGATCGCCATAAGTCATTTACACCTGTAATCTTCGACCAATCCTTTAATGCTTTAGATGAATTCTTTTGTTCGCTGGAAAAGGCGAGGTAAGATTTGTCCATCCTTGGATTCCAAATGGCATTAAAATCCGCGCCTATTATAAATGAGTAATCGGGAAGGTCTAACATTGCATTGGTTAGTGTAGAGAAGAAACCCTCTTCGTACAAATTTGGGGCATATACCGCTGCCAACGCTATTTTCCTGTTATTGTGTACAATCATAGCTATAGTTATACGACCATCTACATCAGACCATACTCCCTTTAATTCAATATTTAACTTACGTCTAACGACTATGGCTACACCTCGAGCTCTTCCTGCATTCTACAGCCTGTGATAACTAACTCCTCTTGGGAGTAGGGATGCCCCCCGAAACCCGGTTCTAAACTAAATTAGAAAAAACCGGAGTATTGATCAGCTCCGACGTTAACGGTACTGCTATCAGTAGTCTAGGAGCGGATTAGCTACGGAGCTAACAGTGTACCATCCATCTGCGACGCAACGGTGGCAGCAACAGTGGACACTGAGTAATGTTAACGTTATGATGAGTTCATACTACACTACACGTATGAACTCGACATAACGTTAACGTTACTCCGTTTAAATGAAGTGTTTAATTAGCAGCAATCTGTTGTTGAAAATGTATCGTTAAACCGGAAATGGAAATGCGAGGACAGGAAGTCGTCATCAATCGTTGTAGTCTTTTAGTCTTAACAGTCTGGAATTAATGTATGCATTCAAAAGTGCTGAATAAATGTTTTATGGGCCCATAATAGTGATTATTAATATTATTTAAGTTAAGTTTAGCCATAATCATGTCTTTTGCCATAATCAGGTAGCTAAAAAAAATATATATATATATATATATATATATATTTATATTAATCATTTTCGGCCTTTCGGCATTCGGTTTTCGGCCAACTGTTTCCTATTTTCGGTATCGGTTTCGGCCAAGAATTTCCCATTCGGTGCATCCCTTAGTTATTTACCTTTTTTACGGGTAAAAGGGCTGACAACAGGGTGCAGGCCGGGTGTACCGTGGCTAAGTAGCCAGGTAGCTTTGATCCTGTGCCGCGGCGGGGATGAACGATGTTCCACCCGGCCGATGCTTGAGAGCGAATCGGCTCGGAGGGTGGCAGTATGGACGGATGAGTGGTATACTGCTGCAGGATGGTTTTTAGCGGCGGCCAGTGTTATGGCTCAGCTGGCTATTTTCCTATCCACATTGGCGTCGGGTAGTGGGGCTATGGGTCCAGCCGACATTATAAACATGTTGCATGTTTGTGGTGTTATAGAGGTCTTGACTCAGTCGCAAGCTATAACTGTGGGGAGGATTAGGATGCTATCAACGTTTGTTAATAGGCATGTCTGGTTGGAGCACTCTCCTCTTGGGGAAGAGGATAGGTTTTCTCTCCTCACGACTCCTTTTTCCACAGAAGGACTTTTTGGTCGTTCTGTGGAGGCGCAGGCGGTTGTTGATCTGGGTCCCACACCGCCTCACCCTGTGCAGCCAGAGGTTGGAGCACGGCCTCGTCAACGACTGTGGCGAGGCCCTCGACAGGCGGCCATGTTTCCCCCGCCAGTGGTACCCTGGGCGGAGAGTCAACAGGGATCCACAAGGCCGACAGCCTTGGCGGCCGAGGGATCGGCCATTTTGGGTGTATTCGGCTTGGATCAAACAAGCCGTCGTCATTCTGCCGCAAGCAGCCCGCTCCCCGTTCAATCCTCTCTCCGTCACCAACGGAAGAGGGGCTCTGATCGTTTTACTTTGGCTGCGGGCCGCGAACCTTCTTTGAAGCGCTTGCGGCCCCACTTTTCACTTCTCATGGGGACAGGGGCTGACACCCAGTTGATGGCTGAGCCTGGGTCTGTCCGTGAGAATGTTGTGCTGTCGCGTGGCTCCTGCACCACACGTTGTGTGATGGGTGAGCCTGGTGTTACGGCTGCCACTAGTTACAGTGGTCAGCAGGGGGACTCGAGGCCTCTTCAGTTGAATGCACAGCAAGGGTTACCCCGGCCTCGCCTTCGCCAGGCGGGGTGTCACGCTGATGCCTCCCACTCCCGTGAGAGCGGCAGTGGTCTGCAAAGAAAAGGCGAGCGTGATTTGGGTGATAGCAATATCACTGCAGGGCTACGGCGTGTAGGAGCCCATGGGGTCCTCACGCCTTGCGTGTCTAGCTGTAGAACAACTCCTCAGCATGCGCTAGAGGGGTGTTCAGGGGGGGGGGTGTGTGTTAACCAGTTTGATGGCAGCTTCTCCCGTATCAAACTGGCCCTTTCTGTCGGGGTCCCCCCTTGGGTGCGTCGCACAGTGGGAGGGACCGGGCCAACTATCTACTGTTCCTTGCGGCCCAGCATCAGTTGACGGCCGTTTGGAGGGGTGGATAGAGAGAACGTTGAGGGAGGGGCTTGTTTTGCAGTTCGCACAACCCCACCCTCCGTTCTCAGGTTTGGTGCCGACCCTATTGTCAGGGTCAGAAGCAGTGACAGCCCTGGCCGACGAGATCCAATCTCTGTTGGCGAAGCAGGCCGTAGTCATGGTCCCGAGAGAGGACGCGATGTCAGGCGTCTACTCCCGTTATTTTCTGGTGCCCAAAAAAACGGGAGGGGTCAGACCTATACTGGATCTGTCCGCGTTCAATCGTATGATTGTAGCGAGACCATTCAGAATGTTGACCGTCAAACTCCTGCTGCTTGCTGTCAGAAGGGGAGACTGGTTCACCTCCATAGACCTGAAGGATGCGTATTTTCACATCCCGATTTTCCCTCCTCACAGGAAGTTCCTGCAGTTCCTGTTTCAGGGCGTAGCGTACGAGTACCAGAGGTTGCCGTTCGGCTATTCTCTGGCTCCCCGCACATTCACCAAGTGCGTAGCGACTGCGCTGGAGCCTCTACGTCGTCGGGGAATACGGGTTCTATTCTATCTCGACGACATTCTACTCCTCAGCCGGTCGGAGGAGGTTGCCAGGTCTCATACCAGGCTGGTGGTGGAATTCCTCACCAGGCGGGGTTTTTGCTGTGAACTGGAAGTAGAGTACACCTCTTCCCAGTCAACAGGTGGAGTACTTGGACTTGGCGCTGAGGTCAAGGCCCATGATTGTAACCCTCTCGGAGCAGCGGAGGGTGTCTATCCTACACGCGCTCGGGGGTTTCCGTCTGGGAGGGACGGTCACGGCGCTGCAAGTGATGTGCCTGCTCGGTATGATGGCATCTGCTCACACGGTGGTTCCTCTTGGCCTCCTCTTCATGAGGAGGATACAGAGGTGGTTCTTCTCTATGGGAATAGATCCGGTGAGGGGCAAATGGAAACGGTTGACGGTTCCTTTGTCGATATGGGGAGATCTCGCCCATTTGAGGAGGCTGGGTATCCTCACCATTGGGGTCCCCATGGGCAGCAGGCGCTCACACGTCACGGTCTTCACCGATGCCTCTCTCACGGGGTAGGGGAGGGACGTGTCGGACCAACGCAGTGGGGGGCAGCTGGACGAAGGTCCATGCTGGCCCGTCTACCTTGCACATCAATGTGTTGGAATTGAAGGCGGTCCTCCTGGTCCTCAAAGGGTTCGACCACCTGGTGGTAGGTGAGCACGTTCTGGTCAGAACGGACAGTATGACGGCAGCGGCGTATATCAACAGGCAGGGTGGGACTCGTTCCATCCGCCTGCACCGGGCGGCGGTCGAACTTTGGCTATGGGCATCTCGCAGGCTGCGCAGTCTGAGGGCGCTCCACATCCCTGGTGTAGAGAATGTGGGCGCAGATATGATGTTTCGGGGCGGTCCTCGTTACGACGAGTGGGAACTCCGCCACGATATAGTCAGGCAGATCTGGGATCGCTTGGGGGAGGCCTCGTGGATCTGTTTGCGAGCCGACGTTCTCACAAGTGCCCCTTGTGGTTCTCGGTCAGTCGGGCAGATCATCCCCCCTTGGGGGTGGATGCCTTCTCGATCTTTCCATGGCCGCCCGGCCTTCTGTACGCCTTTCCTCCTGTACAGCTGTTGAGTCAGCTGTTGGAGCGGATACGGAGGGAGCGCAGGACGGTGATCCTGGTCGCGCCGGACCGGGGCACGGCAGTGTGGTTCCCGGTCTTGATCCAGCTACTGGTCGCTCCGCCTTGGGTTATTCCTTGGTCGACGACGGCCCTCTCTCAGCAACACGGGTCGCTGTTTCAGTACCCGGTGTTGGGCCAACGTCTGATGGTGTGGCTGGTGGGAGGGTAAGTCTGGAGAGGATGGACCCTTCTGTGGTTGATACTATCCGGAATGCGCATGCTCCCTCCACTGTCGCGCTTTACGCGGGCAGATGGCGTATGTTCCAAGAGTGGTGTAAGGCGGGGGGCCGGGACCCAGTCTCCTGCCCCCTGGATGCTGTCCTTGGTTACCTCCAGTCTCTCCTTGGTAGACTGTCGGCTTCGACGGTGAGGGTATATGCAGCAGCTATATCCTCCTATCATGAGGGATTTGAGGGGGATGTCTTGTTCAGCCTCCCTGCTTGGCGCTCGACGCGTTAAGCCGGTGGAAACGCTCTTTGGCTCCGAGTTGGGATCTTCAATTGGTCCTCGGTCGGTTGTCCTTGGCCCCGTTTGAGCCGCTTGAGCAAGCGCCGTTGGGACGGCTGTAGTTCAAGACCGCGTTCTTGCTGGCCGTCACCTCCGCTAAACGCGTGGGTGAGCTCTGTGCTCTTTCGGTACGTCCAGAGTGCCTGTCTTTTCGTTCTGATTGCGGTGCCACTCTGCGGCCTAATCCTGCCTTCGTGCCTAAGAATATCCGGAGTTCCTTCCGCTCCAGGGATATTGTGGTTTAGGCGTTTCATCCGCCTCCTCACGCTAGTGAGTTAGATGCGGGCCTTCACCTGTCATGTCTGGTCCGTGCTTTGGGAATTTACCTCAGCCGTACTCAGGACCTCAGGGTTACCGATCAGCTTTTTGTCTGTCACGGTGGTTCTCGTGCCGGTAAGGCACTATCGAAACAGCGCCTGTCCCATTGGTTGTGCGAGGGCATTGCCCTCTGCTACACGTTGGCCGGGCTGGATCCCCCTGGGGGCGTCAGGGCGCACTCCACTCGTGGGGTGGCAGCCTCTGCCGCTCTGCTGGGTGGGGCCTCGGTGGAGGACATCTGTGCTGCAGCTTCATGGTCCTCCCCGGGCCCCTTCGTAAGGTTTTACCTCATGGACATTAGGGGTGGGCGATATATCGAGTATACTCGATGTATCGCGGATTGTTCTACCCGAGATGTAGTACTGTATTATATCGCGAACATCGAGTATTTAGTTTATATGGCGCCGCCCGCGGCCGAGAGACACTCGCAGTGCTTTCCTCGAGAAGGGACGGCGGAGCTATAGGCTAACGTTAGTGTAGTCAGGGCTGTACAGTGCGATATAATGTTGCGGTTGTAATTTCATTAGACAGACCAGCGCGGACCTTTAATAACATGTAATTTAATTGACACGAGCAATGAGCTAACGGTAGCTGCTAACCAAGGTATCCATTAGGATTATGCTAAGCTAACTAGCGATAGCTGCTAACCCTGGTAAACGGTCAAAGCGGACTCCACAAGACTAGTTCCATTCGTGAGGAAATGGGGTGGGTTATATTGACAACGCTTGACAACAGCAGTTTAAACATAACTTCATATTTATTAGTTATTCGTTTCTGTATATCATTCAATTTCCATCTCCGTGTATCTCCATCTCCATCTCTTCCTGTTTACATTCGAGTGTGACGTTATCACCTACGGCAGCTTAGACGATCAAAACGCGAACCTAGAACAAACCCCGAGGGGGGGGGGGGGGCTGGCTCTCTTGTTCATTCTCGCACCCTCTCTCTCTCTCGCTCTCTCTCTACATTCAATGATTTAAAGTAGCCAAACGTTACAGACAGTATAAATACTAACTGGATAGTTGATGATATAAACATTTAATTTCATCATCTGAAATATTCTAAAATCATTAAGTCTGCTATAAGCCATTATACCTTTGTGTGTGATTATTATTTTCTCACAGTAGGGTGTGTATATATATACATATATATATGTGTGTGTGTGTGTTTGGCTAAAGTGGATAGAAAACACAGTACTGTGTAAAAGTCTTAGGCACCCAAGAGTTTTTATATAAATTGTCTTAGATGTAAATAATTTTTTTTATTAGTGTGTCAGTAGACTACTCTTAGTACATTTTCATTAAATTATTTTTTAAAGCATCTTCATGGTTTAATAATGCAAACATATGTTGCAGGGACTTATTATAATCATCATATTGGCGTGACTGTATGCATCAAAGGGTTAAATCAAGCATTTTTAAGTGATTTAGAGGAAATGTAAAAATATCGCGATATATATCGTGTATCGCGATATAGCCAAAATATATCGCGATATCATTTTTGGCCATATCGCCCAGCCCTAATGGACATGACCGGGGGTTCTGTCTCCCAGGCGGTTCTGGGGTCTGTGGCCTCTCCTGCTTCCCGTCCTTTGGTAGGGTAGCAGGGGTGTGTGGGTATGGGCCACAGTGTGTTGGGTCACACGTGGTTCCGCCTGTGCTGTGTGTTCAAGGGGTTCTAGTTCCCTCTTGCTCGCACTCGGGTGGAGTTGACTGCGCCCCCCCTTCATTAGGAAGGATGGGGTGACGGGACTCCCCAACCCCTTGATGTGGGCTTACGGGTCCTCAGGGGGTGCATCTGTCGGGCCTCGCGTCCGCTCTACCCCATATCTCGGTATGGCTTAAGAGCGGGACGCGATGCCAAGTACGAATATATAACGACAGGTTATGTATATAACCTAGTTATATGAGTACTGGCTAAGCGTCCCGCTCTTAAGCGGCCCTGAGTTCCCTTGGGGAATCTTTTCCTGGAAACGGGTTTTTTACGAGGAAGAGTGAGTGGTGACCACGCCTAGTACTTTATAGTACGCCTCTATAGGGGCGGGGCCTGTCAGGTGGTGGGTGTATTTGTTTTTCGTTGGTGTACAGTAGGTACATGAGATGAGGTATATCTCGGTATGTCTTAAGAGCGGGGCGCTTAGCCAGTACTCATATAACTTTAACATTAACAAGTCGTTAACCATTGGTAGTGTGGTAGTGAAAGGGTTAAGAACCAATCAAATTGTTTTGGCCTGCTAAGTGATGTTCCCGGGGTCTCATCAGAAAACTAACACCACCACCGTGTTTCATGAGAAGCTATGGAATCCCCTCCCATAGTTAATGTCATCAAACTGTTCTACACCAGCTTTTCTTGCACTGTGGGAACAAGCACCACCAGTTTTGAAGTAGGATCCGGAGTCCGCCAAGGATGTGTGATGTCAGCATTACTTTTCAACCTTACAATAAACTGGGTTATGAGGAGAACCACAGAAGACAAGGCAAGAGGGATACGTTGGACCCTCTATTCCACCATTGAAGACCTTGACTTTGCCGATGACCTAGCCCTTCTGTCACATACACACACACACATCTCCAGGAAAAGACAGACAGACTTCAACACTATGGCCATCAAGTTGGACTGATTGTAAACAACAATAAATCCAAAGTCATGCCCATCAACACCAATACACCAACACATATAACAATAGAAGAACAGGTATTGGAAAATTCAGATAGTTTCACATATAGTCAGGTTCACTATATACTTTTGTCGGATTTTCTTGGGGATTTGCAATACTATACATTTTTGGAAAGGGAATTGTATAAGGAATCAGAAAATCCATGTTTACATTTGCCCAGATGTCTATAAGGCGGCCATATTGGAATTTCCAAAATGGCCACCGTAAAATGTAGGTTTTGTAATATCTCGGCTTCTAAATGAGCTAGAACATTGATTTGAACTTCTAAACCTACATTTTCAGGATCACGGAATCCAATGGTGGTAGTTACAAAGCTTCTACATTTTACATTAACCCTTCGATGCATGAGTGGGTCGAAAATTACTATATACAAAAACAAATAGATTTTATTATCTTTCATCAAATAGTCTATAATAAATCATTATCATATATACATGTAAAATATCTATAAATTCAGCAAAAGGCCAATACAAAAGGCCAATACAATTATAATCTGATGCGAGCCCCGCCCTCAAAGGTGCAAGGCCATCCCCTATAGCAATGGCCTTGTTCTTCAGACTTCTCTTCAGATATTCTCCTAATATTTGTTGTGGACAACACATAGCCTCCCTACCATGTAGACATACTTCACTGTGACAAGCCAAAACCCCAGCATGCTAAGAGGTCAGAACAGTTTGCCATCAGCAAGGGGATCTCAGAGTCCTATCAGCTGACACACCTAGGATGGGTTGTTGCATCTGCATTATCCAGAATGAAAGCAGGAGAAACATCCAGCAAGATTCCAGGCTGGGCAGGATACAACTCACTGTTGTCTGAAAGCCTTCCCTTGACACAGGTTGGAGCCCTGCCACTATTGCCAGAGGTGGCCCACGAGTGGTCAACTCTGTTGACTGTGATCATGCAGGCGAATCAGCTGAGGAAGTCGGCAGTTGGGGAAGATCACCCCACAGTCATTACCTTTGACATGGCCCTCTATGAGAAGGTGGTGCAGCTCCTAGATGCCAGACCTGACCTGAAACAGATGGTTGTTCCCAGACTGGGTGAGCTGCATGTCGTCATGGCTGCCCTCAGAGCTCTTGGTGCCTCCATGGAGAATTCGGGTATAGATGATGCCTGGATGGAAGCAGATGTGTATGGTCCTGCCACAACAAGGCAAATCCTGAAATGCACACACTACAAGCAAGCGAGCTCTCCATGCCCACATCTACTCATATGTAGCACTCTATGAAATGGCTCTAGAGGAATTCTTCAAGGACAACCCACAACTGAAACGTGTGTGCCTGAAGACAACAGAGGGAGTAGAAGCTGCCTGCTCGGTATATAGACATCAAGGCTGAATCTGTGAAGCAAGTCAACAGCACCCTCATGGAAGCCTTGACCACTGCTGAATTCATCACAGCATTCCAAGAATGGGAGGAACAAAAATCCAGGCATGCAATGTTCAAGGCCATGATGAGCTACCTACATCGGGTGGAAACAATCCTGTTCTTCGTAGCAGCAACTCGGAATGCTGACTTTGAACTCCATCTGCAGGCTGGAGAAGCACTGAGCAAGCTGTTCTTTGCAATGGATCGCATCAAGTACAAAAGACTCTGGCCAAGATACATTGCAGACATGCATGACTTGAGGCTCAATCACCCTCAGACCTGGGAGGAACTACGGGCAGGTAATATATCAGTCACCAAGAGTGTCATTCCCTTTGTGTCTGTTGGGGCAGACCACGTATGCGAACATCTGAACAAGCTGATGAAGATTCGCTCTGGGATTATTGGCATCTCTAACAATGCCAATGCCAGGCAGAGATTTTTCTTGGTCACACCAGAACTTTCAGATCTGTCGAAAGTAGGGATGCTCGATATTGGCTTTTTTACCGATACCGATAAACCGATATTGTCCAACTCTTAATTTCCGATACCGATATCAACCGATATCACATTTGAATGTCGATAATATCGGTAGGCCGATAATATCTGACATCATTTCTATAGAAATGTATAAAAAAAAACAAAAAAAATATTTGAAAACCGATACCGATATTTTCCGATATCACATTTTAATGCCGATATCGGCCGATAATATCGGTAGGCCGATAATATCGGACATCCCTAGTCGAAAGAGTTCAAGAGTCAATTTGACATGGAAGCTGACAGAACCACGCAGCACCATGAGCTTGGGCCAAGTGCAGTCAAGAGGGCACATGGTACAATCGACAAGATCAAGGCAGCCATACTCAGTCATGGAAACCCCTTTACTACTGAAGGTGACAGGCTGCACAATGTAATCACGCACGCCTACATCCCAGATGAGTATGTACCACATATCTTGAATGCTGATGTCACTGGCCAGAAGTTGTATGAAGACTATGTGTCAGAGCGGATCAATGGAGATGTCAGCCTCTGGGCCCCTGTAAAAAAAGAGAACAATAAGATGCTCCTGTCTGGGAACAAGAAGATTACAGTGAAACTCAGAGACAATACTGTGGATTTGAAGGAGACCAAGGACCTTGGCTGATGGTACTTGCCAGGTCAAACCGAGACATCAACCAGAAAGAGGCCATAGGAAACTATGAATTCACTCTGACACCAAGGGCATTGTTCGCTCCTGATGGAACAATCCTGCCATGCTATGACAAGTCCAAGTTAATCCATCTCCTTGAGAAATTGACAAGAAGATATATATAATACCTTGGAAGCATCATTCACCATGATGGGGGAGCAAGTAAGGACATCCAAAACCGGATTTACAAAGCATACACAACCTTCATACGACTTAAACAAATCTGGAAGTCAAGCCAATACAGCAACAAAACAAAACTCAGGATATACCAAAGCTGCGTACTCTCAACACTACTATACGGTGCAGAATGCTGGAAAACCACAGAAAGCTACATCCAGGCGGCTGGGTGGCGCAGCGGACTAAGCGCTCGTCACCAACGCGAGAGACACTGGTATCGAATCCGGCTGTCAGCGTTACCTCCGGCTTGGCCGGCCGTCATACTGGCTCAATTGGCAGAGTCAGCGGGAGGGAAGCCGGTGGGGTGGTATTCTGGTCGTTGTAAACCGCGACTCCTACAGGTCGGTCAGGGCGCCTGCACAGCGAGGGAGGGAGATGGTGAGGGTAGTGTGACCTCCCACACGTTACACCTCACCAATGAGAGTCCACGCTGGCAGGTGAAAAGAGGCTGCTGGCTGTCTCCTATGTCTCGGAGGAAGCATCTGATAGACTTCAGGGCTCCCTAGACCTAGACCTAGCACATGCGAGCAACGACCAGGAAGGAGAGGGGGGAATTGGCATAACGACTAAATTGGGATGGGAGAAAAACACAGAAAAACAGGAGGAGAAAAAGGGGATAAAAAAAAAAACATCCATAAATTATCCACTTTCCACACCTCATGCCTGCGCAAAATCCTGCGTATATTCTGGCCCAAGATCATCTCCAACAATAACCTCCTCAACATTACCCAACAAGATGACATGCACTGTATAATTAATAAATGAAGGTGGACCTGGATTGGCCACATACTCAGAATGGACACCAACGCAATCCCAAGAGTCGCATTACACTGGACCCCAGAAGGCAAAAAAAAGAAAGGGAGGCCTAAAGCGACATGGTGTAGAACTATAGAGAAGGAGCTCCAGCACAACCACCAGAGCTGGGGGACCATAGAGAAGATGGCCAAAGACAGATGCAAGTGGAGAAACTTTGTTGCGCCAGCCGGCGTAATGGGGATAAGTAAAGTAAAAAATTGCCTACCCCACCTTTAAGTAAACATGGAAATACCCTGATAGAGGAGAACACTAGTAAAAGTATAAAAGACATCCATTCAATATTCTACTTAAAGTAATCAATATTAAACATACTCAAGTATCAAATATGAGAGAACCTCTTCAACACAATGTCCTACTTTTTTTGTATGAAGAAGTGTACCTTCTTTGATGCATTGATCTCTATAGGTTAAGATGAAAGGGTTGGTGGTCCTGTTATTGTTGCCCTGATCAGGGCCGGTTCTAGGCATAGGCAGTATAGGAAAATGCCAATGAGGTTTATCTGGTCTCTCTGGCAGTCGTAGCACATTTTATAGGTGTTTGAGACATCTTAGCAATTGATTTATGTATTTGTTCCTAGTCTTTTAAGTGTTTATTGCCGTTGATCAGCAAATTGCTCACAGCAGGCTTTGCGTGTTTGAGCTGTTTGATATCCTTGTTCCCTGCTCAGGTGTGTTCCAGCAGGCCAGGACAGCGTTGGTCCATGCCAGGGTCGGTGGCTCTGCAGAGCTGGGCTGCAGCCTCACCCCCACCTCCAGAGGAGCCACGACTCCAAACCTCTTCCCTCTGCATGTGGTGGAGTGGGTGCGTCTCGGTTACAATGTTCCAATCCTCATCAAATTTGGAGTTTACGCTCCGCGGGTTCATCCGACCTACAAGGGTGAGTCCTGTCTCTTAGATGTGTTCAATCGCACACACACACACCCCAAACTTTGATGAAAGACTTTGTGATATGTAATATTATTTTTGAAAGTTCAAAAGCTTTTTGGATAAAAATGTAAACCCTGCAGCAGTTCACTCCCTGGTCCCAGTGGCGTCTTTGCCAGCGTACAAAAGCCTTGTGTAGGCTCTGAAAACATTTCTCAGTACTTTAAACAGCAGGGCAGGGCAGGGGGGGAGGAAACAGGGGAGTTGAACCTAGGTAACCTAGAGCCATTGAAAGTTTCTCTTTCTGAAAGGAGGGACAGCCTGGAAAAGACAGATTTCCTTGATAATGTCCCAAGTGATTTCATGTGGGGAAGGGGTGGTTGTGGGGGGCACGGCGCGGGCATGTGTGTGTGTGTGTTGGGGGGCGGGGGGGCTTTCAATGATTTCCTCTACAGCTTCTTCTTTCCCCTCACAAGTGGCTGGCTGACAATGTGGCTTACCTACAGCTGTGTTGTGTGAGTGGGAGAGAGCCAGAAGGGGTTACAGTGGTATTTATGAATGCTTGGGGGGGCTCATTTGAAAGAACACCCCAAACTAGGTAATCCACCCAAAACACGAGCCCTGTAATTACTCTGTGCATGTAATTACTGTGCGTGTGTGTGTGTGTGTGTGTGTGTGTGCGTGTGTGTGTAAGTGTGTGTGTGTGCGTGCAGTCCAGACTGTAGAGGTAATGCCAGGAAAAAGGAAAAAAGGGGATGGGCCAGAATGGATGCATTTTAATGGGGGGGCAGTTAAGGGGGGTGGGAGGGGGATGGTTGACAGGCACGCTGTGTGTGTGTCTATGGGGGGGGGGGTGGATTAAACACAGTGGGCTTAAACTGGGGAAAGCTTGGTTGGGGAGGGGGTTGGTGGTCTGTGATGACAGTGTTTGATTGGTATTCCGAGGGGTGACCCAGTAAGGGGAGATTGTTTTGCTGGAAGGAGGATAGATGATGCATAGGGAATAATAGAGTTTTCTTGCTAGAGCACTATAATCCTGTCATTGTCTACCAGGGAACAAAAGACCAAGGGGGCTATCACAACCACCCCTTCCCCTGCCCAGAGAAGACACTTGTACTACTTGCACCTCCAAAATCCCTCACACACCCTCCCATCTAGGTCATGGAAGTGAACCTAAACCAGGGGCATTTAAAGTGCCCACCTAGAGGTTGTGTTTTCACATGGCTAGATGTATTCAGGAACCACACCGGAGATACACAGAGGCACGGCTTCTCTCCCTCCATTGGGCTGTTTGTTGGGTTCATGTTGTCTGCCGCGTTAACCCTCCCGTTGGCCGCGTTAACCGTGTCATTGTCTAAGGGCACTCATCTGACGCCCCGGCAGCCATAATGAAGTAAACAACGCTCAAGAGACAGGGTTCAGAGTAGAAGCACCACTGTCAGACATCCAGCCCTCTCTGGTCATTACCCCAGTTTGCCTCAGATCCGTATCCTCCTCCTCCTCCTCCTCCTCCCACAGGAGGCAGATGGCTGCATGTGAAGCGTGTCAGCGCTGTGGTGGGTTTAATGTATTCTACCCTCAAATTAAAATGTGGGGTGGGGATTTCAGATTTAACCACAGTGACAGTAGACAACCATTTCCTGATCTTTGTCTTGGCTTGTCCATGTTCAGGGACAGAGAGAGAGAGTGAGTGTGAGAGAGAGAGAGAGAGAGAGAGAGCGAGAGAGAGAGAGAGAGAGAGAGAGAGAGAGAGAGAGAGAGAGAGAGAGAGAGAGAGAGAGAGAGGGGCCCATTTTGACCAGTCAGACGAAAGAGGAAGCCTTATCTTGGACGAGGCCACATTAAAGAAGTCATACATTTACCCCCCCCCCAATCGTTGGATATCATATCAGGTGTATGTGAGATTACACTCAGTGTTTGAGGAGTGTTTGCCCGGTCTGTGTCACAGAGCCATGTTCCTGTGCTTCATCCTGCTAGAGACCAGAGTGCTCCTCCTGAACCGTCTGCTGGTTCTAGAGGGAGTCAGAAAGATAGCAATGATTCCCTACATCCATCCTCCCCTCTCTGTCTCTCTGTCAACATGGCCCCCCTGCAGGCCTGGCTGAGCATCAGTCATCCTCGGTCAGTTTCATCTCGGCCACCAGTTAACCCACAACAAAGAGAGGGAGCCGAGTGATTTCTGACTAATGTGCTTCTGGAGAATCTGTCTGAGTGCTATTTGTTGAGAAAAATAATTCCCAGTCTCTCCGCACAGCGATTACGGTGTCAGTGCCACTTACTGTGGTGGTTCCAGATCAAATGCCTCATCTCTGCAGAGGCAAATTAGCGGAGATGGATGGTTGTAGAGCAGACACCGTCCTGAGACCAGACCAGGGACTGGCTGCTGACCCCAGATCCATCTCAGCAGGCTCCTTCTGAGACCAGGCCAGGGACTGGCTGACCCCAGATCCATCTCAGCAGGCTCCAATTACTCTAGAGAGAGAGACTCAGGGCCTGCTTTCACTCTCCCCTTCAATACACACACACACACACACACACACACACACACACACACACACACACACACACACACACACACACACACACACACACACACACACACACACACACACACACACACACACACACACACACACACACACACACACACACACACACACACACACACACACACACACACACCAATTAATGAACTCTATGACCGTCCCCTCTGTAGACTAAGCTGAAACTTTATACTGCCTCACAACACTACTTCAGCAAATAATGGTCTATTTGACGACAGCAAAGACACGGAAAACACCCAGATAGAAAGGTGGCAGCTGAGACGGATCAGCTCAATCCCACCAACCAGTTTTTCTGCTAAAACTGGACCAGGGGGATGTTCACCAAACAGTGTGACACAGTAAGAGAAGAATGGGTGGCTGGACAAGTGGATCTCATGTTTTCCTGCTCAGGGCAGCTTGGGAGGACAAAAAGGCCCTGTTACCTCAGCTCACCACACTCAAGGTGCGTCACATGGGCTGAGATCAGTTCCAGTATTATTGTGCTGTTCTATGCCCTTGTGCTTGTTTGTAATGCCTCCAGGTTTACAGTGACTCTCTGAGCAATGACAGCACAGGCGTAGGAGCTGGGATAGATATAACCAATGCCTCGTATTTCTAAACCTGTAAGATTATTGTATCATGGTCAAAGCTTGGTTTTATTATTGTTTCTGGTTTTTTATTTTTATTTTTTCAATAGGGAGAGATTAGGTTTTGTTGAACAATAAAATATCAACACAAAGAAGGCTTAAACTTGGTGATTATAGGCATATTCCCAAGGATCTGCATGACTAACTGCAACTGGCAAATATTAACCATCGTTAACATATAGGTAACAAACCTTTTGAGACATGTGCACATGCATATGCAATCAACCCTTTCTGTTTTCATTTTCTAGATTGATTGATTGATTGAAAACTTTATTAACAGATTGCAGAATGGGTACAGTACAGTACAGCTCAATACATACAATTGTTAAGGGGATGCAGACCAGAGAAAGACTTTCATCTTGTTTACATCAGGGTCCCCCATTTTCAATTCATCGTAACATATATGACATATATGACATACAGATAGACAGTACTGCTACATCTATACATTTATGACATACCAGATTTGCAAAAACAGTACTGTTTGTGATACGAAAAGAGTCCAGAGAAAAAGTATATACATTTGACGTAGAAACTGTACATTGGAGGTGGTTGGGTGGGTGGGGGGGGGGGGTGGTTGGGTAGGAGTGGGGGGGGGGGGGGGGGGGGTTGGGTAGGAGGGGTGGGTGGGGGACACTGTACAACTGTACAAGCAAAACTGTACATTGGAATATTGATAAGACCATACTTGGTAATTTTTACTGTACATTGGAGGGGGTTGTGTTAGGACATTTACAGGGGCCAGTTTCGAATTGCAGTCTCCCGTAGGTGTTTTTTGAGAGTGTTTTTGAAAGTGGGTAGTGATTCACATTCCTTTACAGCTTTGGGTAGGGCGTTCCACATTGATGTGGCATAATTGCGAAACGTGTTTAATCCCTTGTTTGAGCCGAATCTGGGTTTAACATGATTTGTGGAGCTCCCTCTGGTGTTGTGATCGTGGTATTCACTGACCTTTGGGAAGTATTTTGACATGTACATGGGTACCTTGGTCGTGTAGTGTATCTTGTAGACCAGGCCCATTGCAAGTTGCTGTACTCTGTCGTCTACTCTAAGCCATCCTAGGTTGTCAAAGTGGGCAGGGGTGAGGTGGGTTCTAGGAGTAAGGTCAAGCAGTAGTCTGACCAGTTAGTTTTGAGATGTTTGTAATTTTGTTTTTAGCGCCTTTGAGGTGCTTTGGTACCATGAGGTGCAAGCATAGTCGTAGTACCCTTGAATGAGTGCTCCTGCCAGAGTCTTCAGGGTATTACCAGTGAGGAGATCCGGTACAAGAATCGAGTTCGTTGGTTGACTTTTTATTACATTGGATGCCATTTTGTCACAGGAAAGATTTGCCTCTAGGATGGAACCCAGGTAGGTAATATCTTCTTTCCTTGTGACAATATTGTCACCCACTGTAACTGAGAAGCCGTCGGTCTTGCTGAGTTTGTTATTTGAACCGAAGAGAATGGACTCTGTTTTGCCCATGTGTAATGATAGTTTGTTATCAGCAAGCCATATGCAGATTTTGCCTAGTTCTGAGCTGAGGGTTTTTTCAACCTGTAACTTGTTCTTGTCAGAGACCAGCAGGGCTGAGTCGTCCGCAAACAGGAACAAGTTGCAGTCACAAGCTGACGACATGTCATTTGCATAAATTAGGAACAGTAGCGGACCTAGTATGCTTCCTTGTGGAACACCACAGCTTACTGTGAGGCGGGGGGGGATAGGGTACCGTTTACCTCCACCATCTGCTCTCTCCCCTCCAGGTAGGATTGCATCCAGCTCACTGATAGACTATCAAAACCAATTGCTTTTAGCTTGTCAATCAGAATGGTGTGATTGACAGTGTCGAAGGCCTTTTGTAGGTCCAGCATGACCATGCCGCAGTATTTGCCCGCGTCCACCTCTTGTTTGATGTGGTCGTTTAAATAGAGAAGGCATGTGTCAGTGGAGTGGGATGTTCTGAAGCCAGATTGGAATTCGTAGATTCGATTTTTTTCCGCGAGGTATTTTTCGACCTGTTCGTAGGGCTGACCTTCGAAGCTTTTTTTGGCAATCGAAGCTTCGGGGCCGAGCTTCGATTTTAATTCGAAGCTTCGATTTTTTTTTTTTTTTTTTTTTTATATATATATTTTTTTATATATATATATATATATATATATTTTTTTTATCTTATGTTGTTGGACTTGTACAGCACTTTCGTAAACGTTGTTGTTTTTAAATGTGCTCTATAAATAAAGTGGGTTGGATTAATTAATTAAGTAGCCCCTTTCGTGACTGACGCATCCAACAAGGTTTCACTCGGCTGTGTGATTTAATTCAAGGTGGATCGCTGTTGTCGTTTGAACAACTTCAGATTTCATGGGAACTACCAATCCCCCAAATCAAGAATGTTTAAGATGAATGAAGTAAGATTTTGATTATTTGAAATATGGCCTGTGTAGACTAAACTATGCACAGAATTATGTCAGTCTACAAGGTCCGGATTCTACATGGTCCGGCAATGTAGACCTTGTAGACTCCACTACAGACCAATTATCAGTGAATGTTCATGCATTTTTAAGAAGGGCAACTTCCACAAAAAAACAAAGAACTCACCAAAACATCTCAGTAGCACCTTATCTAAATGTTATATTTCATATATGGAGATTCATATTTATTTATGTATTGCATGCATTTCTACATTTTATTTCCTATTTTGTTTATTCATCCCAGTATCTTTCTTTCTTATGTGTGGAATTCTACAAGGTGCGCGCACACACACACACACACACACACACACACCTACACACACACCTACACACACACACACACACACACACACACACACACACACACACACACACACACACACTTACATTTAGTCATTTAGCTGACGCTTTTATCCAAAGCGACTTACAAGTTCTGTACGACAAGACAGCAAGAAGGGTACAACTCTATCAGCTGAGTAACAATGTTCATCAAAGTGTTGCGTGTTACAGTGTAGGTTAGTTTATTAGGACAAGTGCATGACAGTAAGGTTAGTCACGGTTAGATTTTTTATTTTTTTTTTATCATCATTTCAGATAATGGTTGAAGAAGTGAGTCTTTAGTCGACGGCGAAAGATTGGACGGGATTCGGCTGTCCTAACTGGGATGGGTAGTTCACACACACACACACACACACACACACACACACACACACACACACACACACACACACACACACACACACACACACACACACACACACACCTACACACACACACAAATCGAAGTAAAAAAAAAAATAGATTTTTTTTTTTTTTTTTTTTACTTCGATTTGTGTGTGTGTAGGTGTGTGTGTGTGTGTGTGTGTGTGTGTGTGTGTGTGTGTGTGTGTGTGTGTGTGTGTGTGTGTGTGTGTGTGTGTGAACTACCCATCCCAGTTAGGACAGCCGAATCCCGTCCAATCTTTCGCCGATAGAGTTGTAACCTTACTGTCATGCACTTGTCCTAATAAACTAACCTACACTGTAACACGCAACACTTTGATGAACATTGTTACTCAGCTGATAGAGTTGTACCCTTCTTGCTGTCTTGTCGTACAGAACTTGTAAGTCGCTTTGGATAAAAGCGTCAGCTAAATGACTAAATGTAAGTGTGTGTGTGTGTTAGATTTTTTATTTTTTTTTATCATCATTTCAGATAATGGTTGAAGAAGTGAGTCTTTAGTCGACGGCGAAAGATTGGACGGGATTCGGCTGTCCTAACTGGGATGGGTAGTTCACACACACACACACACACACACACACACACACACACACACACACACACACCTACACACACACACAAAGCGAAGTAAAAAAAAAAAAAAAATTTAAAAGATTTTTTTTTGAATTTTTTTTTTCTTTTTTTTAAACTTCGATTTTTTTTTTATGTTCGAAGCTTGTGCCATCGAATCGAACGTTCGAAGCTTCGAAGCATTTAAGACAGCCCTACGCTGTTCGTATACAATTTTTTCCATGACTTTCGAGATGGAGGTAAGGATAGAAAAAGGGCGGTAGTTGCCTGGGTCTAATTTACTGCCTTTTTTGTGCAGGGGTGTTACTCTCGCAATTTTGAAGTCCTTGGGGACGTGTCCCTGTTTTATGGAGAGGTTTATTATGTGTGTGATGACTGGGGTGATGGCGGCTGCTGAGTCTCTGAGGAATTTGGAGGGGATGTTGTCATGGCCAGTGGCCTTGTTAGGTTGGAGGGCGCTCAGTTTTTTGAGTACCTCATCTGTTGCTACCATTTCCAGTTTGAAGTCGTCTTTGTGGACCCATATGGAACTTCATAATTTAGTGTTTTGAAAAACTTCAAGCATGCATAACGTCATCTTAGTCTCCTGATCCAGCTCAAGGGCTTGTTAAGATATTGAGAGTGAGAAGACTGAAGAAGATGTCTATCACCACTGAAGCTTACTTTAAAGTTTAGAGTTGGGTATTGGCAATGGGCACGTGAGCTGTGTGTGTGTGTGTGTGTGTGTGTGTGTGTGTGTGTGTGTGTGTGTGTGTGTGTGTGTGTGTGTGTGTGTGTGTGTGTGTGTGTGTGTGTGTGTGTGTGTGTGTGTGTGTGTGTGTGTGTGTGTGTGTGTGTGTGTGTGCTTGCTGGTGCAGGGGTTAAGTTAACCCCTGCACCAGCAAGCGCACACACACACACAACCCGGTTAACCCAGCCAGACAGAGCGAGAGGGTACAGAGTTAACTGTAATCTATCAAACGACAAAGAGCTATTCATAAGAGGGTTAAACTGATTAGGGGACAGGAGGATTGAAGAGAGAAATTTGGGGCGGGTAAGGGAGGGGTGGCCCGTCAGGCGCAGGGGGCCGGCCCCAGACTTATGATTGTATTCAAATCATAACACATCCCACAATGCCCCACTGCCTGGCTCCCTTATGTACATACGGATGGACAAAGAAAAACAGAGCTGAGGCCTCTCCAAACAGAATGAATCCGTATTCCCCCATAGGGGACGCTGCTATTGTATCATGAAATTTTGTCAACCCCCCGTTCATTATGCTACAGTCAAGTGTCAGTGGGAACCTCTGCTGTAATAATCACAAGTCCGTGCCATTTCCTCTGAACAATAGAGCCTCATCCCAGAGATTTATGTTCGAGAAGCCGCAGGAATAACAATGAACTAGAACAACTCGGGAAGAAACACAATAACCAATAATATAACGATGCGCTGTCACTACATCCGGCTGTGTTTTGTCATAAGTGCAGGCCGGCTTACTACATCCGGCTGTGTTTTGTCATAAGTGCAGGCCGGCTCGCAAGGAAGTATGTGGATTAAATGAATATGACGGTTCCCTAGAGATGAGGTTCAGACCCCCCCCCCACCCCACTGGAACCACAAGTAGGCCTCCTGGTCTTGGATTGAATCACACCAGAACCTTCTCTCCTATGTCTCACCTACTTGCCCTACAACTGTCTCAATAGACAAATTACAATAATGGCAGCCGCACTTTCCATGAGGAGAAGAAAAAGATTTAAGTGAGCTGGTCTCAATGAGTGATTTCATCTACAGAAGTACATCATAAAAAGGCTTGTTCTCCTTAGTATATTAGAACCCCCATGGGTTAGGCGGTCGGGTGGCGTAGCGGAGATTGCGCTCGTCACCAATGCAAGAGGCTGCGGTCTCGACTCCCGGAGTCAGCATTGCCCTGCGGCTTGGGCCGGTCGTCATACTAACTCGTTTGGCTGAGTTAGGGGGAGGGAAGTCATGGGTGGTAATCTGGTGTTGTGGACAGCGACGCCTATAGGTCAGGTCTGGGCGCCTGCTCAGCGAAAGGCAGGAAATGGTGAAGGCAGCGTGACCTCCCACGCGTTACGCTTCACCAATGAGAGTCCTCGCTGCCAGGTGAAAAAAAGAGCCACTGGCTGTCTCCACATGTGTCGGAGGAAGCATGTGGTGGACTTCAGGGTTCCCTTGTACCGACCAGTAGGGGGAACATGTGCACAACAACCAGGTAGGGGAGGGGGGGAATTGGCATAACGACTAAATTGGGATGGGGAGAAAAATTGAAAATCAGGCGGAGAAAAAGAGGATACAAAAAAAGAACCCCCATGGGTTATGGGTTATCGGTTCTGCGCTGCGAGCTGAGTGATTTCACCCATAGTGGGAAATGTGAACCTGAAGAGTGTGCATTAGACTAGGGCACACACAGCAACGCCAGCGGATTAGCATTTCCATTTTCTCCCCTTGACTGCACACAGCAGCTAGACCTGTTGGAACAGGGGGCTCATTTTAAGGTAGACTGGAGCCGTCATGTGATATCTGTGGGTGGGGGGGGGGGGGGAAACAGAGGAGAATTGACACGAGTAAAGGATGGCAGCTATTGTTTCAGCCTCTCTGTCCTCATAGCCTCTTGGTGCGGTGGGACTCTAGGAGGAAGGACCCGTGACATTGTGCTAATGCAGACCAAGGGGGAGTGATGAATGTGTCTGGTGGAGGGTTACGGCTCCCTGAGGTCACAGAGGTCCCCCTCTCATTGGCTGCAGTGGGTGGATTATTGATTCAAACACTCTGTCTAACCTCTCCGTAACCTCCTCTCATTGGATTCCTCATGGTATGAAAACTGGGTTAGCCCTACCGATCTGGTCAATAGTTTTTCAACTTCCCTGGTCATTTATCCCAATGAATTAGTATGTGGTTGAATAGGAATTTTACAAATGTGTAGAATTATTTAGCGCGTGTTTGACAGAACAGCGTTGCTATCTCTGCGTTGGGCACAAAAGTGACTATACTGTAGGTGTGTCAGAGGTTGGTCTTTTGAACAGCCTCATTGGGATGCACAGCGCTCTGATTTTAAGAATTTAGGTCAAAACCTTCAGAAGGACTGATCTGACGAACACCTGCCATCAGCCAAGGACACAAGAATGCATTATGCAGATTGAAATAGAACAAGGCTTCTGTCCGTCCACAGATTCAAATGAAAACAGGCTCCTCTCTTTCTCTCCCTTTATCTTCTCTCTTTCTCTCCTTCTGCCGCCTGCACTGTTGGATTTGTCACAAGCCATTTGCCCCATTATTTGAATCTAAACATGCTTGTTTCACTTGTCATTTTTCAAATCATTGGCACTAGGACAACCCCCAACCCCTGTGTGATCGACCCTCCCCTGTCCACTTTGGGTCCTGTTGTGTTTCTACAGCAACTGAATTCAAATATAAACTCCAAGCCCGGGGTTTTCTTGGTCTCATCACTATGGTAACCTGAGAGAATGAGAAGTGTGT
>NC_140165.1:151606486-151781486 GCF_963971535.1 Notolepis coatsorum | reverse complement strand
AATATTATAATATTATAGTATACACGATAATATAACAACCAAACATTTCAGGTTGACCTCTCTCTCCACATAGTAAACAACTGAAAGCCGGGCGGCCGGGTAGTGCAGCGGACTAAGTGTCTGTCTACCACCACAGAGACAGTGGGATCGAATCCAGCTGTGGTGCTTCCGGGTTGGCCGACCGTCCATACTAACACAATTGGCAGTGTTAGCGGGTGGGAAACCCGGCGAGGGTGGGTCCTGGTCGTTGTGAACAGCTACTCCTACAATTCGGTTGGGGCGCCTGCACAGCAAGGGAAGGATCTGGGAGAGGTAGTGTGACCTTCCACACGTTACACCCTCTCAGTGAGAGTCCGCGCTGTCAGGTGAAAAGAAGCGGTGGGCTGGCTACACATGTGTTGGAGGAAGCATGTGATAGTCTCCGCCCTCCCAGACCGATGTTAGGGGGTAGAGTGTGCAACGACCCGGAAGAGGTATCGTACGACTAGCATTGGGAGGGGAGAAAAACGGAAAAAGAAGGGGGAAAAAGATTAAAAAAAAAACAAAAAAAAAACTGAAAGCCTAAAATGATAGGACGTAATCAGCTGTAATCACGACCATCGCATGAGTGATTCCTGTGTTTGCACATCTCCAAGCCAGGCTTCTCATCCTTTAACTTTGCACACTTGACCTGCTACTTGTCCCATTTCATGAAGTTAACAGAAAAATAACCAAGTAGTAGCTTTTCCACTCCGTGTGGAATCCCTGTGTTATGTAGTTGAATGTTTTGCTACTAAGGTGAAGGCCATAGTAGACATTCCAGCTGAACACAAATGTGTATGTGCTCGCGTACAGCAAGGTTTTGACTTTGACCTTTGCGTGACACTGGCTGCCTGACTCCTCTGCTTGGTAAGCCCTCTGCCCACATCTGCTGACTCTGCCTGTCTGGCTGTGTGGATGCTGACCCCAGGGTCTCTCTCTCCCTCTCTCCCTCCCTCCCTGACTCCCTCTGTGTCCCTCCCTCCCAAGGCCGTGTATCTCTGACCCGGGGGGCCTCTCTGCTGGTAGAGCGGCTGACCCTGGAAGATGAGGGCTGGTTCGAGTGCCGCATCCTGCTCCTGGACAGAGAAACCGATGAGTTCCGCAACGGCACATGGACCTTCCTCTCCATCACAGGTGCAGCATGGCAGGGTTCTGGGGGCTCCCTTAGCTGCTTGTCACAGACACTACTCTGGTTTAGAACAGCGGTTCTCAACCAATTTTATTGTTTTTTTGTGGCCCGTAAAATCTGAAGGACGCCCATTTGCGACCCCTTAATTAACATGGTCAAATGTAGACAGAACAGTTAACTCTGACACCAAGGAATGACCCCCCCCCCATTGCAAGCTATTTAAGTTTATTAATTGGCGTAGGGCTGTAGTTGAAATGTTAGTATCTAGTAAAGTTACTGTATAATAATACCTGTATGCTCCAGTACTTTACTTTGGACCAAGCCCCTCTGAAGTTTGTCTTCCCCTCAAGATGCCACATTCTGAGAGCACTGAATGGACCTACAGTTCCCTGCTATGTGGGTTAGTTGGAGCATGTGAAACTTTCCCCTTAATTCAAATATTCACAAAGATTTCACTAGAAAATATAATTTCCCAAGTTATCTTTCAAAGCCCTCCAAAGTTAAGAACCACTGGTTTTAGAACAGCAACAGCATGGGGGAGGGACATGGGAGGGACCTGGCATGCTGTGTTCCCTGAGGAGTATTACTGCATGTAATATTCCTCAGGAATACCTGATCTTATCAGAGGAGAGTGTTTGTTACAAGAACCACAGGGGGCAGAGTAGAGACGGACAGGGGACTGAAGATCCCCAAACCATTCACTCTGCTTTTATGTTCTCTTTCTTACACTCTCTCTCTCTTTCTTTCTTTCTTTCTTTCTTTCTTTCTTTCTTTCTTTCTTTCTTTCTTTCTTTCTTTCTTTCTTTCTTTCTTTCTTTCTTTCTTTCTTTCTTTCTTTCTTTCTTTCTTTCTTTCTTTCTTTCTTTCTTTCTTTCTTACCACACACACACACACATGCACGCATGCACGCACGGAACGCACGCACACACACACACACACACACACACACACACACACACACACACACACACACACACACACACACACACACACACTCTGTAATGAGGCTCCAGGGTAGGATTATAAGGTAAACAGGGATTTGATGTGTTTGTACTGTCTGGGGAAATTCATATTATGTAGCATCAGATTACAGACTATTAATTAATCCTTTGGAGAAATTATGAATATTTGACCCCATTCTTGCACACATGTATTGTGTTACATTTCAATACACTTCACCGCCTACTATGCTTCATTGCCAAACATTCTACAAGGAGACGCATAGATTAAATATAGAACATGAATTATGTAATTGTGTCCTATGCCCATTTAAATACAGGTCAATACACAGTGTTACTCTTTCAAATGGATAGTGATCTAAGATACTGAAGACACGTGTTTCATCTGTGCCTCCCTCTTGTTCCAGCCCCACCTGTGTTTATCAAGACACCACCGGCCTTTGTCGAGGTTTTGCTTGGAGACTCTCTGACTCTCAGCTGTGGCGCCCATGGCAACCCTCGACCGACCGTGGTCTGGCATAAAGACGAGACGCCACTTGGGAAACATGAAAAAATAAAGGTATGGATGAACAGATGGGCGTCCCATTCGTACTACCGTACTCTTTTCTAGTCTTAGGCTAATGTCGCTGTGTGACAAGCTAGTTTGCTGCTCTAGCCATTGACCCAAGGTGGGAATAGGGTGGAAAGGAATCTAAACCTGAGCATCAGTTGTGCAATTATAACGACTTCAGCTCTCCCCATGCCCCTTTTGTTTGTTGATCCCTCCTCCCTCTCTCTCCCCATATCATGACCCACCCCTCTTGTAGGTGCTCAACGGCACGTTGTCTTTGGCCACAGCCACCAGAGACGTCTCAGGAGTGTACAAATGTCACGTGTCCAACTCCGAAGGGAACCTGACCCACTCTACGCAGCTGCAGGTCAAAGGTGAGTGTTTTTATGTCCTCTAACCATCTGAGGGAGGAAGAATCTCTGCTTAGCTCTCCTCTCAACACGAGGTCTCGTCAGGTAAGCCTGGGCTGTGACCCGCAGGTCAACAAGACAAAGCATTAGTTTGTTAGGAAGCAGAGCCCGCCTCATCCTTGGAAAAGACGTGTCTGTCCCCCAGAAGATTAGATGCCAAGTCATCTCATCCCTTTGTCATGGTCAATGTCTTAACCCTCGAGTCAACCTTTAAAATAATCACACCTTTAACTGCGATCTCAGTAAAACATATCTTTTTCATGTATTGTTCCATTTTTTTTCATGAATATCATTATTAACTTCAGTCCTCACCATACATATCGAATATTTATTCATTTTCAGGATTTTAACAATTTTTAATCCCCTAACTGTTGAGAGTCACAGCCAGCGTGACCCAGCATTTGCCATCCCGTTCCCCCTCACAGACGTTATTAGGACAGTGACCTCTGTGCCTACTTTCTTTCACCGTTGATGATATGATTAAAGAACATGTATTATCTTGTATATCAAAGCAGTGCAATTGTTCTGTTCTCTGTTACTGCTGTGTGCTCCACGATTCCCTCCCTCCCTCCACGAGGGCCTCCGGGAAGAATGAGGAGCTCTTACAAGGACAGTTACGCTCTGTGCCTACACTACGTTCTTTCACTGTGTGTATAAACGTATAACTAAAATGATCAGTATGTTGATTGCACATGTTAAATAAACTAGAAAGTATAATCAATACTTAGTATACTTACATACTGCCAAGCAGGAAGGCTTGCATCAGTATTATCTTTCCCTCCTGTGTGACCTTGTAGCCTGCTCCGGTCGGCGCCCCAGGACGAATAAACTGCTGTGTGCACTGTGCTGATTGGTCGCTATGACCTTATCTCGGAAGAAGATTTGTTGCTGTCTCACTTTACAAACAGTTCGACCTCCGGTCGCGTCCAAGAATCCTAAAATGCAGCTCGCCGATTGGTGCAACAGATGCTTAACCCTTTACTATCACACTACCGATGGTCACTGCACGATGCTGTACGTGTTTAAAACACAACGGGTGATGATTAAGCTTAACCATGATTAAGTATATGTTTATTGTATATGCCTGTATAGTACCTGTATATATATCTGTATATATCTATAGCTTACAGGCTATCCCTCCTAAGACCAGTCTCCCTCACTAGCATGCTGATAAGGCCGGGGACCAGTGCAAAAGCACATGACATTGATGAGAGGGATCCTAGGGGAATTCCGAAGTACAGTAATCTGTTTCAGTTAAACTGTTACTTTTACTTTTTCAAGTTACTAACCATTGGAGTAGCGATAAGCCAATGGCAAGACAGTTGAAAGAAGGAGTGTTTATCTTTGCTTGCAATATGACGCTACGGAACTGTGTATAAAAAGTAATGTTCGCGCATGAAAAGCTCTTCGGCTTTTTTCGTGACTTTTTGTATCTCCATTTCAAAGTTGAGCGGTGTATTGGGACTTGAATATGGATGTTTTAAATGCGAGCTTTTCCCTATGATGGCGAGCACTTTCTTGTCTGTTTAGATTTGAAGAGCTGTGCTTGGCTCTTAGCTCACTTTGTGATGATTTTTAAACCATAGAGGTTTTATTGTTCTTCAGGCGAAAGATGCTGATTTAGTTTTTGATGAGTGTTTATATCCGTGCTTCATTATTTCCCTCGATTGGATCTTTCCAAGACAGTATTATTGTAACTACTTTTTCTAATTAAACCAAACTGTTAAATACTTTTATTCAACTCTTGGACCGCGTTCTTTTACGAGCTCCATTATGATCTTTAAAAATGGTGGCCACGCCTTGCTTTCATCTGAGGTAAGCGGGATGGAATTGATTGGAATCAATATGTCCTGGTAGCCTGATTCAATTGCTATTACTGCTTCTAGCTAAAGTTATACCAATGACTATTCAGTAGTTCTTACGTCTGTACCCAGGTTAGAGTCAAAAGTAGGGCTCTGATGTGGATACCCTTGTATTTGTTAGGGATGTGTTGGCAGAGGGCCCAAGTGCAAACAGATACGAGGGAGAGGGAGAGGTAGATATGAATTGTCAAAAGTGAGCACTGCTCCTTTAATCTTGAACACTTCGAGCCAGGGGTGAAGTGTAACCAAAAATAATCCAACTTCAAAAGAGGGCAGCAACAGATATTTACAAAAATACGT
The DNA here is from genome assembly GCF_963971535.1 of Notolepis coatsorum. Taxonomy (NCBI): domain Eukaryota; kingdom Metazoa; phylum Chordata; class Actinopteri; order Aulopiformes; family Paralepididae; genus Notolepis; species Notolepis coatsorum. Next base: position 151,776,255 of record NC_140165.1, on the reverse strand, counting down.
CCAAAGGCAGCAGCAAAATACAAAGAATAGCACAGCTGAAGACTGGCAGAGGGCTAAATACAAAAACAAATAATAATCTCATAAAGAGAGCAAGTCCCAAAGGCACAAACAAAACACTGCAAGGCAGGCTAGGAAAAACATGAACAACTGACTACAAATAAAAACCCTAACAAACAAAATGAACTTTACATGAAAACAAAGAAGGGAGGAACAAACAAATGAACACTAGGACCACTTACTACAAAAATACTGGAAGGAGTAACAGGAACTAGACAGCAAACACTAGTAGGGAAATCCAAACAATGAACCGACAAAGAGAAAATGGCAAACGAGGCAGTTCTGTATCATTAAGGGGTTCCGCTTGGCATCACTCATGCACTCCCTCGCGTACGTGCACGCACACTGAATAAATTCCACAAATGTACCTTTAATACCAGTATTAGTCTGACCACACCCCTCATCAGCTTACCTTCATAAGCAGGTGTGTGGTCACCTGCTCTCCTCCTTCTCGCTTTCACCACAAGGAAGTTGCCTCGGTAGTACCCCACTTGACGTGTTGATAGTTGAAAAGAGTTGTGACAAGTTTACATTGTGCCTAATTTTTTCTTCTCTCATATCTGTTGTAAAGAAAAAGTTTGGGTCATAATGTATTCTGCGGAGAGTAGACCCGCTAGACCTACTCTTCACCAGCGGTTCTCCATTCCCGCCTCCGTCGTGCGTTCTGGTGCTGGGCTGTTGCCACTTTCGTGGTTGCCGACCCAGCCCAGGAGACAGCCGATGGATTGTTTGCCTCTCCGAAGAGCCGAGGAGTCGGTGCCGTCGCTCCGGCGGTGGCCTGATCTCGACTCTGGTTCCAGGGAATCGTCCGTTGGTGAACGGGGGGTTGTCTTGGAGCCAGAGGATTTGCGACGCAAACTTTTCACGTCTGCCCGTTCACGCCGCAAGGTGGTAGCATGCAGGCGCGAACGGCCGGGTTTTGGGGAACTGCTGGAGACCAGCGAGGATGCGTCCGGCTCTGGATTTCCGATGGAAACTGAGGACTTCATGGAAGAGGCGGACGGATTCTTGTATGATGGTCCCGTGGAGGAGAGTATCCCTCTTATCCAAGAAACACCGGAGGGGGGAGAAATGGCTCCATGGGACTCCCTGTTCGAGAATGTCGAGGAACCACCTTGGCCTCATCAGCAGGATGCCCTACTGTCGGCCACATCAGACTGTGGCTCCTTGACCAGTTGCAGCCTGCTGCATGTGAGGGATGCGGGTTCGGTGGAGGAAGGTCCGCAGGGGGAACTGCAGGCTTTGTTTCCCGAGCTCATGGCGGTAGCCGCCGCCGCAAACGGCGTGCCGCTGCCATTGCCTGCACCTGTCCCTGATGATCTCATAGGTCATCGCTGGCAGCGTCGCCCAGTGAGAGGGGTGGATGTTGTCTACCCATTTTTCCCATCAATGGGGGCCTATGTTCGTCAGGGTCAGGCGGTTGCCAACATCATGGGACTAACCCCCGCCTACGTACCAGTTACGCGGGTGTCGGGGTTAGTCAAAGGTATGGGGGAGGGCGTGCCTCGGCTTGACAGTCCGATGGCCGCTCTCCTCTGTCCGGATATGGTGTGGGAACCCTTATGCAAGCCGGTCCTCCAGGGGAAATCGGCTAGGCGATTGGCATATTGGGGTGACCAGTCATTCATCGCTAGTACACAATCGCTGGCTGCGGCGTCTAACATCGCCCACCTGGCTAGATTTGTATCTGGGATTATGACGGGCGGCACGGATCTGAACGAGGTAAAATGCGATCAGATCACCCAGGCGGCAGGAGCTGTCCTGCACCTTTCCCAGGTGCTGGCCATAGCCATGGGGAAAGTGCGCGCCATGGCTACCCTGGGCCAGCGTCGGAGCAGGCCCGTGTGCCGGAACGGAAGAGAGCCCCTCTTCTGACGGCCGCCCTCTCCGACGCTGGTCTGTTCGGGAAGCGTGTAGCTTTATGCCAAGCAAGCAGTGCAAAAATTTACCGTAGTGGCGTGCAGTAATGCGCCTTTCATTTTCCGCCGCCCAGCGCCCAGGTCGCGCGGAAATAGGCTGTCTATTGCCATTCTCTTTGACAAACTCTAACCTTAACCAGCTCCTTAACAGCGCCTAAACTTAACCGTTCTAACCTTAACCAACTCCGAAACAATGCCTAACCTTAACCTTAACCTTAACCATGCCTAACCTTAACCATAGAAATTATATTGCCATTCTCTTTGACAAACTCTAACCTTAACCAGCTCCTTAACAGCGCCTAAACTTAACCGTTCTAACCTTAACCAACTCCGAAACAATGCCTAACCTTAACCTTAACCTTAACCATGCCTAACCTTAACCGGCGAAAGAATACACGTTAAAAAAAAATCACGTTAAAAAATATTTTCGATGGGATTCGAACTCGCCAGCAAACGAGCCATAGGATCCACAGCCATGTGGCCTTGCCAATTGAGCTATTTCTAGATACTGAATAAGGGGCGGTGACTTATATATATTGAGCTCCGCTCGTGTCGAACCAAGGCGGGATCTCATGCGCATGCGCGGGCACCTCGCGCGAGCACGCCGGCGCACGCACGCACCTGAGCGAGCACGCCGCCGCCGGTGCACGCACGGTAGCATTTGTCTGAAAAGAAGGGCGCTTTACCGCACTGGCGTGCGGTGACGAATGCGGAAGCATTTTTGCACTGCTTGCTTGGCATTAAGGAAAACGCGTTCGGGAAGGCCCTGCGGTTGATGACCTCAACATGCAGAGAGATGGCAGAGGAGAGATCCATCCTTCAACCCCATTTTCCGCCTCCCGTCCTTGCCGGTGGAGTCAGAAGGCTTCCGCGACGTCGAGCTGTCTCCGTCGCCCCTACCACTGCCTCCGCCGCCACTGCTGGCCCCTCCGAGGAAGGCCAGGAGAAGAGACGGCGCTTCTGCTACCGCCGGCCCATCCACGACCGGAGGAGACGGTAGGGAACGTTGTGACCAGCAGACAGTAACCTACCATCCCTCCGGGGCTCCTCGGGGTGGCAAGACTCGAGCGGCGCGAGGTGGCAGACGCCGCTGAGAGTGACTTTTCCCCTCTGTGTCCCCTCTCCTTTACACCCTCCCCGGCCCCTCTATGATTTTGTGCCTTAAAACATTATGATAATAAAGAAGTTCCCCGACATAAGGGGGACTATGTTTTGGCCGAACAAACTGTGTGTTTCTTCAACAATTCATATGGTGGGGTTGTGTAAATATGAATCTGCACTTTTACGTTGTGAGATGAGTCATGTTGTGTTACGAGATTAAGCAAGGTCTGCAACATACACTCAGTAATAGGTTATATTAGCTTGACGCTCCACATGCAGGTAGAAACTGGTGTTATTCCATTGCTTGAACTAAGTATATGTGTCTCACAATGCTGTGTTGTTAGTTGCAGTAATACTCGTACACACACGTTCCACGGCCTAGCCGTTACTCTCGGTCAGCGTTTTTTGCTATGTACGACATAGTCAACGGGTGTAGGATTCACACACATGCGACTTGTTTTTGTTGTAAATCCTGTTCACATTTTGTGGGTAGCGGACATTGTATTAGCTTACGCTATACATTAGCATTCTACCGGAGGTTTTCAAAATGGCTACGTTGTTTCTGTGTGTAGGGAACGAAGGGTTTTTTGTGAGGGGGTGTCGAATAAACCCCTCCTTCCCACTTGATTGGTTTAGGGGATTTTTATCTCTTCTGCTGAACCAGTCAGGGCCGAGCCGGTGAGACGTCTTGGCAGGGGGGGGGGGGTTATCCTGCCAACTCCTATTACAGAGAGGAGCCGGCGGAATTTCCCCCCGTCATAGCGGTGTTGCTATGGCGACGCCTTCCATGAGTTACGGTGTCTTAAGGTGTCGAGTTAGAGCGTAGGGCTCACGGGTCTGCTGCGCTCGATTTATGTGTAAACTTGAGTCAGTTGGTCACGTGCCTCACAGTTTGCATGCCTTTCTCATGACTACCACTCGTGTGGGAAGATTTTCTGGGAGGGTCTAGTCTTTACTCTCTGATTAAAGAAGAGTGACTGGATGTAAAATCATGTGAAAACGGGTTTTTTACTCCCAGCTGTGCAGTTGGGTTCATACGGGTGATGCTTCTTCTTTATTATTATAAAGAGTTGGATGTGTCTAGATGAATTGGAAATGGGGGCCCCTGATGGAAACAAGACTAACGTCTTTCTCAGGTCTGCCTCCCCTTACCGATTGTGTGTTTTGAGCCGTACTATGTTGTACCCTTTCTGCAATCTGTTGGTTAAAGTTTTCATTCATTCATTCATGGAGTTGGTTGCATCCCGCCCTCTTGTCGTTCCCCTGGGCGTCTTGGGGATTCAATAAGATGGTCTAAATAGCCTATTATTGATGTGGATATGCCCAACGCACACATAGTGCTGACTCAGGATGTTCTGTTGGACATTAGGTAACTGACTGGCGCGCCTTGATTGCTTGGGGTTAAAACAGCGTTTTTATAAAGCAATCGGGATGGGGGTTTTTCCTCTTCCGACGCCCTGTGTGGTTGTCGACGGGTTCTCGTTCATATCAGGGGATGATGACGGAATGGATCTGAACATATGTGGAAGGGTCTCACGCCCTGGGGGTGGGCTGCCGGGCGCGGTTCGCACCGGAACGTCTGAGTGGCGCCTTCTTTTTATGTTTAAGATCCACACGCATATCTGCCCCTTCTCCTGGAGTTGGCATGTCGGCGTGGTTAGGGCACGGGACTGGTTCTGGTCGCGCTGGTCCGGATCAGTTGAACCCGTTGTCCGCCGGGGATGCAGATCTGCTGTTCTGGTACCCTGAGGGACTTGGGTTTTTTCAGGGGGGAAAATGCTAGGTCGGTCCGGGTGTCACAGGGTTGAGCGCTATGGAACCCTTGTTGGGTACATTGTATTCTACTCTGTCGTAATGGCTTACGGCTGTGCCAGCCTGTACGCGTCCGATCTCGTCGGATCTCGGCCGCCATACAGGTTGGTCTTGGTTAGTACTTGGTTGGGTGACCTCCTGGGAATACCAAGTACGGTGCTGGGGCTGGTTTTCCATTCTTACGCTCTTCTCTTACGCATGGCGAAGAGGGGCCTGTTGGGGTGGTCTTGACCTCCTCGGGGGACCCTGTGCTCCCCGTATCACCGGGCCCGGTCCGAGGTAATGTTTCGTAGACCTGTAGGCCCGGGATAACCCTGTTGGAAACTGGAACACGGGCTGCGACAGCGCAGGTGTGTTTTGGGGTTTTTTCCTGAGGGGTTATGGGACCAACCACCGCATGGGGTAACACCTGGGTGGTTGGTTCTCTGGTGTATTGCTGCGGTGTCAACTCCCGGGTTAACCGGTTTGAGGGTGCCCCTGCACGTTCATGACGTCTGCCAATCGTGTCAGCCTTCTCTGCCTCGACCTCTCTGGGTGGGTTTTTTTTAGATGGAGCCTTGGTCATGCAACTACGCCAGCATACGCCCCTTCCGCCGGGGCGGCTGTGTTCAGCTGTCCTTTCTGGCGCCTGTCTCGTCCGCAGTCTCCAGGCTAGGGTTCACAGCCTGTTGCCTGGTTTTCCTCGGTGCGCTGCCTGCTTCCGTTGGTTAACCTTTTTTGTGTGCTTACGGCCATGCTGGCTGCCTGTTGCAGGGTCAGTGTGCCAGGCAGTGTACTATCGGGGAGGACGGGGCCCGCTCGGCTGAGGGGCCTTTGTCTGAATACGCTGGCAATGTGGGGGGCGGGGCACTACGTGCCCACCTGGTGGGGTCTTGATGCTGGCATCATGGACTTCTCCGGGTCCCCGTTCCAGGGGGTCCAGTCCCTTTGGTGGGTCTGGGTCTTCCTTCGCGCTCCGCTGCTACGGCCTTGCCACGGGGTTGGGTTTGCCCTTGACCCCGTGATTCTGGGGGCAGTAACGAGGTTGTTTCCCTCCGTTCGTTCCCGGGTGGCATGCGGGTTGTGCGTGTGTGTAGTCGTGGGGTCAAGCCACGGTCTGCTCACCCTGTGCGTTGAGTTGCTTGAGTGCCTCTTCGCACGGTCGGGTCCGTCGCCCTCCCGGTAAACCTCTAATAGGGGGGGTGCCCTCCATTAGGGGGGGGTCGGGGGGGCTCGGCCCTCCCTGTTCTGTTGGTTGTGGGGGGCCTTCAGCGGGGTGTATTTGTCGGCCAGTGGCTCCGCTTGGCCTCCCTTTGTGCATGAGTGATGCCAAGCGGAACCCCTTAATGATACAGAACGTTAGGTTATGACTATAACCAAGTTCTGTTAATTAGGGGTGACGCTTGGCATCCGACACCGCTGCAGCCCTTGACCTCACCTTGTGGTGAAAGCTTGGGTAGGAGGAGAGCAGGTGACCACACACCTGCTTATGAAGGTAAGCTGATGAGGGGTGTGGTCAGACTAATACTGGTATTAAAGGTACATTTGTGGAATTTATTCAGTGCGCGTGCACGTACGCGAGGGAGTGCATGAGTGATGCCAAGCGTCACCCCTAATTAACAGAACTTGGTTATAGTCATAACCTAACGAGGCAGATATACACACACTGATTGACACAAGAGGTTAATTGGGAACGAGACACACCTGAGGGAAAACTGAACTAACACAGGGGTACAGGAAAACAAAAGGCCAAACACACGGGGAATAAACTAGACTAGAATCAAAAATACAATTACTGAGAGAACACCAGACTGATCATAACTACACAACACAGAAAACAGATAGCAGATTACTGATGTATTCAGGAGATCAAAACAAAGAAAGACAGAGATGCACACAGTGCAGCACCAACAGAATCTGGCCACAGGGTGGCAGTAGATTGACATGACTGTTCACCAAGTTCCAGAGTGGAGGAAGATTGTTCATGGGTGGAGGGATATTGTTCATGGGTGGAGGTGGGAAGGAGGGAGCAACAGGTGAAGCCTGGCCAGGAAATGAAGAACCCTTACAGTACCCCCCCCCCCCCCCCCCCTCCAGGGACGGCTTCCAGACGGCAAAAAGGACCATCTGGGAACAGGCAAGACAGGGGGCCGAGATCCAGGGAAGGTGAACACTGGGAGAGTCCGGGGGAAAAAGTCAGGATGGAACAGGCCGGGACGAGGGACACTGGGGAAGGGGTGCAGCGACAGAAACCCAGGAGGGGCATAGGAGAAGTGGGGCAGAGGAAAAGGGCCGGAGAGGGGGCTGGAGAAGGGAGAACGGGGCACGGGATCAGGAGGACTGGAGACGGGAACAGAGGCCAGGAGAGGGGCTAGAGATGGGAACAGAGACTCTGTGAGGGGAGCTCGAAACGGGGACAGAGGGCCGATGAGGGGGTCGAGAGGAACTGGAAACAGGGACAAAGGGCCGATGAGGGGTTCTGGAGCAAAGGGGCGAGGGTGACAGGCCCGGAGTAGGACCCCAGACAGGGGACCCTCCAGGCGCCAGACTCGGGACCGGACCAGACGAGCCGGAGCAGAGTTGCGAAGGCGATGACCTCGGGACCGCAGGACCCCGGACGGGGACCACCCCAGGTGCAGACCTCGGGACCGGGCACAGAACCCCGGATGGAGGTCTCCGCAGACGAAGACCACGGCGAAGGCCGGAACCAGACGAGGAGCCGGGACCAGACGAGGAGTCGGGACCAGAAGACTCTCCAGGTGCAGATCGACCTCGGTGCAGACCTCGGCGTCGACCACGGCGCAGGGCTGGACCAGACGAGGAGCCGGGACCAGGAGACTCCCCGGGGACAGGAGCACGACCCGGACTAGACGTCAGGGTCTCCCCGGGAGCCGGAGGAACAGGGGCAGCTAGAGCTGCTCTAGCAGGGGCTAAACTGGCAGTAGAGACTGAGTTAGCTACCTGGGTAAAGCTAGCTGCTAGGGCTACACTAGCGGGGGCTAGGCTGGCAGTAGCGGCTGGGTTAGCTGCCCTGGCAGTGCTAGCTGCAGGGCCTATACAAGCTGCGGAGGGTGCACTAGCCGAGAGGGTTCGGGTGCTAGCTGTAGGTGCTACACTAGCCGGCGAGGCTAAGGCGCTAGCAGTAGGGGCTCTAGCGGACGCAACTGAAAGGCTAGCAGCAGGGGCTCTAGCGGACGAGACTGAGGTGCTAGCAGCAGGGGCTCTAGCGGACAAGACAAAGGTGCTAGCAGCAGGGGCTCTAGCAGACGAGACAGAGATGCTAGCAGCAGGGGCTCTAGCAAACGAGACTGAGGTGCTAGCAGCAGGGGCTCTAGCAGACGAGACAGATACTAGCAGCAGGGGCTCTAGCAGACGAGACAGAGATGCTAGCAGCAGGGGCTCTAGCAAACGAGACTGAGGTGCTAGCAGCAGAGGCTACATTAGCATTCCGGAGTAAGCTAGCAGGGGCTGAGCTAGCAGTGGGGGCTGTGCGAGTAGCCTGGGCTGAACTAGCTGACGGGGCTACTCTAGCAGCTCAGATCATGCTAGTCTTCTTAGCTTTGCTAGCCTTCTGAGACCTGCTAGCTGTCGGGGCTAAAGTGTTAGTCGGAGTAACATGGATATAACCCATCCTGAAAACTGAAGGGGCAGTCCTAGCAGGATAGTTAATACCGGCTGGTATTACAAAAAACAAAGAATAGCACAGCTGAAGACTGGCAGAGGGCTAAATACAAAAACAAATAATAATCTCATAAAGAGAGCAAGTCCCAAAGGCACAAACAAAACACTGCAAGGCAGGCTAGGAAAAACATGAACAACTGACTACAAATAAAAACCCTAACAAACTAAATGAACTTTACACGAAAACAAAGAAGGGAGGAACAAACAAATGAACACTAGGAACACTTACTACAAAAATACTGGAAGGAGTAACAGGATCACAGGAACAGAGGAACTAGACAGCAAACACTAGTAGGGAAATCCAAACAATGAACCGACAAAGAGAAAATGGCAAACGAGGCAGATATACACACACTGATTGACACAAGAGGTTAATTGGGAACGAGACACACCTGAGAGGGAAAACTGAACTAACACACAGGGGTACAGGAAAACAAAAGGCCAAACACACACTGGGGAATAAACTAGACTAGCATCAAAAATACAATTACTGAGAGAACACCAGACTGATCATAACTACACAACACAGAAAACAGATAGCAGATTACTGATGGTATTCAGGAGATCAAAACATAAAGAAAGACAGAGATGCACACAGTGCAGCACCAACAGAATCTGGCCACAGGGTGGCAGTAGATTGACATGACTGTTCACCAAGTTCCAGAGTGGAGGAAGATTGTTCATGGGTGGAGGGATATTGTTCATGGGTGGAGGTGGGAAGGAGGGAGCAACAGGTGAAGCCTGGCCAGGAAATGAAGAACCCTTACAGTATTAAGCGTGTTTTCGACCTGGTCTTATGGAAATTATTATTAATATTATACTAATACTACACTATTATTAATAGTACTATCTATTAAATAGTATTGCTGTGAATATGACTATTCAAAGAAAGGAGTTTTCCCAAGCAGACATTCTGTTTATTACAAACAATAAAGAGATTAAAAACTCTTTTATTTCATATGAAATGGATAAAACCAACCAGTGACTATGAAATGAGAATTAAATAAAATACAAACTTGGCCACTTCCATGAAGAATTAACTCTCCTGGAAGAGGTTCCAAGCAAGCATCACATGACAACCTCTGTCTCGGCGAACGGCCTGATATTAACAGGGACCTGGATGATTGATCACCGAGGACGCTCTGTGAACAATTGCCCAGACCACCAATTCAGGGATTTTACTGAAATATCAGAGGTTCTGGGGCTTAATACATGGCATGATTAGGATTGAGAATTGACTCGAGAACTTAGCGAGTTTAGCACCTCGCTGAGGGATATCGAGCGGCCACAGGGTTTTATCTCAGAAGTGTTAAGATAGATAAGAGACCCCTGTAGCTCTTAACACTAACCCTAACCCTAACCTGTTCATTTCTGCGACTAGGGTGGAAGGTGTGACACATTTATGCAGTGCGCTTAATAGGGATTTCTGAAAAGAAAAAGAAAAACATGGATTATTGGAATGTGAGTCAAAGATGTGAGACTGAGCTACTTTCCTGGCATATACATAAAATATAGCATACGCACACACACACGTGAAAAGGGGGCTATTTGCAGAGAATTGCGACAAGGGTGACTGGAGCGTTAAAGTAAAGATCATTCATTGTGTCACTGCAAACAATGCTGCTGACTGTGTGGCAGTGGCTTACTAAACCTTTAGTGAGAGAGAACTATACTGCCACTTACAGGCCATGCTCTGACTTACAACTAAATTGCAACATTTATCCAACCATAACGCTTAAAGATGGGGTAGGTGATTTGGGAGAAATGAGGAAGAGTGAGCTTACAGCTTTGCTTTGCTGCTTTTCCTGCCAAGCGCCATGTCCTGGCAAGAAACCTCCACAAAGGTTTTCCACAGCTTCTAGCTGGATTTTCCAAAAGATATTATAAATATAAAAAATATTTCCATGCCTCTGATCGGCAGGCAATTTTCAAGGAACGCGATGCTGATGTTCGTTTTCTGATGCGCCCCCAGGAACACCACTTGGCAGGCCAAAATAATCTCATTGGTTCTTAAGATTCAGGCCACCCTGAGGTTTGGGGATGTCTAATTACAGGGCCTGGGACACTGTGGGACAGTCACAGAGACCAGATGTTTCTTTCTAAAGAGCATTTGATTTATTGGTAGCTGTTGGGATGTAAAGAGAATTTCACCAAGTATTCTTTAAAAATGCCTAATCCTTTGCACGACTGACTGTATCATTGATGTACAATCATATGATGCAGCTTTAGCCATGTGTTTTATGTAACCCTGGATAACCCCCGCCCCCCCCCCCCCCCCCCCTTCCGGTTCTCTCACTGAACAGGTCCTCCAATCATCATAATTTCCCCAGAGGACACGACCTTCAACATGTCCCAGGACGCTGTTCTCCAGTGCCAAGCTGACGCCTATCCCTCCAACCTCACCTATGAGTGGTGGAAACAAGGAGAGAACGTCTACCACATAGAGTGAGACGAAGTCTTTACAGAGTCCATAGAGATTCATATGAGGATTATTTTGTGTTTATAGTACAGTATTATCAAATGGCTGTATGTTGTTGTAATTATAGTCTAGTTAGATTAGTAAATCAATTATAAGGCAGCGTCATGAGGGATTATGATCCCAGACAAAGGAGATTGCTGATCAAGGTCACGTCTCTGCAATGAATTAGAATTTAGAATTTGACTGAATGGAAAAAAAAAGAAAAAAAGACATCTGAAGTCACACAGTAGGATAGTATCACCACACAGTATATTATATCTGGTTCCTTTTGACCATAGGTACCTAAAGACCCGTGTGAAGATTCTGGTGGACGGCACACTGCTCATCCCTAATCTCATCCCAGAGGATGCTGGGAATTACACCTGTATTCCAACCAATGGGATATTGACCCCACCCTCTGCCTCTGCCCACCTGAAAGTGAAACGTAAGGTCATCTGTCTGCCATGGAGAACAGCACGATTCACCTCTCAGCTGTTTAATGTGACTAATGGCCACTTCCTTTGTCTCTGTCTCAGACCCTGCACGGGTGTCCAGAATGCCCAGAGAAACATACTTACCTGCAGGTATGGGGGGGGTCATTGTCTGCCCTGTCCAGGCTGTGCCCCCTATGCTTTACGTCAACTGGACCAAAGACGGGGACAATTTGAACCTTGACAATGTAAGCTATGAAGCATGGCGAAATCATCGCCTATGTAACCATGATTACCATAGCTGATCAAATCCTCTAGGAATGAGATCTCATTTTGTATTTGTCTTTAAAAACCTGTCCCAGTTTCCAGGCTGGATGGTGAACTCCGAGGGTGCCGTGTTCATAACTACAGCCAATGACAACGCTGTGGGCGTATACACCTGCACTGCCTACAACAGTTACGGTACCATGGGTCAGTCGGAACCGACCCAGGTCATTCTGCAGGTAAGCAGCTCACCGTGTCACTCTTCAAAGTGGTTACGTGCGCAACATGGATAGATGAAACCGTCTCCCTCTTCTAGGATCCCCCGTCATTCCGAGTGGCTCCCCAGGACAGGTATCTACAGGAGGTGGGCCGGGAGCTGGTCATCCCATGTGAAGCTAACGGAGACCCCGTCCCAAACATAACTTGGAGCAAGGTAGATGGGGAGACAGTGGATCCACTCAGACAGTATGTAGTTAGAGGAACTCCAGACACTGGAGAATGCATGCATGTGATATCTCTCCATCTACTGTCACTCATTCTTGCTGTCTTGACTCCCAGATCGGGTCTACTCCACGCTCCACCTATACTGTGTTGGGGAACGGCTCCCTCCTGCTGATGCCGCTCAGTAAAGATCATCAGGGAGGCTGGGAGTGTCTAGCCACCAACCGAGTGGCCACCGTCGCCGCAGGCACGGTCGTCATGGTGCTAGGTGAGTGGGCCTGCCTCGTTTCTGCATGGTCACATACAGTATTGTACCACAGGTCACATATTGTACCATTGTGATTGGCTGCTAAAATATCATAGTAATGCGCTCGTTTAATAATGCAATTCCTCATTCCCACTCCACTTAGTTTACATTCTGTTGATGCATCACACCAATCACAGCCATATAAGTGAACTCATAACCTAGCAACACCTTTTGTCACTGTTACATTTATCTGTCCTCCACCAGGAAAATAGTAAATAAACAAGTGCAACAACCTTTTTGAGATAGGCCACTCCCATTGCCACACCCTTTTTTAGATAATTGTCATGAACACACACATACACACTTGACCTCCATGCCCAACTTCAGCCTCATAGGGCGAAAGAGGGTGGGTAAAAGAGTGACCTATATAATGTAGAGATGCTGGGCGCAGCTAATAAATGTTTGTTATGAATATAATTGTTAACAAAACTGATGTTTACTAGCAATAATACAGTGCTATACCATGATTTCGGTAGCAGCACCAAAATCTCACTATATTGCAGTCCATCCCATGTATTATTGCTTAAGTAGTTCATAGCAGACCTGACAGGGGATTTGCATGTATGGTATATTGTCCACAGACATAGACTTATCTTTATTCTTATCTTTCCTACAGGCACCAGTCCTCATGCTGTGTCCTCTGTGTCTGTCACCACTGAGCTGAACCAAGCCAATGTGTCCTGGGTGCCTGGCTTTGATGGTGGATACACCCAGAAATTCACTATCTGGTCAGTAATATACATATATATATATAATTTATTTTACTGTCTTATATGAAGAGATGTATAGCCCACATGGGCTTACAAGACAAGCCTTTACAACTTACTTTACAAGCCTAAAGTGATTAATATTAATAGGATTTTCTTTACTAATCGATTAGTTGATTTCCTTGAGTTTTCCTCAGGAAATAATGCAGAAAGACCTCTTTCAATCAAGTGCTTACCAGAGATGTGCTCATAATTTGTCAGGAAATAACTCATTCAGCATGTGAAGTTCTGGTCGACTAAGACCAACCCGACTGACTTTGACTTAGGGGGCAGCCCTACAAGACACTAGCAGAGTAATATTTTCATACACACATAAGTATTCACAATTGTGCACAACCCCGATGATTTTTGGTTCTGCATGATGGTGGTTATATCTCTCGTTCTTCCTACTTCTCTTCCCAGGGTCAAGCAGTCATCCAGAGGGAAACATGAGTGGGCGTCGCTGCCTGTGCCGACATCCAAGAACCACCTGCTGGTGACCAGCCTGCTGCCGGACACTAACTACCAGTTCAGTGTTCTACCCCAGAACAAACTCGGCTCTGGATCCTTCAGTGAAATCATTTCTGTTAGAACTCAAGGTCAGTAGAAAATACTGTCTAATATTTTAACCCTTGCACTGAAGAACCATATAACTAATTTATGAATTTCTTTTGGACAGCCCATTATAGTTATAAAGTCATTCCAAATCACTCGCCATCTTAATGGACTGCATTTATGAAGCGCTTTTATCCAAAGTTCTTTACAACTTATGCCTCACATCCACCCATTCACCACGCATTCACCATGCAAGGTGCCGACCTGCACATCGGGAGCAGTTAGGGGTTAAGGTGCCTTGCTCAAGGACACTTAGACCGGAATCAAACTGGGAACCTTCCCAGACGACCGTTCTAGAGCCACTAAAAATATTAACGTTATATGGTTCTTCTTCATCTGACGTACTGACGATTAGACTTGCCAACACTCTTTGCTTCACTGTATGCACTGACAGTGTATGTACTGTGTGTTCTGAACAGCCCTGCCAACAGAACCCCCCACCATTGTGACCACTCTCCCATACCTGGACCCCCCCATACTCCTGTCAGCCAACCGGACGGGTCAAGGAGTTCTCCTACAATGGTTGCCCCCTGAGTCCCCATCCACTCCGCTGACAGGCTACGTCCTGCAGGCGCGCAGAGACCAGGGCCAGTGGGTGGTCCTCAGCGGTGATGTCAGTGCCAACCAGAGTGAACTACTAGTGCGAGGACTGATGAGGGTGAGGAGCAATACTAGTATCTAGGGCTGACCCCTATTACTCGAATAGTCGACTAATCGATCGAAAGGAGCCGTAGTCGACTGCCAACCGACTTGGTCGAATATTTTATGTTCATTTTTTTTAATCATTCTTTCCAAAAGAAAAGAGGCCTAGAAGTGTGGCTAACGCTAATGGCACGCATACCAGAGGCTAACTGCCTAAGAAAACAGGCACAGAGGCACTGAAAGAGGATTTCACCCGTCTAATGAACACACTAGACTAGACAAATATCAAGATGTATCCATCAGTGGACCAATTGCATGCTTTTGCAGAGGACAAGAAGCCTTCCGTCGACTCCTTCAGACATTAAGCACCCCCCACAGCCCAGATCGAATGATAAAAAAATAATAATAATAATTGTAATTATACTTTACAATAATAGTCGACTAATAGTCGACTATCGGCTAATTTCGGCCAATCATAGTCGACTATCCAAATCCTTAGTCGGGGACAGCCCTACTACTATCTATAGTTGTGTATCTGTGGACCCCAGGAAGGGTAGTTGTTGCCTTGGTAACAGATCCAAATAAATAATATCTAAGGCTAAATGAAGGGTGATGTGGCAATGAAATGAAAAGATAATTAGCAGCAAACAACATTCCCAACCTGCATACTGACTGATATCAGTGTTTCCAGCCTTATCAACCGGTCATCTGCCGTTCTGTGAAGTCTGCGTTGTGTTTGTTATTTGTTGGTTGATGGCAATCTTACTGGCTGTCACACACTATATCACTCCGTTTGATGCATCCGGGCAAAATTATCAACTCGAAAACATGATCTCTTTTCTTGGTAGGATGTTTATTTTCATAAACAAAAGGTCTTGTACAAAATTAAACAAATTGAAAGTCTTTAAAAGGTGAAGAAACTAGATTAATAACTTATACCTGTCTGTCTCGTTTTTGCGGCCTAGCTCACTAGCAGAAGCCTGATCTGTTAGCCGGTAGCCGGTAGCTATCTGTTCTATTAGCCGAAGCTAGCTCTCCTTGTGGCTGCTCCCCCCCCCCCCGCCCTCCAGCCTCGAAGGAGGCTGGAGCTCTCCCTCTGCTGTCTCTGTCTCGCTGTCAACGCTTGTCAACGCTTGTCTGACTCAAACTGGAAGAAACTCACAGCTATAGCGTATTTTCCCTAGCAACGGCGGTCAGCTCCGTAGCCACACCCTCTCTCTCGTTAATAAGCGACGCAACGCCAGCCACTGTTACCTCTGACCCAATACAGATGTTGCCTACGGCTTAAAATGACCACTCTCTCCATCTCTTGGATTGACCTTGGCGCTCCCCAGCGTCTTATCTTTCTCACAGGCCCCTGTCTGTGTCTCCCACAGTCTCCCTGTCTGTCCTCTCTTACAGCATGAGGCCATGGTTACACTGGTGTAAAACAGCGACGTTCTATTTTCGAATGATTACATTTGCATGTCCAAGTTAAAAAGAAACGCAGTTTTGGCAGGAAAACACGTTTTTCTAGCGGCAACGCTCAAAAGGTGTTTTCGTTTTGGAAACTCGCCGAAACTCGCCGACAATGTAATTTGCGCAAGCCGGATACGGAGCCGTTCTGCCCAATGCCCATGCGCAGTAGAGACCTGCACGGTTATTTCCAGTGTTTACAGCAGAGCTGTCCCAAGTAGCAGCGGCTACCAACGTGTTGTCAAGTTATTGTTATAAGGAGCCCAGTACTCCAAACTACAACAGTCTGCATTCCCTTAACAATTGTTTGTATTGAGCCGTATTGTATTGTACCCATTCTGCAATCTGTTAAATAAAGTTTTCATCCATTTCTACTAGCATTAACGTTACTACGTTAATAGCCTCGATGCTAACTATATACATGGAGAATGCCATTCACATTAGCATGTAGCTAACAACATCAGAGATCTTTTTGTGAGACTAAACTATCCGCTCTTGGTGGTAAATTGTGTTGATGTTGGTTTTGTTTCATCAACAAATGAGAGGCAGAACACACAGTGAATGTATCCGTTTTGTTTATTGCACTTTTATTGCACTTTCTTTGCTGAAAAATAAATGCTACGTTGGCTAAATGGCTCACGCGAGGTATTTAAAGATGGTGGATTGTTGTTTTTTAGCAGGAAGTGTGGTGGCACGTTCAACCTTTCTGATTGGTTGAAAACGGCCTTCATGTTTGAACTACATCGCCACCTACTGCTTTGGCATTGTACTACATGTATATACATCACTGTGCTCAGGAGGCAAAACGATGTCTAACTTGCCTGCCATTACGTAGCGTTCTGAAAAACGAAACTGAAACTGAAAACGAAACTGGCCCTAGTGTAACCGTAGCCTGAGTTGAACACACACACACACACACAGAGGAGATGTCTGTCTCATCTATAGATATTTACATTATATACACATATGAAAAACAAGTGATATCTTTCAATACTGTTTCAGTTTTGTGAGAATTATTGCTTGGATTTGGATTTAGAATACTTCTATTGACTTTTTCCGATTTTTCTCCCATCCCACTGTTAGTCGTTATGCCAATTCCCAACCCCCTTCCTGGTTGTTGCGCACTTTCCCTTACTGTTGGTCCGAGAGGCCGGAGACTGTCACATGCTTTCCTCCGACGCATGTGCAGCCAGCCGGCAGCCAGCCTGGCCGCGTGTAGCTTATTGCCAGCGGAAGAGTGCAAGAATGCTTCCGCATTCGTCACCGACGCCCATGTGACCGCGGCAGCGCGAGAGAGCGGCAGTGCGGAAATAGGCTGTCTATTGCCATTCTCTAAGACAAACTCTAACCTTAACCAGCTCCTTAACAGCGCCTAAACTTAACCCTTCTAACCTTAACCAACTCCGAAACAATGCCTAACCTTAACCTTAACATTAACCATGCCTAACCTTAACCTTAACCATAGAAAGAATATTGCCATTCTCTAAGACAAACTCTAACCTTAACCAGCTCCTTAACAGCGTCTAAACTTAACCCTTCTAACCTTAACCAACTCCGAAACAATGCCTAACCTTAACCTTAACCATGCCTAACCTTAACCGGCGAAAGAATACACGTTAATAAAAAAAAAAATTGATGGGATTCGAACTTGTCACCAACGGACCGCAGCGCTGCCAGGTGAGCTAAGCTTCGAATGAAAATCATCGCGGATTACGGCTACATAATGCCGCGCCTGCCGCGGGGCGTGTCGCAGCCAATCAGGGAAAACGCGGAAGCACTCGGCAGCACTCCTCCGCTGGCAATAAGCAATAAGCAGCCTGGCCGCGCAGATTCTCACCGGGAGAGTGTAACGTGTGGAAGGTCGCACTACCTCTCTCCAGATCCTACCCTTTCTGAGCAGGCGCCCCGACCGAACTGTAGGGGTCGCTGTCCACAACGCCCAGGACCCACCCACGGCTCCCCTCCCCCTAACTCAGCCAAATGAGTTAGTATAGCGATCAGCCCGAGCCAAGGCAATGCTGACTCTCCGGGAGTCGAGACCGCAGCCTCTTGCATTGGTGACGAGCACAATCTCCGCTACGCCACCTGACCACCCTACTTCTATTGATTGATTGATTGATTGAAAACGTTATTAACACTTTGGCGACCAAAGTCCTGCGGCGATTTATAATCCAGAGGACCGAGCGTTGTCAACAAACCGATGTACTATCTAATAGCTATATATATACTTTATAGTATTGCTATCTGTCCATTCTCATTGTCACTTGAGTGCATAAACCGTGCCTTCATAATGGCTTAAAGAAAATAAAAATCCATCGGTTGGTTGTCATTTTATAGCGCCGTGAATATAAGGTTTATCGCAGTTTTCGCCTCGTCTTTTTTCTGGGGAGCTAGATAATAGGCTAAAGGCTAGTCACGTTATATCAAACGCCATTTCTGCTGTATATATACGAATGAAATAAAACAAACTGCGTAGCATTTGGACTATTACAGAGCATCTATGGATGAAATGGGGGCGGCGGGGGACGGCGATTACTATTATTGATTAGCAATACAGTGTGCGTTCAAGTAGCCATTTTCACTGATTGATCACGTTGCGTTTTAAAACAATGTCCAATCCAGCTGTAATTTGGGGGAATAGTATCCTACCGTCAGCCCATGTGATCGCCGGCAGCATTTTGTCATTAGTCATCGGAATCTGGTAGATCGATATGTCCATTGGCTGATCATAAATCCCATTATTCCAGGCTGAAATCTGCGTTCGATAACGTGATCAAAGATGGAGTATGTTCGGCTGGGATCGAGGCTCATATGAAACGCCCACAGACAGTAAAAAAATTTGTTTTCAATCGCCCTCAATGATACTGCAGTGGAGCGATGGCGCCCCTAAGCGGATCTGGCCGGTATTGCATGTTTCGAAAATCAAATATGCGGGTAGGTCCTGCAAGTCGATCGGGGACGTTAATAGTGTTATTAATATGGAATAAAACAATAACAACTCGCCACGAGTTAACTCGTGGCTCTGGTCCACAACACATGGCACCGTAACACGTATAAACTCGTGGCTGGTCCTTAAAGTGTTAACAGAATGGGTACAATACAGTACAGCTCAATACAAACAGCTAAGAGGATGAAGACCAGAAAAAGACTTTTGTCTTGTTTACATAAGGGTCCTCCATTTTCAATTCATCAAGACATTTATGACATACAAGTAGGGGTGTAAAGGTACACGTATCCGTACCGAACCGAACCGTTTCAGTGTGTACCATACCGTACCGAACGGCTGTGTAGTGTACCGAACGAATACAACGGTATGTTAACCACTAACGACCGCCCACCGGGGGTTGTTTTTTTCACAATCTAATATAATTATTATAATTATTTTTAAGTCGATTATTCATTTCAATATAGAATATTCGTTGACAGCCCTACAAGTACAATTACCGTAATTCCTCTAATAGTAACCCCGGCTTGTATTTGTTTCAACTGTAGCGGGTACCAGGCTTGTATTAGGAGGATGCATGTATAAGAGAGAGGCCTATATTTCTAATTTTCAAACGGATCATAATGAATAAATCAACATTTTGTGTCAGTTTGAACCCAGTAAAATGTACTGGGTTCATTTATTGAAACCAAGTACTGTATGAAATAGTAAACAGTGCAATTACAGGTGGTCACTGGTCATTTCAACGTTTTCAAAGTGAAATCAAGTAACTAGCTCAGTATATTAGTAACCCGGCTTGTATAAGGAGGTCGGCTTATAATTGCTTAGCTCAAGAGCGCACCCGGCCATTAATAGAGACCCGGCTTGTATTTGAATACCGGTTACTATTAGAGGAATTACGGTAGTTACTGCACACTACATCACCCCTGAGTGGAACATGGAAAGCCAAACTTTCCCCCACTGTACCGAAAACCCGTACCGAACCTTGACTTCAAACCGAGGTACGTACCGTACCTTGGTTTTTGTGTACCGTTACACCCCTACATACAAGACATACAAATATACGGTACTGTGTAAGAAAGAGAGAACATGATAAAAAAAAAATAGAAGTCAGAAGTGGAAGAAACTGTACATTAGAGGGGATTGGGTGGGCTGGGGGGACGGGATTTTGACATTTACCAGTTTCTAATTGCAGCCACCCGTAGGTGCTCTTTGAGAGCGGTTTTGAAGGAGGGTAGGGAATCACATTATTTTACGGCTGTGGGTAGGGCGTTCCACATTGTTGTGGCATAATTGCGAAACGTGTTTAGTCCTTTGTTTGAGCCGAATCTGGGTTGAACGTGATTTGTGGGGGTCAGAGTGCTTTGTATCCCCCCCAAGAGTAGGCAGGGGTTTAGGGTCTCACTACTCAAGGGGGGTGGAACCTGTGACCTGTCAGTAATGAAACCTTCTCTCTAACCACAAGGCCACCTTCTGTACATTTATTAAACGCTGACCTCTCTCTCTCTCTCTCTCTCTCTCTCTCTCTCTCTCTCTCTCTCTCTCTCTCTCTCTCTCTCTCTCTCTCTCTCTCTCAGGACTCCAGTTATGATTTGAGGCTGACGTCTTGCAGCAACAAGCTCCTTAGTGAGCCCAGCGAGTCTGTCAATGTGTCCACCATGGGTAAGCTATAGGCCTAGAACATGTAGGACTATAGGCCTAGAAGAAGCACATTTAGGACCTAGATTTATTTGACATCATTATTGTGGCTGATCTGATTGCAGGGATGGAGATGTACCCCCTGCGCCCAGTCTTCCTGGAATTTGTTCCAGAGCCGCTATTTGCTGGTGTGCTGGCCGGAGTGTGCTTTCTGTTTGTGGCCATCATCCTCTCCTTGGTGACGGCTTGTTTCATGAGTCACAGGAGACGACGGCGGCGCAGGAAGAGAAGAGAAGGTAAATATTACTGTCATTCAGCAACAAGTAATGGTGGTAAAGTCTCAGGTGATTTTAGTCTCAAGTGCTCTTTGAGAGCGGTTTTGAAGGAGGGTAGGGAATCACATTATTTTTTACGGCTGTGGGTAGGGCGTTCCACATTGTTGTGGCATAATTGCGAAACGTGTTTAGTCCCTTGTTTGAGCCGAATCTGGGTTGAACATGATTTGTGCAACTCCCTCTGGTGTTGTGGTCGTGGTATTCACTGACCACAGTGATAAGTATTATGAAAAGAATATACAGTGTAAACTGAGAAATATTATTGATACACTGAAAGCACTGTTGATAGGCTTTCAACTAGTGATGGCCCAATTACTAGTTCCAGGCGACAGTGGCTCAGGAGGTAGAGCGGTCGTCTGGTCATGAGAAGGTTCCTGGTACGATTCCCGCTCCTCCCGGGCAGTGTGTCGAAGTGTCCGTGAGCAAGACACTTAACCCCTAATTGCTCCCGATGAGCAGGTTGGCACCTTGCATGGTCGCCTCCGCCGTTGGTGTGTGAATGTGTGAGTGATTGGGTGAATGTGAGGAACAAAATTGTAAAGCGCTTTGGATAAAAGCTGCTATATAAATGCACCATTTTAATTCCATCTGATATATATCTGCCATTTCTTTTAATATTCTGCATCCCTTAATGTCCCACTTAGCCGATTAACCTTTTCACTACCACACTACAAAGGGTTAACACTTGAGGATTATATGGGCATGCTCTCTAAACATTAGCCATTGGAAAACCCATATTATTGGTCGACCACTACTTTCAACTCAACATCACATTGCTTCCCGAGTTTCAGTCAGTGAAATTTGTATCATCCCATAATTTTAGTTGTGTCCTTGTTTGACCTTTTACCCCCCATCCCCCCTCCCTCCCCTTTTCAGATCTCCCCTCTGCCTTCCAGAAGAGTCCCTCTTCAGAGTAAGTGTCCATCTTTATCATATCCCTCATAACATCTGCTATCTTCTCCCCACCCCCATGTCCATTCCTCCGGGTACCTTTTTATTTTGAGCGGTTCTGTACTGTATCATTTGACATGTTTTGTCACTTTGTCCTTTCTAGAATGCACAGTGCTATTTGTACATTTTGTATTATGTGCTTTTTGATCTAATCCGTCCTCTACAATTCTTTCCATCCTCAGAGCTCGTTCTCCTTCTCACAGCCCCGACAGTGTGCTGAAGCTCAAGCTGTGCCCTCCCCTCCCCTTCTTCCCGAACTCCTCCTCCTCCCAGTCGGACCGCTCCTCCTTTGATAAAGGCACCCGGGGGGAGTACCAGGACCAGCGGAGACAACTCCTGTCCAACTCCTCTCCCCCACCCCATTACACGCTCTTTGAGAGCCATCTTGGGTCTCAGGCGCCCTCACCTTCTGCTCTGGAATCCATCTCCAGAGGCCCAGATGGACGCTTCATTGTCCAACCCTTGCTAGAAGATACCAGTCACTCAAATCAAAAAAGCTCAAAGGACATTCTGCTAAGTAACGGAGGGGGGAGTGGCGCAGCGAGCATACAGACATCATTCAGAGACTCTCCCCAGTCAAGCACCTTGAGCTCTGAGAAGGATGAGAGGAAAGACTCCCCCCTCACTGTGGACGTTCCAGAGATGAGTAGACCTCCCTCCTCGCCTGGCAAAGTTAAGGTCATGGCCAAAAACCTCTCCCGTCATGGCTGCTTTTACTCCGACGATGAGCAGGGTTCAGAGGCCCTTCTGGAGAGAGCCACCTTCTACTCAGACAACAGTGAGATGAGAACCGGTGATTCCCTAAGACGGTATCGCAACCAAGCTGAAGACCTTCTTCCCAATCTGGGTAGGAGAAACTGGCTGCTGGACAGAGAGAGGGACAGGCCGCACCATTCTGGCTACCAGCCTATGGAGAGAGAGAGCCAGCTAACCAATACCAGCACTATGGTGACACAACTTGACAGTGAACTGGAGGGGGATAGTCTTGGCAAGTGTCTTAAATTGGCCAAGGAGAGGGAGGATATGGAGAAGGAGCTAGAGAGCTATACAGCCAACCAGAGGACGAGAGCCCATGAAAGAGAGGAGCGTCAGCCTGGTAAGACAGGAAGCTCCCACAGGGATATGGTCAGGTCAGAGGAGGAGGAGCCTATATGGAAATCACAGGATGTTACCATCAGGCAGAAACACAGGCCCTCCGACCGTACAAGTCGGGTGTCCGACTACAGAAGGGCTTGTTACTTTGGGAACACCAGCAGTCCTATGGACCGGCTCCCGACCACCCAAATACAGTGGGACATTAGCCCTGTCACCTCCATCACCAGCCTCGTCCCAGTACAGAGCCCGCAGGAGAGGACCACCACGCCCAGGCCCGCCCAACATCCTCCAGCGCGCGGTGTTAGGGCCACCACGGAGGACTCTCTCCCTATTGACTCCTCACACTCTCCAGTCACTCAGAACACCTCTCTTTCCATGCGATCCCCTAATATTACCTCGGAAAGCCCCCCTATTCTTTGTCTAGGAACCCCTGACAGAGCCAGGTCGATGAGCCCCGATAGAGAGCCGAACATGTTTGGCAGGAGATCCATGACACAGGAAGGGTGGAGGGATAATACCCAGGAAGGAGGAATGCCCTTAAAGCAAAGGTCTTCGTATGCTTATGGTGCTCAGCACTGGGGCCCAGCGGTGGAGGGTGTCAGAACCATAGACACACAGAGGACAGCGAGTCCAGTTCCACCTTACCCTCATGCGCCACCATATGGTCAGCCTCAGAGAACAGAGGCAGTAGATTATGGGAATAAGAGAGAACCTAGTCCCTCGAGTTATTCTACCTTACCCTATGAACACAATGAAGCAGGGGCAAAGGCCAAAGAAGATCAGGGCAAGAGTGACCGTCGGAGTTCAGGGTTTTCCACTGAGCTGGAGAGAGAGGGGGTGAGAGCACACTCCAGGAGGAGTGATAAATGTATTTTCTCTGACAGTCCCAGTTCCATCTCTCCATTGACTCTTGTAGAAGAGTGTGAGAGTGACCAGTCACAATTTTCCGTTCCTAGAATGTCAGAGTCCTTCAAAACCAAGCCAGCAGCCCCATCGCCCAAAATGTCCCCACTACAGACAAGTGCAATTCTGGAATACCTGAGTCTCCCAGGTTTCATTGAGATGAGTGTGGATGACCCTGTGGATGAATCTGAACTCTCAAACATTGCTGGGCAAAGCTCCGAACTGAAGCCAGAAGGATCTCTGGTGGCCAGACCAGATGTAGTTCCTCAGAACTGGGAGGTTCATGTTCAGGGAAACCTAGAAACTAGCTCAAGCCGAAAGGCAGTTTCCTTTGAGAATACACACTCAGTGGTTCCAGCAGAGACAAGTTTAGATGCCAGAGAAGAGCTAGGGTACAGGCACCCCCCACCAGTGGAAGCTAGAGACTATACTCTCAAAGTAAGATTTCCAGACACAGTAAAACGCCAATCTCCTGGCCCAGAACCAACTAGTAAGCAACTTTATTATGAGAAAACACAACTTAATTCTGGTAAAAACACTAAGAGCACAGAAAGACCTCAGTCCAGACTTGGCTCCAGTTCAGTCCACACGTTGTTTAGTGCAGCTAAAGGCATGGCAGATATAGTCTCAAAACACTCACACAGTTTTGTAGAAAGTTCTGAGTCATTCTCAGAACATTCCCAAAGACATGCTCAGGGCAGTAGAACCAACAAGATAGCATCACGAATATATCAAGTCCCCGTGCCGATTGTGAAGAAATCTTTAAGCATAGGTCCCTGCAGAACCCTCTCCGGTATGGGACAGCCTCGTCCATTCCTTAAGAAATCCATTAGCTTAGGCTCACAGAAATGGGAACACTTTGAGAGCCCAAGGACATACATCTTAGAGAAATGTTACTGGGATAAGTTCCCAAAGTCCTTTAGTTTGGGTCGCATGCCATCGTCACTCCCCAGGCCAGGCCCCTCCTGGAGGGAGTCAATCTCCTACAGGAATCCGAGCATGGGGAGCTTGGAGAGGCCGCACCATAGTCAAAGATCCTTAGCTAGCCCTTCCTACCTTACTCCTCCTATTTACCCACCCAGACAGACCTCAGTCTGCAGTAGGCAAGAACCCTCAGATCCGCGACGGCAGGCCACTGTTTTTCCTGAGTCCCCCGGGTGGTCTGTCACATATCAAGACACTCTAAGGTCTGCTCAGCATAAATATGTCCCCATTCCCTCCTCCATTCCCGTACCCCACCACCACCACTGGCCAGGCTCCAGAGTGGACATGGTAAGGCCCATGGACCCTAGAAGGGGCCCTCCCAGGTCCTACCTGCCCAGGGGTAACAGCTGGCCCTCACCCTACCAAGCCCCCTTCCCACAGAGGGAGGTAGAGAGTTACAGAGAGACAGAGAGACTGCTAGGTAGAGGATGGGAGCCAGAGAGACTGCTAGGTAGAGGAGGGGAGCCAGAGAGACTGCTAGGTAGAGGAGGGGAGACAGAGAGACTGCTAGGTAGAGGAGGGGAGCCAGAGAGACTGCTAGGTAGAGGAGGGGAGCCAGAGAGACTGCTAGGTAGAGGAGGGGAGACAGAGAGACTGCTAGGTAGAGGAGGGGAGCCAGAGAGACTGCTAGGTAGAGGAGGGGAGACAGAGAGACTGCTAGGTAGAGGAGGGGAGACAGAGAGACTGCTAGGTAGAGGAGGGGAGCCAGAGAGACTGCTAGGTAGAGGAGGGGAGACAGAGATCCGGGATGGCAGAGAGGGAGGGAGGGCCAGTTACGCCAGCCAGAGCAGCGGCAGGGGTAGTGTCGGTCTCCTCCGGCAGTCTCTGTCCATCACCCCCACGTTGCTCAGCTCCCCGGAGACCACGGAGGAGAGTGAGAGACACAGAGCTGGGCTGGAGTTTCGTGAGAGGAGAGCAAAAAGGTGAAACACCACTACCACCACACTTGGCTGATAACAACAAACACACAGCAACTGTCTTCAGGGGCAGATTTCTTCTTCTTCTTTTTTATTTTTCATATTGCCAACATGTCATTGAGTGTTGTAATTGTTTATTTCCACTGTCATTGCCATACTCTGAACACTTGTTTTGTGTGTCTGTTATTAGAAGGAACACATCTGTAGATGAGAGTTATGAGTGGGACTCTGCTGATCTCTGTGTGGACTCGGAGGTCCTGGAGGCCATGAAGCTTGATCGGTCTCAAACAGATGTAGGGAAGGGCAGGGGGGAGTTTAGATATGGCCGAGCTCACTCCACTGGTGGCCTCCAGGACCATCAAAGGAAAGGTGAGACTTGTTTTGTTTTTTTTACTTCTCATTTTGTATGCATAATGTGTTCATGTCGCACGTGTTGAACTGTGTTGTTTTAGTTTTTTTTGTGTGTATGGCCTCTTGGTATTGCATGTGTTCATCTCGTGCCCTTTGTGCTGTGGTTATTGTGAGCTCCGTCCATCCATGCATCTCCTCTCCCGGCTGCCCCCTCCCCAGGCCCGTCTCCCTCCCCAGGCCCGTCTCCCTCAGTCAGCCCGCCAGTTTCCAACCCACCTCGCTGGCAGTACGGCCGCTCCTTAAGTGAGGCACGCTTCAGCGCTCTCCGCCTGGAGTACCAGGAGTACAGGCGGGCTCAGGAATCCACCTGCTCCCGTGAACCCTGCCTCTCCCCTGGCCCCGCCCCTGACTCAGACACAGACTCTGACTCCAGCTCAGCGCTGCTGTAGCAGCATACCCTGGTCCGTTACTCTGCCTGCCCTCTCACCTTTCACCAGGGTGGGAAACGAACCTTTCCAACCACCAGCCATCTGTAGAGTCGGTTGAATTAAAAAAATTATCTAATAAAAAATCAAATATTTTATGGGCCTGCTTAACACTATGGTCGCCAAAAGCGCCTTACCACGTCATTCCCCGCCATGCTCATTCTGCCAATGACGCCGTAACACGTCTTTGATATCAATATTTCAAAAATCTGTGATCGAAATCATATTTCTCCCCCGGAGACTTGAGATCTACTGTTGATCCCCTCTCAACTCTCCAACGGTTCAAGAGCGCCATCTGGTGGCCGATCGGCGGATCGCTCAAACCGGAAACCGGAAATGGAAGCTGGTGCTCATTCCAATTCGGTCCGATCACTCGCTAATAGTCCCAGGACTCGGGCTAGACACAATGGATAGCAATCCGTTACCAATAACTCGATAAACAACATGATTTGGACGTATATACTATTATACAACCTGGAGATGGATTGCATATTTCTACATCCCATAATAGGAATATTTCTGCTCCACGCTCATCGCCCAACGGCCCGAGGAAGCTACGGTTAG
Organism: Notolepis coatsorum; assembly: GCF_963971535.1. Lineage (NCBI taxonomy): Eukaryota > Metazoa > Chordata > Actinopteri > Aulopiformes > Paralepididae > Notolepis > Notolepis coatsorum. Next base: position 151,749,180 of record NC_140165.1, on the reverse strand, counting down.
TTTCAGCGTTATTTTTTAACGTGTTCGATATAAACTGCTCTGATGATCATATCACCCACACTAGATGAATCATCTAACGTTGGTCACGGAATTATAAACGACCCCCCCCCCATCCGGTCAACATCAGATGATAAGTAGTAACTTCTAGAAGCACCTCCATTTGAAATTTTTTATCTCATGCCGATTGCTATCAAACTGTATACAATCATCAATATAATGCATTTAGGGCTATAAATCACGTTCTGGAGAAAGCTGCAGAAAACGATAAAAACATACTTATACTTTAGACCGTATTTTAGTATGAATATATGAATGAAAAAGTATAACGTTGCTACACCCTGAACAATAGATACTTGATGTTGAATGGGCCATAGTAATGTCAATTTAGCAATACAATTTAAAAAGTTATAGCCCTGCAAAGAAGGGGAACTTCTCCATAGACAAATAGAGCTGGCGTGGGATGGTATATTATGAATTTAAGCCTGGCGACCAAAGTGTTAATTGTCTGATAGAATAGACACACTTTAAAAACACACGCAAAAAAATTAAAGACATACTTCTCTCCCCCATTAATATTTTGTATTATTATTATTATTGGACTGTGTTAACACAGCCATTGCCTGAACGGTATTAATATAGTCTAATATAAATCTAAGAGAGAAGTGTACAGTCTTTCCTCCTCATTCCTTTGGATCAATTGATCTGCATCTTTTGGGATGTGGGCTCTTTTCATTCCTCCTAAGAATAGAACAAACTTAGCAGTCAGTCACAGTGGCTGACGGGAGGTGTTCATTTTCCACCCTGCCTTTCACCTTTAGACCTTCTTTCCACCTCACTGCCTGCCTGCCTGCTTCCCTTTCATCCGCGTGTGCAGTGAATTTCATGACCTTGGAATTAATAGTTCTTTCTGACAATTTGGTCAAGAAATTAGTTATTCATATAATGTAGCTCTACAAACAGGTCTTTACATGTGGGTGGAATTAGATTTTAGAAATGTTTTATTTAAGTGGGTAAGATTATGGTAATTAATTAAAATGTTCATATTAATTTTGCTCTTCTACGGAATGTGAAAACTTTAAAGCTCAATATCTCAAAACGTTAGGTTATGACTATAACCAAGTTCTGTTAGTATAGCGACGCTCGGCGTCACTCTCTGCACTGTCCTCGCACACGTGCACACGCACTGAATAAAGACCACAATGTACCTTTAATCCCAATATTTGTCTGACCACACCCCTATCAGCTTACCCATATAAGCAGGGGTGGGGCCACCCACTCGCCTCCTTCCCACTCTCTGCACAAGGGAGGCCGAGCGAGAGCCATCGGCCGACAAATACACCCCGCTGAAAGCCCCCCACAACCATCAGAACAGGGAGGGCCGAGCCCCCCCGACCCACCCTAATGGAGGGCACCCCCCCTATTGGGGGCTTCACGGGAGGCACTCAAGCAACTCAACGCACAGGGTGAGCAGACCGTGGCTTGACCCCACGACTACACACACGCACAACCCGCATGCCACCCGGGAACGAACGGAGGAAACAACCTCGTTACTGCCCCCAGAATCACGGGGTCAAGGGCAAACCCAACCCTGTGGCAAGGCCGTAGCAGCGGAGCGCGAAGGAAGACCCAGACCCACCAAAGGGACTGGACCCCCTGGAACGGGGGCCCGGAGAAGTCCATGATGCCAGCATCAAGACCCCACCAGGTGGGCACTTAGTGACCCCGCCCCCCACATCGCCAGCGTATTCGGACAAAGGCCCCTCAGCCGAGCAGGCCCTGTCCCCCCAATAGTACACCGCCTGGCACACTGACCCTGCAGAACAGGCAGTCAGCATGGCCGTAAGCACACAACAAAGGTTAACCAACGGAAGCAGGCAGCGCACCGGGGAAAAACCAGGCAACAGGCTGTTAACCCTAGCCTGGAGACTGCGGACGAGACAGGCGCCAGAGGGGACAGCTGAACACAGCCGCCCCGGCGGAAGGGGCGTATGCTGGCGTTGTTGCATGACCAAGCCTCCATTTAAAAAAAAACCACCCAGAGGGGTTGAGGCAGAGAAGGCTGACACGATTGGCAGACATCATGAACGTGCAGGGGCACCCTCAACCGGTGAACCCGGGAGTTGACACTGCTCCAACACACCAGGGAATCAACCACCTTGGTGTTACCCAATGCGGCGGTTGTTCCTATAACCCCTCAAGAAAAAACTCCAAAACACACCTGCGAGTATACACCGGCTATACCGCAGTACAAGTGTTTCAGTTTTCAAAAAGGGTTAACCCAGGCCTACGGGTCGACGAAACATTACTTCGGACCGGGCCTGGCGATACGGGAAGCACAGGGTCACCAGAGGAGGTCAAAGACCACCCCAACAGGCCCCTCTTCGCCATGCGTGAGAGAAGAGCGAAAAAGAATGGAGAACCAGCCCCAAGCACACCGTACTAGGTATTCCCAGGCGGTCTCCCAACCAAGTACTAACCAGGACCAACCTGTGTAGCGGCCGAGATCCGACGAGATCGAGCGTGTACAGGTTGGCATGGCCGTAAGCCATTACGACAGTGCTGAGTAAAAAATTTACCCAACCAGGGTCTCCATAGCGCTTAACCCTGTGACACCCGGACCGACCTGGCATTTTTCCCCCTGAAAAAAGCCCAAGTCCCTCAGGGTACCAGAACAGCAGATCTGCATCCCCGGCGGACAACGGGTTCAACTGATCCAGACCAGCGTGACCAGAACCAGTCCCGTGCCCTAACCACGCCGACATGCCTACTCCAGGAGAAAGGGCAGATATGCGTGTTGATCTTAACATGAAAAGAAGGCGCCACCCAGACGTTCGGGGGAACCGCGCCCGGTGGCCCACCCCCAGGGCGTGAGACCCCTCTACATATGTTCAGATCCATTCCGTCATCATCCCCCAGACATGAAAGAGAATCCGTCGATAACCAACCCAGGTTGTGGGATGTGGTCGTCGGAAAAGGAAAAACCTCCATCCCAGTTGCTTTATAAAAACGCCGTTTTAGGGAGCTCCAGTAGCTCACCACGTACCGCGAGCGCTATTTCAGCGCCGTGGACAACCGTGCTCGTCACGGATCTGGGGTTTAGCGAGTTCGAATCCCGGACTGCAGCCGTGCCTTTCCCAGAGTGTCTTCCCCCCCATCTGAACCCTTTCAGCCTGTTTCTGTCGGTCATCCTTGACCAGAATAAATGTGATAAACACATAAAAGAGCCAGGGGAATGGCCAAAGTTTAAAAAAAAATAAAACGCTGTTTTAACCTCAAGCAACCAAGGCGTGCCAGTCAGTCGCCTGTTTACAGCGAGCTAGCACTATACGTGCGTCGGGACACACCCACATCAATGAACAGGCTATTTAGACCTGTCATTGAATCCCCAAGGCGCCCAGGGGAACGACAAGAGGGGTGTGACACTTCCTAACTCCAACTCTTTTTTAATAGAAAAGAAGGAAGCACCAACAGTATGTATCCCAGTCTACACAGCCGGGGGTAAAAATTGTTCACATTTTTACATCCCACCACCCTCCCATAGGAAGGAGACGGGAATCCCCAGAGAGACTTCCCACGCGAGCTGTACAGATTGAAAAGAATATATTGCACCTTGAGCCATGTAAAAAAATTGGTTTTAGGGCTCTCCGGGGAAGAGGCACTGAACTAGGGGTGGACGGTATGGTCTAAAATTTATATCACGGTATAATTTGAAGCATAGACGGTAACGGTATATATCACGGTATCATCGTTTTTGATAAAAAATTTTTTTTATTTTATATAATTTTTTTTTATTTTTTATAAAATATATATATTATATAATTAGACTTGTACTTGTATTATCTGCGAGACATCGCCACCACGCAACAAGCTCCACTGTCTGTGTGTACTCTAGTAGCCTCCAGCTACGGCCAGGATTCTCCAGAGCTGCACCTGGACCTATACTCTAGTAGCCTCGAGCAGAGCTACGGCCAGGATTCTCCGGCGCTGCACCTGGACCCTATTGTATTGGTACTATAACGTTAGCAAGCCCTCAGCTCGAATACGCATCGAATCAGTGTTATAAGACATTGATATCAGGAGCTATCTGTAGCTACTGCTAGCCGGATATATAACGTTAATACAACGCCTCAGTGAATTATTTAGTTCAATGGGACATTTCGTTTTGAACGGTGAACTAATTTGCGTTAACGTGAGCTAACGGCTAACGGAGCTATCATACACGTCTACTCTACTAGACTTGATGGAGCGTTTGTTGATGTCAGGAGCTATCGGTAGCTGGCCGACTAGATACCGTTCGGTTAGACAATGCCTCATCATGTATTAAACTAAAAGTGAATAGTTGACTGGGTCATTTTGTAACGGTAGCTAAGCTAACGTTAGCTCAGGGAGACGTCCCGTCCCACTAGACTACTAGTAGACCCGTGTTTACATGCGTGCGGGAGGGGCTGGCACGCCCACTGCGCGAAGCCTCCTAAATAACTTTTTCTAGTTCGCACATATCTATTATCTATGACTAATTCTATCTATTTTTAGGGGCAAATGCGAGTGAAATAGTCGCGCTGTGGTTACATGACGTCATTGCTATTTTAGAGCTGCACTACCGGTTATACGGTATAGTCAAAATCCATACCGTAGAGCAAATTCATACCGTTTATACCGTATACCGTTTATACCGTCCACCCCTACACTGAACCCATACACACTCAATAATCGAATTGAATCGAATACATACACAATAGAATAGGACACCTTCTAGAGGGTCCACTCACCTTGACAATCTGAGGAGGAGGCTCTGTACTCTGAAGGAGGCTCCCTCACATGGAAGGAGGAGTCCGAACTCACAGAAGGCCCGAATAGGCACTTGGTGAGGAGGAGCCCTGACCACCCCCCGAAAACAGATCCATCACATGGACCTGAACAGCACATGGAAGTCCTACCAACAGAGACGCGCACGGTGACGTACTCTATGGCGGGGGAATTTCTGCGGTGCACACGCCCAATATTCCAGGCCGTGGGACCAGGAAACTCCCCCCCCTCACCCCGTAACGTGCCGAACCGCAACGTGACAGGAACCTTGAAGGACAGGGGGTGTACCCCTGACCAACAGAAAAAAGGGGGAGAGGAAAGGTTACCAGTTCACCCCTTTACGACCCCACACCCATGATACGATGTAATGACAAAAAGAGAGTATGACACAGTCATAGTCAGCTCTATGAAGCGTTTGACAGCTTCACACAGCGCATGAGCTAACCTGCTATCTGATTTTTACTAAGGAAAAAACACAGAATAGAGAGGGCTCTCTAAGAGCCCCGGTCCAAACTTACACATGTGCTTCTGTGGCCAGTCCAACCCAGTTGTAGGTCACATGACACACACAACCCATCATCACCTACAAAAAATGGCAAAAACACTCTACAGAGGAACGCCGTTTTTCATAATGAGAGAATACATAATTCTCGATTAGTATCGGCCACAGGCCTTGCTAAGCACACACAAAAGCGACCAACAATCTTTTCTTTTAGGAAAATAAAGGTTCTCCAGCAGATTTAGCACAACCTCAGCAATCAAGCTAAGGGTTACATCGTATCCCTACCACACATTGACACAATGTAGTGCAACAACATGTCCACTCTGATAGGAGGATGAAGAAGTCCCCAGGGAACCGGGGGGAAAAACACAATCCTCCTACTTCACCCTTAATACGGCCAGTTAAAACAGGAAAACCTGTTAATATGTGAACACACTGTTTATTGTCATTACAGGCTGAGAAAAGAACCATTCTTTACTCATTTGTCACTAAGCATAGCTTCATAGGTTAGTTAACCCCCTTAGTTGTGAGTACACGGTACATATAAACACACATGATGTTTCTCACACAACAACCAGATCATTTTCACATCTGTAACAACAACCCGATTTGCACGGAGAAGCTAATTACCAGTGACAAGACAATTCACACATAACTCGCGTTGTATCCTAAATGTATTGCAGCAACACACGTTTTTGGAAAACATCGTTATTTACAAAACATTTAGAAGGTAAAGCCAGAAGACGTGTATAAGGTCTGGTCAGACCTGGCCTACCCGGAGCGTAGATCAACGAAGTGCAGTCTCAAGACACCGTAGTAAACACAGCTGTCCTGTGTTGCCGACCCGGCCAGCGTCGCCGCTCCAACCCGTCGCTACGGTCCCCTTTGTTGACGCAATCCTTGCCGTCCTGGCTCAGGGCAGGGTCGACGAACATCCCCTGTCAAAGATGACGTCGTAGTCAAGAGTGTAAAACATGTTATAATCAAAGCATGTTTAAAAAGAGTAGCATTAAGCTAACGGCCGCCCTAACCGTCGGACGCTACCGCCCCCGCCCGCGAGACGGCGAGCGAACGGCGCGCGCGACCAGAGAGTAGCTTCGAATCCCCCCCGCCTCTCCCCGTGAGGGAGAGGAGAGTCGGGAACCGCGGCGGCGCGCGAGGTGCCGGAGCCACCCCGCGCTGGACCTAGGCCGATAGCAGCAAGCTAACGTTCCCCAGCCTAACCTAGTAGGCCACCTAGTGATCACAGCAGGCTAGCGCCGCAGCTAACAGTAGGCCACCACTAGCACGTAAGCTAAGCAGCTATCACCTGAACGTGTACACAATGATATAACACTCACCCAGACAGGCCGCCGTTCTGAAACCCTCCTCACTTTTTAAGAGAAAAGAGAAACAAGATGTTAACACAGTTTTACAACGGTGATTTTACCACACCCGACGGAGCCAGCACAATACCCAACTGGCCTGTGTAGCTGACTTTGAACACAGATCTTCCGCTATCGAACATCTATGCCCATATCTCCTCGTGAGGGAATACTCTCATTTGGATATGAAAGAAGGGGCCTTAACACGGTGACAGAGAGATATCCGCTCGTCCAGAAAACACAGGGATCACCAGTGTTAATGGTCGTGGCCCACTAGTTAAAACTATAATGGGCTTCAGACCAAGGTCTTCTGTCGCCTAAGAGGCTGAACAAAGGACCCTAGCCTGGGGCCGGTTTTCATAAACATTGTCAATTAGCCCCCATAGCACTAACAGACAAGTGGAGCCTGCCAGCAAAAACATAACTCACCAAACCCGGAACCCACCGCTTCTCACAACAGAGGCGCGTCCTACAGCCCAGCTGTGTCTTTACCGCAACCAGCACACAGCAAGGACTGCAGTTGGAAAAGCATGTAGCGGCGCGAACTCCCAATATACGAAAACCGGTGGAGGATTTTTAGAATGATCATCATCTTCCAGACACTCCAGTACGAAGACAATATCGCCGTATTTTCTCGAAAATAGTGAGAGAGAAAATAAAGATATGATGTCAACGTATCCTTGTTTTCCAACTCTTCTCCTACCATCACATCACTTCAAGTGTGGGGATCTACCAATGCACTTCCTTGTGGTGAAAGCGAGAAGGAGGCGAGTGGGTGGCCCCACCCCTGCTTATATGGGTAAGCTGATAGGGGTGTGGTCAGACAAATATTGTGATTAAAGGTACATTGTGGTCTTTATTCAGTGCGTGTGTACGTGTGCGAGGACAGTGCAGAGAGTGACGCAGAGCGAGAGCTAATACGATACAGAACTACTCTTAACAGAACTTCATAATTCCAAGCTCACAAGGAATGACTGTTAAACCGTATCTGTGTCTTCCTGTGAGCATGCATCATTTTGTACTACCCAGAGTGTTTCCTAATGGTGCCCTTTCTCTCTTTTCAGGTATTTCATAGAAACCAAATAGTTATTTAAAATGCACGAAGAAGACAACACTGTGGTCCTGGATACACTGTTTCACCTCACTGGAGTTTTGTGATACTCTTGACACCTCGTATTTTTTTTATTCTTCACAAAATCCAAAAACTCTCAATCAGTTTTATTTGTATTAAAACAATAGTTTATGCATATTAGAGTATGCATATGTTCAACACCATCACCTGTTGTAGAGTATGACTACTCTGGAACCACTCATAAAATGCTGGATAGTATCTTCTCCACATTTTCCCCATGTGCTTTGGATTTTGAAGGGATATGTTTTCTTTTTTCAAAGAAGCAAGTACAATTTATTGTGTTTTGGGGGCTTTTGGTATGCCTTGACAATCAAACACAGAGGCCCCTCTGTTTGAAAAGAAAACTTCAACCATGACTTAGATCTGTTTATGCACAGTCGCCTATGGTGTGCACCAAAGTAGTGTGAAGCCATAATATACAGTGTACTTGGCAACTGCATTTCAAGTTGAATCTGTGTAATTGTCTATCAGATAAGTCGCATCCCCATAGATAAGACTAGGTGGAAAAAACCTAAGATAATAATATATACACAGCTCTGTGGTCTAAGATAAAGTGTGCAAATGTCTGTGTTTGCATTTGAATTTGTGTTCACCAGTCGAGCAGTACTCAACAATGCCAGTATTCACTTTTTAACCATATTTTCACTCACTGCGTAAAAACGTATACACTTTTCAGTTTTTCAGTATGGTACTTTTTTATCATAATTGTTTTGAAATTTTGGTTGATCAAAATGTCTTAATTCTTTGGTAGAAAAATTTAACACATATTTGAACATTCTTTCCAAGAGCCTCTCTCCATTAAAAATAACTGGAACATGTTACATGATAAGTTCTCCAAATGACCATCTACTGTAATAAGAACGGAAAGATTTTAACCTATTAATGGATATTGTTTTAACTCTCCCAATTCTTGCACTTGCAATGCTTTGATTCACCTTATTTCAGTTTTCTAAAAATGAATTCTCATTTCATAGAATATAGGTTATTTCTTACCATATTACCACTCCCCTCTTCAGACTTTTAAACGACATCCCAGTATTCTATATTTGAAGTATGTACAAATGTTTATATGTACTGTAATGTTAATGAAGGCCCTATCTTTGTATATTTTACATCAGTAAATGTTCATCAGTTCATGAGAAAATGCTACTTTACTCCCATCTGAACTGGTTATAGCCTGTTCATTTAAATAACAAAATAATGACATCTGAAAAGCTAAATCCTTTGTGAAAGACAAGGAAAAATATGATTTTGCCTTAACTTTGTAAAAAAATACAGTAGTTGATCGACCAGGTAGAGCCCAGGTGAAACCCACCATAGGTAAAGTCCACAAGCTACAATAAAACAATTAGATCAAATTGGGTTGGATGAAAATTGATTTAAAGGGGCAGTTCACAAAAGAAAATAATGTAAAACATGTTTTCATTTGTATTTTTATTTTGGGTGAACTGCCTTGTCACTTTCACTATTCATACCTTTTGTTACTATTGGCGTGATTGACGATTTCTGTGTATTTATTAAAATGGGTTTTGATATGCAACAATGTTTACAATTCACATTATTTATGCGAAGACAACACTGAATATAAGATGACTTTCAAGTTTCAATTCCATGTTTGATTACAAGTCTTCACTGTTATTCATTTTATGCTCACTAGCCTACTGGTTGTTTATTTGTTTTTAACAATGCAACAAAAAAGGTTTTGTACTATACCCAGGTGGACTGTTCTACAGTGACCAAGAGATATTAGTACTTTTCATTTGTCTTTTTTATTTTTTAATCTTCTTTCATAAATGGGAATAATCACAACTTGTATTATACTTAAATAATCCATCTGGAGATTTTGATATAGAGTGAGTATGCATTTGTAAAAAATTGGTTTTGGATATTTTGTACAAATTGGAGATTTTTATATCTTGTCACTTGGTCGTTTTTGTAATTTTTATATGTTTGTATTGAATAAATTGATCTATTCTGAATGTACCAGAGTGTGACATTGTCATGTTTAAGTGTCAAGATGGGGAAAAAAAGAAACTTGCATGGACCAAAATGTGCAGAACCTTCTTTAATAGTGTCATGATAAAAAGCATGCGACAAAGAACCAGTCAATTACAACTACAGTCTTTATACAACTCATTGTACGAGTCATCACATTACAGTAGCATAATGCTACATGTCAATGTCAACTAGCTAAGATTTTCAATGATTTGAAATGAGGACCATGAAGACTCGATCACACAATTATGTGGAATTCGCACGTTGTTTTTTAGTGGTTGAGACCATGGTCCGGACATGTCTCAACCACTAAATGATTACTGCACGTGGTTGAGTCTACGTGGTCCTCATTTAAAATCATTGAAATTCTTAGTTAAAGGTAGAATCTGTAATGCCGTCAAACAGCAACCTCAAGGCAAAAGAGTCCTGCTTGGTATTGTGCTTTGTTTAATGTGGTCAGATGTGAGGGTTGCAGTTTAGTAACTTATTATACTGTGAATCTCTCCAGGCCTCTTGGCAGAGCCTGACGTGTGGCCAGCAACCCACACATCAGACCAAAACAAAACATGTAAACAAAGTGATATACCAAGCGGAGCTCTTTTGCCTAGAGGTCGCTGTTTGATGACAGATTCTACCTTTAAAGCACCATTAACCTTAATATTCTGCATTCCTTATCCAGGTTCATTGGTACCGCTTTTATTGTTTGGTTGACATACGCATGACATGTTTGACCATATTGCCAATACCATCAAATATATAATGATAGTGGTACTCGGTCTCCCACATAAATGTCGGGGTGCTGATCACTTTGTTCTTCTCGTCCACATAGACTTCGTGATACAAACAGTCAAGGTCAATGTAGAAATTACTTTTGGACAAACAAACAGACATGAATTAAGAATGCATGCATTAGATTGAAGACCTCTGCCAAGGCCTAACAATCTCCCCACTTTGCCATTACTTTTACATGCAACATTGTACTACGTAGATGACAGAAGAAATGTTGCTGATATTACCAGTGTCAACAGACCCAAGCTATGAATCCTATGGTGGCACAAGAGGAAAGGTCACAGGGTCACCAGAATTACAAGGTTTCTCCCTCTAGGGGTCATATTAACAGCAGAATTTGTGACTATATGACTAATGAGTCAGGAGATAACGCTAATTTGAAAATGGAAGGTTTGGCCTTGGGGTCATGAATGTGCACAGCAGATTTACGGCAATATGGCCATTACTTGCATGCAAGAGATATCTTGTTCTCGGTTTGGCCTAATGATATACATTATATATACTGTATGTTATTGTATTTTTCATTTTGCTGTGAATATTCACGAAACCTGTTGATTTTGGAGACCCTGAGACTTTTCCTCTAGCACCACTGTATGTATAGCCTGGGTCTGTTGAGACTGGCAAGTAACAGCAAAGTGGGGAGATTTTTAGGCCTTGACGGAGGTCTGCACTCTACTGAGCGCATTCTTATAATTTGTTATAAAATAACACCACTTCCCACCACTGACTATATCAAATGTTATTCCCATTAATCAAATAAAGCCTTATTCCTACTAGTCCTCAACAGTGGAGGCTAACATCAAAGACCCTCCTGATGTTAACCCTTTCACTACCACACTACAAAGGATTAACCCTTTCACAACCACACTACAGAAGGTTAACCCTTTCACTACCACACTACAGAAGGTTAACCTTTCACTACCACACTACAGAAGGTTAACGATTTCACTACCACACTACAGAAGGTTAACCTTTCACTACCACACTACAGAAGGTTAACTTTTCACTACCACATTACAGAAGGTTAACCTTCTATAGTGTGGTAGTGAAAAGGTTAAAGTGCCAATCTCCAAGATCTCCATTTCACTGTCTTATCAGAAAACGTAAACTAATCGACCACAGGACAAAAGATACATAAAGTATAGACATAAGTAATATATTCACATGTTACATGTGACGTTTTGTATTGGCAAAAGTCCAAAACATTTTCAATACAATACATAAATACATTACTTATGTACCTTTTTCCCTGTGGTCGATTAGTACTTTATTTACATATTTTAAGTAAGATCCCAGGAATGTTGCCACAGACACCAAGTTCATAATACTTGGTAATGATGCACAGGCAAGGACTTTCATCAGTGGGCCATATGCCACTCATTCACCATTGTGTTACCTCATTCGGCAATCAACAGTAACTTAACAGATATTTATTTAAATGGTGATCTTCGAGATTGGCACTTTAAATTCTGCAGAGCACCCTTTACATTCAGACACAAGTCAAACCATGAAAGCCAAACATACTCACAATGCTGTTTCATGGTGTCTATAAAGGGTTAGTTCAGAATGTTTTACCCCTTGCCATATTTCCTACTTACCAATTATGTTGTCAATGAGTAGTACAGTCCTTTCTCAGCACAATCCATGCTGTCCTTCATACTGAATACCGACAGCTCGTAATGGGCCCACTCTTCAGTACAAAAGGTCTTGAAACCTACTCGACAATTTACTTTAGGTATATTTTTGAGTATGTTTGAATGTTTTTGCATTTACATTCGTTGTGTGGCTAACTAAGAAGGAGTTGTATCCAGTATGAAGTATAGCATGGATTGTGTTGAGAAGGACATTGTTAATGAGTATGAAATGGCAAGAAGAGATGTTTTAAAGGATATGTATGGTTCACGGACATTGTGGCGAGCGCCCATGCTCTTTACAACTTGCACCATGTTTGTGTGAGGCCAGTTCCCCCAGCGGCTGTTCTCATCCTTCTCATAGCCCATGGTCACTTCAATGCTGGGCAGCACACGACAAGCCAACATAGGAGCCATGCTGGCCATACTAGACCAGGGGACAGGAGCATATACAATGGAGCTTATCATATGAGATCATGACTAATGAACGTTCTATAAACTAGAATGGCACAGACAGAAACACACACATATATACCTTGTGCTTAGCACACTGAGGTATATAAACTTAAAGAGAGACACATCTTGAATGAAAAATAGCTGTGACCACTTTATGTACCTTCTTCCTTGCTCAGTGGCCACTGGCTGGCACATTCCTGCGGTTCCCATTGGACAATCTGTATGCAGTTGACCTTGTGCCAATAGGCCCTTCCTACCCCAAGTTACAATATAATATGTATATGCAGTTAAGACTTTTCTTGCCAGCTTAATGGTGGCAGTCTGGGCTGTGCGTTCCTGTTGGACCCCATGTCTTCTGCAACCCTGTTGACCCCACGTCGACTGGTCCTTCCTAGAATCCGCATTCAAGATTTAGCTTCTTGGCTCAGAGGCACCCTTGGTAACAACAGCTGAGGTACTCAAAGAACTGAGCGCCCTCCAACCTAACAAGGCCACTGGCCATGACAACATCCCCTCCAAAGTCCTCAGAGACTCAGCAGCCGCCATCAGCCGCCATCACCCCAGTCATCACACACATAATGAACCTCTCCATAAAACAGGGACACGTACCCAAAGACTTCAAAATTGCGAGAGTAACCCCCCTGCACAAAAAGGGCAGCAAATTAGATCCAGGCAACTACCACCCTGTTTCTATTCTTACCTCCATCTCGAAAGTCATGGACATTTTTTTATACGAACAGGTCGAAAAGTACCTTGCGGAAACAAATCTAATCTTCTAATTCCAATCTGGCTTCAGAACATCCCACTCCACTGACACATGCCTTCTCTATTTGAACGACCACATCAAACAAGAGGTGGACGCGAGCAAATACTGCGGCATGGTCATGCTGGACCTACAAAAGGCCTTCGACAGTACAACATGTCAAAATACTTCCCAAAGGTCAGTGAATACCACGACCACAACACCAGAGGGAGCTCCACAAATCATGTTAAACCCAGATTCGGCTCAAACAAGGGACTAAACACGTTTCGCAATTATGCCACATCAATGTGGAACGCCCTACCCACAGCTGTAAAGGAATGTGAATCACTAGTACCCACTTTTAAAACCACTCTCAAGGAGCACCTACGGGAGACTGCAATTCGAAACTGGCCCCCGTAACCCAACCCCCTCCAATGTACAGTAAATGTCCTAACCCAGTAATACACGAGACCCTCTTCTTGGACCAAGTAAGGTTTCGTCGATAATCCAATGTACAGTTACCCCCACCCCGCCTACCCATCCCCCCAACCCACCTCCAATGTACTCTATCTATCCGATCTCATCTCTCGATACTCGCCCGCTCGTGCTCTGCGCTCACAAAATGCAGGGCTTCTATTGATTCCTAGGGTTAAAAAGAAATCCGCCGGCCACAGAGCCTTTGTCTACCGCGCTCCCTACCTGTGGAACAAATTACCTGCCGTCGTCAGGGGCGCCTGCTCTGTCGAAGCTTTTAAATCCCTGCTTAAGACCCATCTTTTCTCTCTCTCCTTCAACCTACCCTGATCTCACCTGGTCGGGGCCTGACCCTTAGATTAATCTGTTTAGTTTAGTTAGGATGTCTATTTGCTCCCTTGTCTGCTTTTCTGCAGACATGGGAGAACCTTTTAACCTCTGTCTCTGTCTTCACAATTTTCTTATATTCTATGATTCTACTGTCACCATGTATGCATATGCTCACTACTTGTATTTATTGCTCCATCTCCGACCACTACAAACATGGGAACTCTCTAACCCCCTCCTATTGATTAGTGAGTTTTTCCTTACCTTCGCGTGGGGTATGTCTGGGAGTGTTGCATTTTTTTTTTTTTTTTGCATTTTTTTAATATTTTTTGGACCTTATGGTGTTTTTGTTTTGTTCTTGACTTATTATGATGTTTCTTCTTGACTTGTTTAAAGAAGAAGTGTACGGCCCATGGGGACATTAACGTGTGTTGTCGGGCCTTACAAATAAATTTGATTTGATTTGATATACTCTCTTTTTTAACTCTTTTTGTATCACAAACAATACTGTATTTGTAAATCTGGTATGTCATAAATGTATAGATGTAGCAGTACTGTCTATCTGTATGTCATGTATGTCGTATGTTATGATGAATTGAAAATGGGGGACCCTGATGTAAACAAGACGAAAGTCTTTCTCTGGTCTGCATCCCCTTAACAATTGTGTGTATTGAGCTGTACTGTATTGTACCCATTCTGCAATCTGTTAATAAAATTTTCAATCAATCAAACCCTCTGGTGGCCAGGGCAGGGACATTTCTGCAGGTCCATCGGACCTCAACCGACTACCGTTTTTGCCGCATTATACGAATTCAAGATTTTAGTTTTTTTTTAGCTGAGACCAGCAGCTCCATAGGTTACTGTCACTGGTGGGTTGTTTGGTTGGTTGGTCGGTCGGTCGACAAATGTCCTCGCCCTCTAGCAACCACAGGTTTCGCTCTAGGAGGTTGAAATTGGGCATGGAGGTCAAGTGTGTGTTCATGTTCATGCTGATTGGCTGAAAGGGGGCGTGACAATGGGCAGCTATTGCAATTTTGCGCTTGTTAAATGACCAACAGACTGACCCGAGTCATACTAGCTGCTACTGCTACCTGGTCACAGTGAAAAGGTATGTTGTTCCAAACCTATTTCAGTTAGGACATAGGCTACTGCACTCTGGATGTGAAGAGAATTAAATGAAGAACAGTAAGCAATACATACCCAATAGGCTTGCGTAAACGATGGAAGTCCTTGAGGACTCTTTCCACATCACTTTGGACCTTGAAGTCTTTGCCATCCTTCGTAAAGGTGGATCTGCAAAGTTGAGTTATTGCATTACTGTCCTGCTACCACTTATTCTATGCTATCTCTTTTACAAGCTCTAGGCATACAACAGTGATTTTCAAAGTGTAGGTCAGGACCTACATGTGGGATCTTGGGAAGATAAAAATGGGTCCCCCAAATTATTCTCTGGAATCTGAAAAAGTCCATTGAAAAACAGTCATGTTGAATAAAACACTGTAGACTATAGTGGTTTAGTCATTTAAAAGCAAGAGAAATGTTGTCCAATTGACCAGATTCAAGGTGGAAACAGGGTGGAAACAGGGTGGAAAGGAACCCAAGTTACCCAACCTCTGCATGGCATAAGAGCAAAATGGTCGCCATATGATTATGGTCAATTAGCTTAGCCAACACAATAATCTGCCAAACCAGTTAAAAAAATTCGGAAACAAAGTTTGAAAATCACTGTTGTAACGCTATTCCAGGCTCCCCACTGTCTCCTCACAGATTCTTGGTGATGCCATGTCCTCCGGGGAAGATTACAGCGTCAAAGCTGTTGACATCCAGTTTGGACAGGTCCTGCATTTGCATCATCCCTTGTCCGTGAGTGAACCGGGCCGACTCCATCATCATGTTCCTATGTGACGGCCAAAAATATTGGTAAATACTGTCTTTGTGTAAGTCATGTCACAGGTGTATGAGCAGCATCAACATGGAAATACAACGTCAAACTCATCACCTTTCCATTTGAAATGTAGTATATGAATATATGAAGAGTTAATTTGCTAAAACTGTTCAAAGCGTTATGTATTATCATTTTATTATATAGTATTATCCTTATTGTCCTTTCATTATATATATTTCTAATTTATTTAAATATATATCTTTTTATGTATTTATATTTGTATTATACTAAATCATGTTTTGTTTTTCAAATTAATGTTAATTTAATTCATTCATTTTAAGAATGGCTTGTATCTGTTTTTGCAAATTAACTCTTCATATCCTAATGAGCATACCGGTTCTCTCCAGATGCAGGTTGCTTTTTCAAGTGGTCCATCACATGCATCTGCTGCTGATTCGGGGCGAATATCTGGAATTTTGCACCATTGCGGCTCAGGTGATAGAAGGTGCTGAAGAAATAAGTTGTAGATCATAATACTTCCTCAACGTGAAATGTAATGTATTTAGCATGAAGAGAAATTCCCATTCTGAGGTGGGCGGGAATCATACTCACTACACTGCCTCGTGGACGTCAGTACCATCCGACCAGCCACATCCTGATAACACCTGAAATTAGTTTCAAGTTCAAGTTTTGTTTTATGTCACATATAAAGTACATGTACATTACAGTGAAGTGCTTGGTTCTGTATGAGAATGTGGTTAATGTAAAAAGGTAAAAAGAATAAAATCCAAACACTATGCAAAATATACAAGATACAAACTAAAGTACAAAGTACCTAAAGTACAAAATGCAAACAATGAGGTACAAAATGCAAACTTTTTAAATGCTAAAATTAGGTATGGATGTAGTGCAAATAGTTTTGTAATAAATAGATACAAATGTAGTGTTAAAGAGTGAGTGACTAACAAATCAGACTACAGCCTTTTTTGTACTAAGTCAAAACGGGCTACAGTATTTTTCTACCCATTTTGCTAGAAGTTGTTGCGATACCCCACTTACCACTGCAATATTGGTATTCCCCCAGTTTCCATAGTCTCCATGGTGTACAAAGCAGGCAGGCTGACGAGAGAGTATAGCTGCTGATTGTTTTGTCAGTAACGCCCTGGATGCCAACATGATTGAGCTTCGGACCGTCACAGTGTTCTAAAGGAACTTCTGATTTTACACAACGTGCACGGAAGACAGACTTGAGTGATGCAAACTGTTGCATTGTTCTTCTTGCAGAGGTAGTATATATACCATCTAACTCCAGTGACGTCTTCTTCTCATAAGCCCTGTATTCTGGGAAGGTAAACTTGGACTCAGCTACTCCTTTCCTCAATGCCACCTCCCCATTAATACCTTGTTCATTCAGCTGATTACCTTAAGTCATTTAGCGTCCAATGCAACACCTCCGCCCTGGAATGCACTACTATTTAACTCTCGAACTGTCTCGACCCAGTCGGTATTTAACCCCTATTGATCCCTCTTTTGGTGGAAAAAACCATATAATATATGGTCAAATAGTTGTCTATAAATCTATATTGAATACTTTCTTTCAAAGTGTTATACATTTTTTTTATTGAGTTTCATTGGATACATCCGCTATCAATATAACTGTATATCTGTACAGTGTATGTACCGGTATGCACGTTGGAATTTGGTACATCCATAAATTAGACATAAAACTAAATAAAACATTACAAAAATAGTACAGATTGAAGCAAACCAAAGAGAATAAAAAAACAAACAAAAGACGCAAAGGGACACACAAACAAACAAACAAACCAGCACAAAAGGACAACACAAAATGGGTGGGGGTAGCTAGAGTGCAGCTGTGGCCTGAATCAACTGTTGCCAGAGTTAAGTGTCAAGTGGTTCCGCTGGATGTTCAGTCTAATAACAGGTGAAAAAAGTAGAACGTGCTCACCTCACTTGAGATAATAACAGCCCATCTAATTGCTCTACAAATGCAATAAAATGTCTTTAAAAAGTTCTGAAGGGCACCCATTAATCTGATCTTTTCTAGTTTGAGATTAGTCATGATATCCCTGGCCAGGGGAGTGTAAGCGGGTGGAACAGCTTTCGGATATAAGGCTCTTAATACACCGTATGGTGTCTGAATCCTCTAGACAACGAACCTTTAAATATCCTCCTGGCACGGAAGAGACCATGCGCCTTGTCTGTCGGAACATCCGAACGGCTTCCTTTACCTCCAGTATAATACAAGTGTAAGTAGTAATACTACTGGAAGAAGTACAAATAAGAACTCATAAAAGCTGATATATCCAATTCCCAGAGTTTCTACATAGTCATAAAGTACAAAGCAGAGCAAAAGTTGGGCATTTATTTTTATTATGACCACTGTTATGTATAAACAGTCAACAATATTTTACACATCTTTTTTACATAATGAATAAAGTATAGCAACAATTTTAGGAACAAAATACAGACGTGAAGTAAACAAAAGAAGAATATGTCACTTGCATCATTACATTATCAAACACAATCTTAAGCCTTGGCCGGTTCCCAATGAGATGCTCATGTAGGATAAACAAGGTTAAAATTTGACAAATGGGAGGAATACTCATGCATAGAAAACACATACTTAATAAACAGTCACATAAGGTAATCACCGAGTACAAATAAGATTTGTCAACAGATGAACGTGACCAGCTCAGTTGATGTGGTGTGATATCTATCCTATTAGCGTCAGACAGAAGACGTGCCATCTTCAACCACAACAAAAACCTATCGCAGGTACATCTGTGACATATTTTTATTTCCATACGAAGATCTCGTACACGGCTCTCGCTCAGCAGCACAATGTATTGATCATACTATTGTTTTGGTCCCTCTGGACCTTTTGTTGGTACGTTAGTATGATCAATACATTGCGACGCTGAGCGGGAGCAGTGTGTTGGATTCTTCCTTTCTTGAGACTTAAGTGACACTTTCCGACGCACCTGCGCTTAAACTAGTTGGATATGCAAATATTTCTTTGTAAAATAGCGCCAATCTCAAAAATACATGTCTGATTAAATAAAGCTAAAAACTGTAATGAGTCTATACAGCAAAGGAAGAAAAATAAAAGGACGACAAACCACTAGGAACATCCGGTTAATAAATAAAAGGGCCATTTGATATATAAAAATGAAATGTCTAAAACAATCTTCTCATTGTTGGATGTTTTAGTAAAGTCGAATCATATACACATGGCAAGCATCATCAACAACCCATTGTCATGATATTCCATCCGTGTCCGACCAGCTACACAGCTGGTAGCAAACTGCCCACAGCTCTTTGTTCAAAATTTGGCATTGATCGTTTTCTACCTTTCACTCCATTCCATCTATATCACTTGTTATAAGCCATGTTGAAACAACACCCCACACCCTTTTGTTTGCTTTACATGTAAGGATCGAATCCTAAGAGCCATTTACATGCAGATCTCTAAAAGCTTGAGTGGTGAAAATAAGAATCACATCCCGCTCTCTGCCACCACTAAAGAAAGCCTTCATGCACCCAAGCATCAACAATCAAGGAATATGCATGTTCATTGTGCACAATTGAGTTCATTGTGAAAAGGAGAGTATTTGCAGAGATATCCACCTGGGCAACCGAATCACATATCTTTACATGTGTTTACGAGGCCGATAGCAGTGCTCATAGAGAAGCAGAGGGCGTTAAGAGAGACAGAAAGGAGGGCAGCCTGGCTACATTACGGCGTGTAGGCAGGCGGCGGCTGAAATTGATTGGCAATATCATAATCAGCGGGATATGTCTCACTGCTTTCCTCCATCTCTGAGAGCAACTCCAGTGCTTGCTCCTCTTCCTCTGTGGGGTAGTGGCGCAGCAGATTCGCTGCTGTGGCAAGAATAGAGGCTCCGCCAGCCCCTGCCACCAGGTAGAAGCTGATGGCAAATGTAACATAGATGAGAGAGCCGTGGTACTTTTTGTGCTGCTGCTGTAGCGACAAAATGAGCTCCGAGGCCCAGTAGCAAAATCCTATCACCGTGGCACACTGCAGCACTATGACACGCACAGACAGAGGGGGAAAAAGAAAAAGATATTAATTCACTGATTGATTCACTATAGTTAGATTCACGTCAATCAGTAAAAGATGACCTATTTGACCTGGACAATTTGTCAAAGCTCTGAACTATGTTATTACAACCTCTATGACTGAGGAACCCATACTGAGCTGTGAAAGAATCATACCTGTGAGTATATGAGCAAATGCATATCTGCGTGTGATCTTAAGGGCCGGGTGTTTGGGTCCAAACACATCCAACAGGAACGCTGTTAGACTACACAGGATGCCCAGGAAGCAGAAGGCAGCAATCACCCTCAGCAACAAGATGGTCTGGGGGTTCACACAATACTCTAAAAGACAGAGTGACACAACACACCACAAAGCATTACATTATCAGTTACTGGATACAAAAACCTTAGCATTACTAGTTTGTTGACAGTTTCATCACTGCATTTGGAGTATAAGACATTGGCCAGTGGCCGTCTCTCACCGTCCAGAAGCTTGGGGTCAATGTACCCCAGGACGTCTGCTACTCCCAGCTCCTGTCTTGGACACGTCCCTCCATGGACCCGGAGCCAAGCTGGTTCCGCCAAGGCCGTACACAGTGCTGTGATGGAGAGAGCTCCAGGGAGAGCAGATGCCAGGCTTCGTTCTGGCTGCTTGGGCAGAGAGGTAGCACCTCTTCTCCGTCGGCTTCCAGGGACGGTGGAACCCGGTGGTGCATACATTGTCATCCGATTTCCTCCTTATATCGGCTGCTGTTATGGTCTCCAGCTAGTTGTGACACAAAATGTTCAACCCCCTGAACGTTAAAGTGACGTATACAAAGATCAGAAAATAGAAAATACATACCCTGGCTATTTTGACAGAACGTACAAATTATCCAGAGGTAGCTAGCTAAATGATGATACACGGGAACAATGGGGTTGACCTTATTATTGTGCAGACCAGGTCTTTTGGTTAGACAATAAATAGTATGCGGGCATACAGCTAAGTTAGTACCGTTAGTGCGCGATTGCCAAATAACACGCGGACAATAGAATAGACAGCTGGCGTCAGGCCTGTTGTGTGTTGTTGTTAGCTTAGCATACGTTAGCTAGCTAGATGGGCACCTCTTCCGTATTCTCTGACAGATGCCGCTGTTATATTCGGTTGAAATAAATAAAGTGAAACTCAGCCCAGCTAACCTGATGACAGATGTCTGTTATGTTGGTTGAAAAATAAGAGACAGACAAAAACAAAGACAGCCTCTTCTAGCTTCCTGTAAAATATATTCTTCCTTGTTCATTCCATTCTTCTTTGTTGCTTCCACGCTACCCAGTCCAAACCAAAAAAACACGGTGGTGGTGAGTGCTGCCATCTAATGGTGGTAATCTTCAACAGCCACAACACCCAATAGGGTCCAGCTGCAGACTCGGAGCCTCGGTCCAGATTGGAACTTCCGCCCTGCCACAGGATTATTACTCCTGTGACAGGGCAATGCGCTGATTGGCGGAAAGTACGGAAGTATCTCGAAGTACGTCTGACGTATCTCGAATTACGTCTGACGTTTCTCTACGTTAGCGAACGTTAAACGTTGTATTCATAAAATAATATAAATTCAGCAGCATGGGGAGGGCCGGGGGGAGGGGAGGTACAGGTAGTAGAAGACATAGAGGTACAGGTCACATAATTATAGTACAGTGGAGAAGTAAAATTAGAATAAAAAGGCAGTGTAAACAATATACAATATTATTAACTCTAATAATAACACGCCTCGCGGGCTCATTATAATACGAGAGCCGTGGGTCTGCATTGTATAGAGCGGATCCCCCGGCCGTATTCAAGCGCTGGAGCGCTTTGCGATGGATCAAACTGTATTAATATAGTAGTAATAATAGTAGTTGGCTAGTTGCGCGCTTCTGGCCACCTCCCGCAGTGCGCGCATACACACATACTGTCTGTAGCCTATACAGTACGTGCAAAATTAGTTGTCAAGAGCCAATCGCACAGGTTGCCTCATCTCATCTGGCTCTGCAAATAGATCTAGAGTCTGAATATCATATATAGCCTGCTGATGATCTCTCTCTCAAATCCATTCTGAGAACGGAATGCAGTGCCCGCGACGAGGGTCTTGATTGATTGATTGATTGATTGATTGAAAATTGTATTAACAGATCATGCTGGACCTACAAAAGGCCTTTGACACTGTCAATCACTCCATTCTTGATTGAACATTTTATTAACAGATTGCAGAATGGGTACAGTACAGTACAGCTCAATACACACAATTGTTAAGGGGATGCAGACCAGAGAAATACTTTCGCCTTGGGGGGGGGGGGGGGGGGGGGGGGGGGGGGGGTCGGGGGTAGGAGGGGTGGGTGGGTGGGGACACTGTACAACTGTACAAGCAAAACTGTACATTGGAATATTGACAAAACCATACTTGGTCATTTACTGTACATTGGAGGGGGTTGGGTTACAACACAGGAGCAGAGTATAAACAACAGTACAGGAATGAGAAACAGTACTGTACTGTTGTCTGCATCCCCTTAACAATTGTGTGTATTGAGCTGTACTGTACTGTACCCATTCTGCAATCTGTTAATAAAATGTTCAATCAAGAATGGAGTGATTGACAGTGTCAAAGGCCTTTTGTAGGTCCAGCATGATCTGTTAATACAATTTTCAATCAATCAATCAATCAATCAATCAATCAAGACCCTCGTCGCGGGCACTGCATTCCGTTCTCAGAATGGATTTGGATCATCAGCAGGCTATATATGATATTCAGACTCTAGATCTATTTGCAGAGCCAGATGAGATGAGGCAACCTGTGCAATTGGCTCTTGACAACTAATTTTGCACGTACTGTATAGGCTACAGACAGTATGTGTGTATGCGCGCACTGCGGGAGGTGGCCAGAAGCGCGCAACTAGCCAACTACTATTATTACTACTATATTAATACAGTTTGATCCATCGCAAAGCGCTCCAGCGCTTGAATACGGCCGGGGGATCCGCTCTATACAATGCAGACCCACGGCTCTCGTATTATAATGAGCCCTCGAGGCGTGTTATTATTAGAGTTAATAATATTGTATATTGTTTACACTGCCTTTTTATTCTATTTTTACTTCTCCACTGTACTATAATTATGTGACCTGTACCTCTATGTCTTCTACTACCTGTACCTCCCCTCCCCCCGGCCCTCCCCATGCTGCTGAATTTATATTATTTTATGAATACAACGTTTAACGTTTGCTAACGTAGAGAAACGTCAGACGTAATTCGAGATACGTCAGACGTACTTCGAGATACTTCCGTACTTTCCGCCAATCAGCGCATTGCCCTGTCACAGGAGTAATAATCCTGTGGCAGCGCTGAAGTTCCAATCTGGACCGAGGC
Organism: Notolepis coatsorum; assembly: GCF_963971535.1. Taxonomy (NCBI): domain Eukaryota; kingdom Metazoa; phylum Chordata; class Actinopteri; order Aulopiformes; family Paralepididae; genus Notolepis; species Notolepis coatsorum. The sequence goes on along the minus strand of NC_140165.1, from coordinate 151,725,616 downwards.
TCCGAGGCTGCAGCTCGACCCTACTCACAACACCATTCGTCAGTTGCTCATCCCCTGCAATAGGTGGCAGTAAAGTTATTGTCAAGGTAGTACTAGCTACACGAAACTACTACAAGAGGAGGAGGTCGGAAGTTTGTGAGTCTGAGCTGAAATTTAGAAATGATCGTAATTGTATAAACCTTTCTTTGTCAGGTGGTGAAATATGACTTATGAACACGTTATTTCCATTCTACAATAAATAACTAGTTCCGTATTCCTGGAGATAAACATAACCAATCGTCATTTTGGGCACATGGTACTTTAATCATTAGCCAAAACAAAAGATAGCTGTCAGTAGTAACGGATATGAAGGACTCATTGGCCCTTGTTCAGAAATTCAATGCACATCCAGATGCTCGCTGCTGGTACGTTGCATGGAACCCGAGGGGAACTCTGCTGGCCTCGTGTGGGGGTGACCGGGCCATTCGAATATGGGGAAGAGAAGGTAAGGCTGGTGGACACAGTGTGTAGCGATAATGATGATGGTGAAGAATATGCGTTTAACTGAGATGTTAATAATAATGATATGTAAACAAAGTCCATGAATTAAAACGGCTAACATTGCTATGTAGCTACACCGATGTACTGGCTGAGATCTCAGTCCTAGACCATCATGCAGCAAAATCTGCATGGCTCGCTGATAACAAACTATCATTACACATGGGCAAAACAGAGTCCATTCTCTTCGGTTCAAATAACAAACTCAGCAAGACCGACGGCTTCTCAGTTACAGTGGGTGACAATATTGTCACAAGGAAAGATGAAATGACCTACCTGGGTTCCATCCTAGAGGCAAATCTTTCCTGTGACAAAATGGCATCCAATGTAATAAAAAAAGTCAACCAACAAACTAGATTCTTGTACCGGATCTCCTCTCTGGTAAACAAGAATACCCTGAAGACTCATTCAAGGGTACTACGACTATGCTTGCACCTCATGGTACCAAAGCACCTCAAAGGCGCTAAAAACAAGATTACAAACATCACAAAACAAACTAGTCAGACTACTACTTGACCTTACCCCTAGAACCCACCTCACCCCTGCCCACTTTGACTACCTAGGATGGCTTAGAGTAGAAGACGGAGTACAGCAACTTGCAATGGGCCTGGTCTACAAGATACACTATACGACTAAGGTACCCATGTACACGTCAAAATACTTCCCAAAGGTCCGTGAATACCACGACCACAACACCAGAGGAAGCTCAACAAATCATGTTAAACCCAGATTCGGCTCAAACAAGGGATTAAACACGTTTCGCAATTATGCCACATCAATGTGGAACGCCCTACCCAAAGCTGTAAAGGAATGTGAATCCCTACCCACATTCAAAACCGCTCTTAAAGAGCACCTACGGGAGGCTGCAATTCGAAACTGGCCACCGTAAATGTCCAAACCCCCCACCCCCACCCTCCTATAGAGTCTCCTCCCCACCGCATGTATACATTCTCCCCCTCCAAATGTAGTCTCCTCACCACCGGATGTATATTTCTCTCCCACCCACCCACCCCCTCCTAATGTACAGTCCCCTCCCCATCATATGTATATACTCTGTCAGGATCTATGAGTAACAGTACTGTATATTTGGATACCGCATAATATGTCACAAATGTATCAGTACTAAATACCTATATGTCCCTATGCCATAAATGTCATGTATGTTGAGTATGTCATAAATGTCAATATGAATTGAAAATGGGGGACCCTGATGGAAACAAGACAAACGTCTTTCTCTGGTCTGCATCCCCTTAACAATTGTGTGTATTGAGCCGTGCTGTATTGTACCCATTCTGCAATCTGTTAAATAAAGTTTTCATTAATTAATTAATTAATTCATTCATCAGAGATCATTATGCAGGTCGGACTGTCCAATCATCAAGCCACCACTCAAGGACAGGCCACGAGCACAAATATCACAAGGGCACCATACATAAACACATAACATAAAATACGGGATAACAACATCACATGTTAAGTACGTTTTGAACAGAAATAGAAATAAAGAAAATACATAAAATGGTTACATTTGTCTATGCAATTAATCACAGCAGGGATAAATTGGTTCGTAATCCTATTAGCCATTCTGCATCGGCACTCAAGATGAAAGCTGTACAAATTCTTCAGAGTGGATCCCGAGGTTCCATTGGCCCAAGCCTTCCCGGTAGCACACCAACGTGGTACAGTCAGATGAGAGATATGGCGAATATGTGCATGATGTGGGTTCTCAAGACTGCAAGAACAATGCCCATCTTCCCTCCTCAGGTGACTCTTGGGAATGCAAGACTGTGCTTCAGGATGGACATCAGCGCACTGTGAGGAAGGTGGCGTGGTCTCCCTGTGGGAACTATCTCGCCTCTGCCAGCTTTGATGCAACTACATGTATCTGGAAGAAGAAAAACGATGACTTTGAGGTCAGAGGAAATGTTTAATTGCCGCCATATTTGTTTTCTGATGTTTTTGTTAACCACTGCTAGGTGGAACTAATGCTACACATTTCAGAATATTATATTTCTTGCTCTGCAAGAATCTGCCCAGAGGTTACTCTTTAATCTCGACATTCGTCTCCCAGTGTCTGACCGTGTTGGAAGGGCACGAAAACGAGGTGAAATGTGTGGCATGGGCACCCTCAGGAAACCTGCTGGCCACATGCAGCCGAGATAAGAGTGTTTGGGTTTGGGAAGGTCAGAATCTGCTTTCTAGTCTCTCACTGTATATATTTCTTGTCCAAAGATATCTCTATCCATTCCGGCATCTAAACCCTGCAGTTCAGTATGTAGTACACATGCAAATTATTTCTAATCCTCCCTTTTTCACAGTGGACGAGGAGGACGAGTATGAGTGTGTGACTGTAGTGAACTCTCACACACAGGATGTCAAGCATGTCGCATGGCACCCTACACAGGAGGTAGGTTGTTCTGCAACCTGCTGCTCAGGCCACCTGCCCACGGCCACCCCACCACCTCTCCCACACCTCACCACCTGTCCATCACTAGTCCAAAGTTCCTGTACATTTACTGTATTTTGCCAAATAGTGTTTTGGATTTTGTTGATCCATCTGCTTTGCTTGGCCATCCTCCCAGGTTTGGTATTGTTGGAACTAAGTGTTTCAATACCAATAGCGGTTCTGATACCTTTGATACTGATTCCACTGTTTCATTGTTATTAAATCACATTTCACTATTTAAAAAGATGGAGAACTTGAATGGATTGTTTGTGTAGTTCTCTTTCTTCCAGTATGGCTGCCTGTAACCATTGGTAACTACTTTCAAAAGAAAACGCCTAATTTCTGTGCAGTGGTAGTAATAACGCATCAAATTATGCTTTTGTTGATATATTTTTCAGGCAGCCATGTTGGAAGACTAAGAACTACACAAACATTCAGTGCAAGGCCTCTATTGTTTTTCTGTTTTAACTTTTCCTTGCCATCTGATTTTCTAAAATCAGACCATACTCAGTTGATGTCCTTAATTTAAAGTTCTGTAAATTAGAAGCAGTTCACTGAACTTGAGCTCATATTGTAAGAATCCAACATTTCGTAGCTTTTTTTCACACATGCCAGCCAAAGATGACAAGTTTTTTTTTTTTTTTTTTTTAGTTCTCATGTTTGTTAGTTAGAATTCAAAATTATGTTGAATAAAGGCTGACTGGCATGATCACATGGCTTTAAGTAGTTTTAGTTTGTTTGTCAATTGGCAATGTGAAACATAACACACAAAATTTTTTCAAACAAACCTAGGTGTGAAAATGTCCAGATGCCTTTTTGATATACAAATGTAGGTATTGTTTTTTTTGTTATTTATGGTCTGCTTGTCTGGGTTCCCTGCTTATCTTACTTTGTCTCTCTGCAGATTCTGGCCTCAGCCAGCTATGACAACAATATCTGTATTTATAAGGAAGAGGATGATGACTGGGAGTGCAGGGCCACCTTGGAAGGCCACACCTCCACAGTCTGGAGTTTGACCTTTGACCCTAGTGGCCAACGATTGGCTTCCTGCAGTGATGACCGTACGGTGAAGATCTGGAAAGAGTGTCGGGGTGAGCTGGTTAAAGGGGGAATACCAAAATTGACCTCTCAAGCCCTGCCCTCTTTTTATGATCCTTCCCTCAAATAAACAGTTGTGATTGAAGGATCAAGAAAAGGGGGGGGCTTAAGAAATGTAAATTGGATGGGGGGAAATGCACAACTATGTTGAAGAGGTGCCACCAGACTAAAAATAAGAGTAGTCATACACACACATAGCTTCAATGCATTATGCTTCAATGCAATGCTTCGAGAATGTACAGCTAATTTGGGTGTAAAAGCTCACACTAACATTTTATGGACCCATGGGTGCCAAATTCACCCTTTTGTTTTGTGGTTGGATGATTCAGTAGTTCACCTCACCTGTTGGTATTTATTCTTGAACAGGAGATGGCAGCACACACAGTATGCATCTGGTTAATCATCTGTGTTGGTGGATGACTAGAAAGAATTTCACCCCTCACCTTTATCTTTGTTGTTGTCGAACAGGAGATGGCACCACAGACTTGTCTTGGAAGTGTGTTTGCACTCTGTCAGGGTTCCATGGGCGGACAGTATATGATGTTGCATGGTAAGACGGAAGACCCCCCCCCTCCCTTCCTCGTGAATGTTCACTGATGTCCATTTACATTCCTACTGCAACCTCAAGGCTGTTCTGCAGTCAGTGACATTATGCATCATACATGCAGGGCATTTTTAAGGGGACAAAATATCAGTTTGGAATCGTAGTTTTAGAAAACATGTACCCGTACTTTTCGCACTATAAGCCGCACCTGACTATAAGCCGCAGCAGCTAAATTGAATGATGTGTACATATATAAGCCGCACTGGACTATAAGCCGCAGGTGTTTTAATGTTTAATTACCATATGTAATTAGCATTGGGACACAATACTGTCGGACAAATATCAAGAATTAACTCATTTACAAGTTGTATTAAGTTTAGCAAATAAGGGAACAGATAAATAACATTTCAATGCAGTCAAAAAAGCAATATTTAGATTTTTACATTTTCGGGTTTGGTCACGTCGAGTCACATATAAGCCGCACCGTTATATAAGCCGCAGGGTCGAAAAATGGGGGGAAAAGCCGCGGCTTATAGTCCGAAAAGTACGGTATGTCACCTAGAATGAAGATTTCTTTTAAATTACCTTCACAGCCCCCTCCCCCACTGTCAACTTGGTAAATGAACACCTGCACCGATCTTTGTTCAGGTGTGGGCTGACTGGTGGCCTGGCAACGGCTTGCGGCGATGACGGAGTTCGCGTGTTCAAGGAGGACGATGCAGCTGATCCTGACCAGCCGGTGTTCTCTCTGTCTGCTCATGTGTCCAAGGCCCACAACCAGGACGTCAACTGTGTGACCTGGCATCCGAAGGAGGCAGGGCTCCTGGTGTCCTGCAGTGATAGTGGAGAGATTGCTGTCTGGAGATACCAGGCGGAGGCCTAAACACACGGCACAGCTGTCTGATAAAAAAAATGCACCAAGACAACAGTATTCGTCAGTACTGGTCTCACGGTGCTACTCCTGCACTGAGGTTGCCTTGCATCACGTGAGATGTTGAGTTTTCATTTTCACATCCCAAAAAGCAAAGAGACAGTAATGTTAACACTTTGGTCGCCATGGTTCAAATTCATAATTTATCATCCCTAGCCAGCTCTATTTGTCTATGGAGAAGTTCCCCTTCTTTGCAGGGCTATAACTTTTTAAATTCTATTGCTAAATTGCCATTATTATGGCCCATTCAATGTCTTATATCCATTGTTCAGGGTGTAGCAACGATATACTTTTTCATTCACATTCATACTAAAATATGGTCTAAAGTATAAGTATGTTTTTATCGTTTTCTGCCGCTTTCTCCAGAACTTGATTTATAGCTCCAAATGCATTATATTGATGATCAAATACAGTTTGGTAGCGATCGTTGCCAGATGAAAAAATTCAACTGGACGTGGTTCTAGAAGTTACTACGTATCATCTGATATTGACCGGATGGGCAAGGGGGCGTTTATAATTCCGTGGGCAACGTTATACCATTCGTCTAGTGTGGGTCATATGGTCATCAGAGCAGTTTATATGGAATACGTTAGAAAATAACGCTGGATCTTACCGTATGTTCCTCGCGCCGTTGGGGGATGAGCGTAGAGTAGACAGTTTTCGATTATGGGATGTTGATCCTGATGAACCATTTCCAGGTTGTATAATACTATATATGTCCAAATAATGTTGTTTATTGAGTTAGGGCGAGCAATTGATTATCCAGTGTGTTGAGATGGGGTCCGGCTACCGATCGCGAGTGCCCGGACGGATTATGGATGAGCACTTCCTGTTTGGCGCGCCCCTCCCTCTTGGCCGATCTGCCGATCGGCCACCGGATGGCGCTCTTGAACCGCTAGACAGTTGAGTGGAGCTTACCAGTACATCTCATGTCTCCGGAGGAGAAATATGATTTCGATCAGATTTTTGAATTATTGATATCAAAGACGAGTTACGGTGTCTTCGGCAGAATGAGCATGGCTAGGAATGACGTTTAAACACGTCATCGGCGATTAAAGTGTTAACATTGAATTAACGTAATTAGCACGCTTTACCTACAAATCTAACTTATGTAGCGTTGTTTAAAAAGCTTTATACAGGGCGGTTAGGTGGCCGAGCGGAGATTGCGTTCGTCACCAGCTTGGCTGGCCGTCTGCACTAATACAATTGGCTGTATTAGAGGGTGGGAGAAGCTGGCAGGGTGGGTCCGGGTCGTTGTAAACAGCGACTCCTACAGTTCGGTCGGGGCGCCTGCTAAGCGCGGATAGGACTTGAGGGGGATAGTGTGGTCCTCCCACACGCTACGCCCTCTCGATGAGAATCCGCGCTGCCAGGTGAAAAGAAGCGGTGATTGGCTGGACGTGTGTCGGAGGAAGCACGTGGTAGCCTCCACTCTCCCAGATGATCTGACTGTGGGGGGTAAGTGCGCAGCGACCAGGAAGGGACTGGGAATTGGCATACGACTAACATTGGGATGGGAGAAAATCGGAGGAAAATGGAGGGGGAAAAAGATAAAAAAAAAAAAAAAAAAGCTTTATACAACTTTTTTTTTAAAACCAAAATACCAAGAACATTATAATTCCAAGGCCACAATGTTCATGCTTTCTCATACACAATCTGATTACCACTGCAAGATAGGAACCATGCCACCTGTTGGCCCTCTTCTGGTTTGCTCTAAAACGAATATGCTCATTTCGTGTCTGGTTTAAGCTGTTTTTAATAATGCATTTTGAGATTGTAATTTCACAGCAATTGTCTATTAAATGTTACATAATTTAATTAATCTGGTCTTCCTTTTTCTCTTTGGGACGAGTGCTTTCTTGCATTACTGTAATGGACCCATCTCAAACCCCCTGCCATCTTTTCTTAATTCTCCAATCACAACGGTTGCTTCCTGAGTCAATTATTAAATCTTTCAATAACAGACTTACTTTCAGAAACAAATGGTCATTTATTTCGAATCTTTTTATTGAAAAAAAAAAAAGCTAGGGCAGTACATCATACTAAAATGTTAGACCAGTTCAATACCACATTACACATATGAAGTCCAATCCAGAACCAACACTCCCCTGTAGTGCCACCTTCTTTTCTGAAAGGTGCACAGATGACAATCATACCCATCAATCTGTATCTAACTTTAAAGTCCTGATTGGGGCTTTAATGGCAGATGTTGACTAATGGTAAAGCACAATTACCATGTGTGGTTGACATGAGACATGTTATGCTGTACATGACGTGATCTAAACTGAAAAACAACTACCCATATATATAAAAAGGTTACACTTAAGAGCATACATGACAACGGCATACTTAAAGACAAAGACAAGTGATTCTGGTTTGTTATCTACAATAGGAACTCCTGCTGATCCCATTTCAGATGAGAACAGGACACCTGGTGATGGTGGTCGTCACGTGAGCCCACTAGTCTGAGTCACTGTCTCCGTCGCTGTCGGCCTCCTTCACGTCCACGCTGAACTTGTACTCCTGGTCGCAGCCCATGTAGGCATCACTCATGAAGTACAGTGTGTAGTTGTGAACACCCATCACTGGTGCCACGAAGTCCAGCTTGACCTGGAGCAAGAAGAGGGGAATGAGAACTAGATTAGAATCTGAGACATTTTAAATTATGAAATTATGATGTCATCGGCGCTACACCAGGGGGCCACAGCTCACAACAAGGTGTGTCGGTTTGGAGTGACTTCTTACCTTCGCTTTCTGCTGCAACGTCAGTCTCTTGATAGAAATGAGGCTGTTCGACTTGGGGTCTCCGATCACCACCCACCAGCCCTCCTCACGTTTCTACAACAAAGGATTCATATAACAAGTCATCATCTCAATCATAGAAACTCAGAACTTGGATAGAAAGGGCCAATTATCAGAGACGCTACAGCAGCTATCCCAAGTGTCCCAGGCAAATGACCATTCAAATTTGCGGTAGATTCACAGTTTGAGTCACAGATGGAATAATTTTTCTACATTTCTCAACAAATGACAACTGAAAATATATATATCTATTTTACGCCAATGTTTATAAACCCTGCCATTGTAAACAAAGTCAATTGCCAAGGGGGCCGAAATGAAAAATCTAGATGATTTTGCAGGCCGGTTACATTAACAATAATACCTAAAAAGGTGAGGTGAATTTTCACCTTTAGGAGGTCCCTAGCTTATTGGTAATTTTGTTTGTCTATTCAATTTGTGCATACCAACTCAATATGTTACAAATATGCAAATGCCTTCTGTTCATTCTCTGGTGCCTCAATGAATACAAGGAAGGCCATTGGTTTAAAAGGTGGGTAAGGAAGCGTCATTTATGGATATATTGGCTGCCTTATAGATACATTTATTTACAGATTTAAATTACATTTACCAGGATTATGATTATTTAGCCCGTAGGCCTTGAATTTGACACATGTAAGAAAACATTAAAAACATATTTAGTTGTCATAGACTTGTTTAGTTGTAATACAATAGAATTTTGATTGTGGGGTTAACACTATTGTTTCCCTTTGGATTATGGATAGTGCCTTTACGTACCTGGGGGAAGAGGGGTGCAATAACGGGTCCAGTAACCTCCTCCTCTCTCTCTAGTTGAACCAGAACCAGAACTGGACCGCCACTGGAAACAAATACGCATATTTGCATTCATTGTATTCAGAATTGATTTATCTGCATGTCATTTACACTTACACCAAACTTGAAACCGATTTGCTCTTTCCCCTCATGTGTGTATAGTGTAAATGTATATACACATGTAGATGCCAGGTGTGAAAAGGACCTTTTCCAACACAATTACTCTCGTCTAACTCGTGCTGCCGCAATGATAACACCATCTTTCCCATGATGAAGATGCTGCCGACAGACTTACCTCTTGATGACCTCCTTCTCGGCCACCTCGTATGACAGTTCAATATTGGGGTAGCGGTTACAGAAGCGAGCAACGTCAGCCATCTGGATGCCCGAGAGCTGCAGCAGCCCACTACGATCATCATCCTCCATCTCCATGATATCAAAGATACTCTCCACACCCTGAGCAAGAGAAGAGGAACAGTTAAGCCCCATAGTAAAATCAAGAACTACATATTCTACAGTATATAGATGCAAGACGGCGGCGTGTGCACAACTACGACTAGGTCTCTCTAGACCATGTTTACTCCAACATAGCGGATGGATACAAAGCTGTTTCCCTCCCACACCTGGGACAATCAGACCACCTTTCATTGTTTCTTCCTTGGTGATGATAGCATGTACAATAATGTTGTATATATATATATATATATATATATATATATATATTAGTGCTGTCAGGCGATTAAAAAAATTAATCTAATTAATTACAGGATTTGTAATTAATTAATCTAATTAATCGCATTTTAATCGCATAACCATTTTATGCCTGATATTCTATAATCATATTTCAAATTGCATGTGTCCGGATGGAATACTTCAGTACTGTATCTACAAAACCTTCTGTTTAATCATCTTTCATCTATTAATTTGCTTAGATTTTTCAGGTCTGGTCAATTTGAGCATGGTGTTATTCACAGTCAAAGATAATAAAAAAAAATCTTATTGATATTCTCATTTGGTTTACAATTACAATTTACTCAAAATAAAATTTTCATTCAATCAATCATTGAATTGATTGATTGATTGAATGAACATTTTATTAACAGATTGCAGAATGGGTACAATACAGTACGGCTCAATGCACACAATTGTTAAGGGGATGCAGACCAGAGAAAGACTTTCATCTTGTTTACATCAGGGTCCCCCATTTTCAATTCATAATGAATTGCAAGTAAGGGTGCAACTTGCACCGTGCAATCCATTCTTTGTGGATCTAGCCCACAGTATTTCTGACACTGGGAATACATTCCCTGAGATCCATAGATGTCCCTAGAATCAGATACCAAGAACATGCAAATGGACCATATTAAAAAAGAATTCTGTAAACGTGTATTCTACGTTCTTATGGAATGAATGAGATAAAAAAATAATAATAATAAAATAAAAGAAAATTGTAATACATTTTGAGTTCATTTTCATAACGCGATAATTTGCTGTGTAATGAATTAATCTAATTAACGCGATAAACTGACAGCCCTAATATATATATATATATTTATATTTATTTATTCTTACCCCTACCTACTCTTACTAGTTACGCTGCTGGCCGGTACGACTTACTACCATAGTGTTTTTATACCTGTATCACTGTACATATTGATACTACAACTCTGTACATGCATCCGATTACTCAGTAGTACTAATTTATATATTTTATATCCCATTTAATCACCTGTACATTGTATATTACTATTGCACTTTACTGCTACATTTACACTCTGGTTGGATGCCAAACCTCCTTTCGTTGTACAGTACTTGTTCTGCATAATGACATATTATAATTAAATATTCAGGACACCATGAGGAATGACTATGTTACCTTGTCTGTGCATCGCTTGATGTGCTCAGAGGTGAAGAAGGGCAGTTGTTTGAGGTAAGAGTCCTTAGACCACATGGCCTGGGTGACCATCTGGGCCAGCTCCATGGCAGCCAGCGCAGGGCTCAGCCAGCCGTTACTGGAGAGCACATCTACACACGCCTGGATCAGACGCACTGCCTACAAACAGACCAGAGGAAAGGTAGAATGCACAGGATGAGCAAGGTGGGAACAGGGTGGAATCCCAACCTGAGCATGACATAAGAGCAAAATGGCTGCCGTGTGAATATGGTGAATAAAGAGACGAGCCCTGCATGTACTGTAAGTGTTGTTCTCCTCAGCTCACCTTGCTCAGGATCTCTTCCGTGTCAGACTGCAGCTCTGCGCTCAGCTGCATCCTGGACAGATGGGCCTGTAGCAGCAGGTTAGTCTTTATATGGGGATCGTTGAACTTGGGGTTGTTCAGTTTGTGGGGAACCTTCTGGGCCAACTAAAATATAGCAAAGGTTGTTTCGACATAATTAGTTTCATTCACTTTATTGGTTAGTGGTGGAAGGATGTAATATGTTGTTTTATTAACAGACAAGATATCTTCCCCTGTGATTGACGGGATTCGATCCTCCTGGTCTACCACAGTGAAATGTAATGCAGCTTCTGGCTCAGTTAGCTACAAGCTAATAAAAAAGGTACTAGAGTGAGGAAATATAAACACTTGGAAATATTAATTCCAGTAATTAGGGATGGGCCTGAGTAATCGATTACGCCAGTACTCGTTGTTTTAATTGAACTCGAGTGGTTTTTGAGAACTCTATTTAGATTTATTTATTCTAATTTGGTTACCAAGTTCATCCTCTAAAAGTGCTTGTTTTCACTGAAACAAAAATCTGGAATCCCACAAGGCATGAGTTGTTGCAGGAAGACAACAGTGGACGTCTAAGAGAGTTGGAGAGGACGTTACTGCAAAAGGTTTGTTGCGTTGGAATACAGATAATACTAAAACAGATAAAAACAATGGTTTGTGTTTGTGCATTTCCAAATTGTACCAACAACACGTCTCCCACTTCGTGTAGCGTTCATAGACTATTCATACGGATACGCTGGGGTTGTAGCTAGTTAACTGTTAACGTTAGTTGTGCTACATGGACCCAAACATTGCTACTACAGCTAGCCAAAGAGAACACATCATGTACCAAATATCTGCGTTTCCATGAGTGGAGAGACCTTCTGCAGACAGTGTCAAGGTAATGTTATTCTTAGAAATGGACAGTTTTGACTGACAATAAGCATTAAGCATCGCTGTGCATTTTTTTTTTTTTTTTTATTATCTTTTTCCCTCTCCTTCTTTTTCCGATTTTTCTCCCATCCCACTGTTAGTCATTATGCCAATTCCCAACCCCCTTCCTGGTTGTTGCGCACTTTGCCCTACTGTTGGTCCGAGAGGCCGGAGACTGTCACATGTTTTCCTCCGACGCATGTGCAGCCAGCCGGCAGCCAGCCTGGCCGCGCAGATTCTCACCGGGAGAGTGTAACGTGTGGAAGGTCGCACTACCTCTCTCCAGATCCTACCCTTGCTGAGCAGGCGCCCCGACCGAACTGTAGGGGTCGCTGTCCACAACGCCCAGGACCCAACCCACGGCTCCCCTCCCCCTAACTCAGCCAAACAAGTTAGTATAGCGATCAGCCCGAGCCAAGGCAATGCTGACTCTCCGAGACCGCAGCTTCTTGCATTGGTGACAAGCACAATCTCCGCTACGCCACCTGACCGCATCGCTGTGCATTGTTATTGCTGCCATGCTCATTATGCGTTCTAAAAATGTATTTGCATAAACGAGTGCTCGATCACTACTCGAGTAATTCACGCAAGTACTGGATCTAGGAAAACATTACTCGTGCCCCTCCCTACTAGTAACATGTGCTAATGTTTGGTAACAATATGAACGTTTTGTAGCGGCTCTCGCCATCGTCAACCATTTGCACTCCTGTCCAGGAGGACCAAGCGATGTCATACATGGGGGGAGACATGTTTACTGTGTGAAGGCAGTGACCTGTCGCAGCAGGGCGTCCTCGTGGTGTCTGATGGGGATGTTCTTGTACTCTGCAGCGTTCGAAATGATCTCAATCAGCCCACGGATCTTTGTCTTGGCGTTCAGGGACATGCTGAACAACTCTGACGTACGGATGGAGAAACAGTTAGTTACACAGGACTTCAGGGTGAAACATCAACTGGGTCAAGAATAAAAACAAAGAAATCTTCCTGAAAGTTCATAAAATGCTTTTACACAGATATTGGGTGTAAAAATATTTGAAATCAAGGATAGAATTTTTCTTACAATAAGGCCTATTATATACTAAATTATCATATTAATGTGAAATTCATTATATATTAATATTGGAAAAAGGGTTCTCATTTAATTACCATATACATACTCAGAAATGCCCCCACAATTCAGTTCCAGTGGTGGAAAACAGAAAAAAGCAAATGTCATGCCCTGCGTGAATTAAAGAACTGGTGATGTGCAGATAGGCCTTTACTATGACAATCAGCACAGTAGCCAGTTAATAACAGGCACACAGTTGAGTTGAAACAAACCAATGGTGGTGTAGTTGATGTAGTAGTAGGCTGCGATCATGCCCAAGTTGAGTGGTGCCACGTCCATCTCATCCTCAATGCTGATGCACTTGGACTGCTCCAGGTCATGCAGCGTGTTCTCCACCAGCTCAGACAGGTGGTCTGACAGGTGACGATGGGACATGCCTGAGAGAGAGAGAGGGAGAGAGAATAAGAGTTGTCACTAATAGTCAAGTCGGCACAAAACAGAATACACTTCCGATCTGTCTGCAGACTCTGCATTCATTCTAAAGGGTTAAGCAAGAGACAAGTCTGTTCCATCCCTCCTTGACAATGTACACGTGGCTTTTTTTAATTTAGTTTAGTTTATTTAACCATAAAGACATAAGGCACTCGGACCATGACATCACAGCTTCTTATTTCCATTGTGGTGCTTGGCTCACCCTGCAGGTTGTAGTAGTTGGGGTTCTGGGTCATGCGGCGGTAGAGGAACGTCCAGGTCAGGTAGTCCACTGCATCCTGCTTGTTCTCCACCGTCTTGGTGACAATCTCTGCGTTGAAGTGGTCGTGGAGACAGTGGTCCAGATGGGACTCTACTGGCAGTGGTTCATACAGGAACTTCTTGAAGAAGTCCTGGTGACATGAGAGAGAATGCATGCTCACCACCTTTTATCTTTTCAAAATAAACAAGTGCGTTACTGCTTTTCAGTTGCTTGGAAGGGTATGTAGCTGTTGAGTGTGTGGAGGATGAAGGGTATGTAGTTGTTGAGTGTGTGGAGGATGAAGGGTATGTAGTTGTTGAGTGTGTGGAGGATGAAGGGTATGTAGTTGTTGAGTGTGTGGATGGCAAATCCAACTGTGTGACTGAACCTACCAGCCCACAGTGATTATAGAGGAGCTCCTTCTGAGCAACTAACAGCAACAAGCTGGTTAGAAATGGAAAGAGGAAGACAGGAAAGTGTCTCTTACCTTCTTGGAGCCCTGGCACATGATAACACAGCGCCCCTCATCGTCCAGCATGGGCCTGTTGGCCTTGCCCACCATCTGCAGGACATCATAGATGGGGTAGTCCACGTAGCTGCAGAGAAGGGGAGGGGGCATTTTTTTAATTAATTTATTCCATTTTAAAATTCCATACTTTTCCAGATCTACATTGTATGTATGTATCACTCAATGTTGTTTGACTAAAGATTAGTGTTAGATTATGAACAGTCTCTCTCATGAGTAAGGAATAGTGTGGCAGTGATTTTCCATATTCCCCCAAACCTTTAATATTTTTTGGCATTTCCCATACCATATTAACATATATATATACACAGAGCCCCACACAAATCCAACAACAGTGTAGTGTTCAGTGAGAAGACTTACGCGTGGATCTTGCCGTTGTAGTACTGAGTGTCCATGACAACAACCAGGTGTGCAGAGATGTTGGTGCCCCAGCAGAGAGAGCGTGAGGCCACCACCACCTGAACTGCACCTGTTGGGGGGAGCAGACGGTCAGATGATTACTTTAGTCACAGGAGGCCAGTGAAATTAGTCTTTCAGTATATTCCTGAGATACAAACACACACAGGCCTCTACGTGTATGCATTTTAGGAATGAAAGGTATTAGGGCTGACCCGATTAGTCGACTAATCAGTCGAAAGGAGCCGTAGTCGACTGGCCAACCTCTTAGTCGAATATATATACATATATTAAAAAAATATATATAATATTTTTTGTATCATTCTTTCCAAAAGAAAAGAGGCCTAGAAGCGTGGCTAACACTAATGGCACGCATACCAGAGGCAAACTTCCTACGAAAACAGGCACAGAGGCATGAAAGAGGATTTCACCCATCTAATGAACACACTAGACTAGACAAATATCAAGATGTATCCATCAGTGGACCAATTGCATGCTTTTGCAGAGGACAAGAAGCCTTCAGTCGACTCCTTCAGACATTAAGCACCCACCACAGCCCAAATGGAATGATAAAAAAATCAAAAAAAAATATATAAATTTATTTAAAAAAAAGATTATACTTTTTTTTTGTCGACCAATAGTCGACTAACAGCAAATTTTGGCCAATCATAGTCGCCCATCCAAATCCTTAGTCGAGGACAGCCCTAAAAGGTATACTGAATATGAAGGTGTGTACCGTAAATCCTCAAATAGAGGAGGGACCTCCGATAAAGGAGGGGCCTCTTATAATGGGGGGGGGGGGGGGGGGGGGGGGGTTGATGCATTTAGACAAACACAGGCCGGGCTCTATTATAAGGTCGCAAAAAAAAGTTTATTTTTTTATTTTTCGTGCCTTGATATAGAATGAGATAAACTCTTGCCAATGGAAATCAAGTGCTGCCTCCCGCTACACTGACTACCATACATTAACGTTTCCCTCTGGTTAGCTTTAGCGCTAGCCAACGTTGTCATAATATCTAGATATGTGGTGTCAGCTGGATGACGTTAACGTTCGCTATCTATATGGCGTTGGCAGGAGAGGCTGGCGTTGTCCAGTTGACACATTAGAGATCATGATGCTATGACAGCGTTAGTAGCTAAAGCTATTCCCTGCATGTAAACAACTCGATTTGACGGAGGAAGTCGAGAAGGTACCACACGCTAAACCGTCCCCGGACCCCACAACCTAGTATAGACAGTTCCAACTTCAGTGTGTGAATTACGTTAATCCCACAATTACTCAACTGCACTCAATATTTAAATGTCAATGCTAGTCTAAATAAATGTAGACAGACAATGTACGTATTTAAAAAAAAATTATAATAATAATAATAATAATAATAATAATGCAATAAAAGTCTGAAAATGAAGGGATTATGTCCATGAGTGTCATTTTTAGAAATTAAGGCCTGCCTCTTATATAAACCTCTCTCTAATAAAGGCCTGGTGCTCTTTGCAGCTGAGGTAAATAGAAGACCCGTCCTATTTTTGAGGATTTACGGTATATATATATATACACACACCGTTGCCCTTAATATATACATATCTTATGTATGATATATGATATATACAGTATATTTTCAAGTTGATTAAAAAAGGTTTCCTTGCACCAGTATTAAAAAGTAATAGAAAATAGACCATTATGAATGAAATAGGACCATGACAATTGTATTACAAGATAAAGACGTGAAAAGAAAATGTATTGTAAATGCATTGTAATTTGTACCAGAAAACTATAAGGTCAAATACTGTTATATTGTCAGAACAGAATTGTGATATATTTTTGGCATATTGCGCAGCCCTAGCATATTTCAGAGTTCTTTTCCTGGAGCAGTTCAGGGTTCAGTGCTTTGATAAAAGGGCATTCTGGCAGAAATGGTAGGCACCATAGATATAATACTACCCACCAGAATTAGGGTAAAGATGAACACATTGATATTGTATTACAACTTCCCAATCCTTCTGACATGCAAACTCGGAGAATCACGAGTGACCAGACATCCCTTGGTCTTCTGAACGACAGATCTCATTAGAAAAAGGTTTCTGAACGGATTGTTGGATTAAACAAAGTCACAACAAGCTTAAAGTAGAAGAGCTCAGCTAACGCAGCCTACCGGTAGTCAACGCTAATGGTGGCACTAATCTTTGCCAATTATGCAGCTGGGTCAACTCTGGATCACATATTCAACATACTATAATAACGAATGAGTGAGTACTTGTGATTACATCCCCCCAAAACATTTTGTCATGCATTTCTAGCACTGGAGATTCATTGAGTTTCAATTTCAATTAAGATTTTGGCTTCCTGCGATCATGGAGGTGAAATGGCTATTGTGCCGCATGCTGTGTTGCTCTCAGTTTATCTTTATCTTATCACCCTTCCTTCACAGTGGTGCACTCTGCCCCTTCCCTCAAGCCCAAACAGTAGTTTCAGCTTGTGTTGAGAGGGAGGAGGGAGCCACCGCACTTTGCCAGTTATTTTAAAACGTCTTTGGTAACTTGTAGAAGATGATAGAAAGGCCGTCTTTGGTCGAGAATAAACATGAAACAAAGTCAGTCGTCGTCATAGGATGTTGTCAGTAATTGTGTCTAATAATTGTGATTTCAATATCAATCAAAATAATCATTATGATTTTTGCCATAATCGAGCAGCCTAATTACCAGAGCCCCTACAGATGCATTTAGCATTTGCTGTTAACTCTTTCTCCGCCAACACAATTATATGTTATTGCGCGCCATCCTTTGAACGCCAACCACGTATACGTTATTTGATAGTTTTTCCTTTTTTTTTTTTTCGATATTTTTATTCATTATTCATCCAGGGACCTTGGTGTTACCATAGGGAATGAGTCTGAGATCGCAAAAGTCCAATACCGCCGCCTGGTAGGATGCGGCCGGAATTGCACATCCTTTGAAACTCTGTATTGGGCTGTGCATCGATTATATTGGTCCGGGGCGGACTTTTCTAGTAACCTGAACCTAGGGCTTCGCCCGATCGCATTGAATCGTTTTCGGGACCCCTGATTCATTATGCTGTGGTGGGTTATGTCGTGGGCCAAATGGACATACGATCTACCAGATGGCAATCAAATAATTGGAATATTATTTTTGGAATCCCACCGGCCACAGGTAAGAGCAATTTAACGTCAATTTCAGCTTGATTGTGCCTTGTTTTCATAGCCATCGCCCTGATCAGTGTATGTTGTTGTACTAACGAATGCCGCTATTGACAATCAATTAATCGGAAAAGGAACCCCCCACCCCTTTCATGCATTCATGATGGAACATAATACCGATCATATGCATTTGAATTTTTTATTGTAGCGTGTGTAGGGACGAAATGCCAATGGATTTAGTATAACGCTGCTGTCGGGACAAAACCTCATAACTCCAAAAACCCAACTTTTCAGCAGATGAAAAAAACTAACACAGATTTGAGGGTGAATAGAGTTAGGAGGTTTAGACAGATGATCGGTTTAATGCTTTCCTATTGTTTAAACTTTGTAAAACCCACACACACATATGGAGGATGATCTACGGAGTTGATTTATATAATAAAAAATAAATAAAAAAAATGGAGTTATGAGGTTTTGTCCCGACAGCAGCGATAATATATGTCACAGGCTATTACTAGCCTCCCAGGAATTACCCTAAACCGCTCTAAAACCATACTTATATTCACCACGGTATAAAACGGGAATGTATGGATGGAATTTTTTTTTCTTTTTCACATCTTGAACGATCGATACTCTATGTCAAATGGGCCATAGTATTGCATCCATAGCTATAATATAGTTATAGCCCTGCAAACAAGGTGACTGACTCCATTGGTTTAATGCGTGGCAGCAGGGGAGGACACAAACTTTTTGACTTACCAGCCAACTGGCGAGTATATGATTTTTTTTACCAGCCAAACAGATTTTTTACCAGCCATAAATAAATCGCTAATTGTGATAATTACTTCTTTGTATGTCTTCGTCTAAATTGATTTTCAATCATAGTAATAATCACTGTGTCTCTACTCTTTAAAATATTTATTACAATAAAACATTAAGTGTCTCTACTCTTCACAATATTAGCATAAAACATATTAATCACACCGTCTCTACTCTTCAAAATATTAGGATATCACATATTAACATGAAAGAGGGAACTATTCTGGACTGGGTTGGGCTGAACTGGGCAGTGAAAGATGCTGGGCTGGACTGGGTTGGGCAGGGAAAGTTGGGCTGGTCTAGGTTGGACTGGGTTGGGCTGGACTGGGCTGGGCAGTGAAAGAACCACGCATTTCATTGTAATGTAATAGCTAAATAAAACAAAACTTGAACTTGACTTGTTACATTTGCACTCTGGTTGGATGCCAAACGTATTCTGGTTGTACTGTACTTGTGCTGTATGATGACAATACATTGGAATCGAATCTCATGTCAACGCTAAGGGTTCAGCAGGTGTATTCTGAATGACAAGTATGACAACATCACCATTGTGAAGGGCATATGGGCGAGTGGTGATATGGGGGGAAACCCAGTAATAATTCGGTAATAATAAAATGTCACTCGGCTGCATTTAAGCAAAGCCGTAGCCCCTTTCGTGACTGCGATGCAAGCCTCGCTTGAATACGCAGTCACTGGTTCCCACGTTACTAGCCATGTTAATGTGCACATCAAGCACTGGTTAAAGACGAGCGGTGGGTCCAAAATATATAAGATATAAATTTCAAAGGTACCCACCGTTGCATTAGGGTTTCACACACACGGCGGCAGGGTTTGACAGCTCGGTGTTGCTAATAAACATTTTAAATCATTTTTATAAACGAGTAAAAAAATCACTGAGCTAGCCTTGGCTAAAATGGCTGCTTCCGCATTTTAACGCAGGAGCGCTGTGATTGCTGGGCGCACCAGGCACGTGACAAAGCAGCCAGCAATCACAGCGCTCCTGCGTGAAAATGTGGAAGGAGCCATTTTAGCCAAGGCTAGCTCAGTGATTTTTTTTACTAGTCTATAAAAATTACGTCGCATGCTGTTGTTCGCCCCCATGTCAGACCGCACCGATATCCGAAAGCGACGACTCTACATGCAATTATTTTCATCCACTGTTGCCTTTTTGTCTAAGTTTGTCTACGTTGTCAAGCCGGTGACAGGAGTCTGTAGGGCTGCACGCAGTGGTCTATCCACTTCCCCTAGATGGGCGGCATCTTCTTGAAAACGAGTGTTCATTGGAGGAGCTTAGAGCGCAACGATGATGTTCATTGGTTATGGATTATTATGAGGCGCAAATGGGAGGAATCATAAGGGGGGAGTCAGAGTTCGGCTTGTGAGCGAATCAGCAGATTGCAGAATGATTTTTTTGTTTTGTTTACTACTCACCAGTGTGGCGAGTGCTCTTCATGAATCACTCGCCAAACATAAAGAATACTCGCATTTGGCGAGTAAAATGGCATAATTTCCTCCCCTGCGTGGCAGCGCATAGCCATATCCCGGAAACAGCGTGGCAGAGAATGAGAACAGCTTCTCATGTGATTAACACGTTGGAAAATGTATAAAAATGTATAATTTGAAAGCCCTAGTATACTTAAATTACATGAGACTGTGAGGCTATTACATATCATCTTTCCACACATAGCTCCCTACATGTACAGTATGTATAAGAGTTCTATCCTTGGAGCAGTTCAAGGTTCAGTACTTTGCTAAGGGGCAGAAGCGGTGGGCACTGTGGTGGAACCGGAGAGGTTAATCATGCGCAGGGTCAAATCTTCATGGATGATACACATTTATTGTTAAAGCATTGCTAATCAAATCCAAATTTAGATTCAGGAGTTTAGTAGAGGACTTGACTTCTCTGGCCGGGAGAAGAACCAAGGTCCCCCCCCCCAATTCTGTGAGCTTGCCTTTTAAGCTTTCTGGGAAAGGGGGGGTGGGGTTGTGGGGGAGAATAGGGTATGAGGGGAGAGGAAGGGGAGGATAAAGGGGGGAGAGGGAGGTGTGAACAGAGGCCCCGAGGGGCTGGTTACACTGGTGAATACAGGAACGTTTTTGTTGCTGAATGATTACGTTTGCTGTCCAAGTTAAAAAGAAACACCGTTTTGGCAGGATAACGCGTTGTCCTACTGGCAACGCTGAAATTGTGTTTCCGTTTTGGATACTCGCCGACAATGCTGCCATGTAATCTGCGTGAGCCGGATACGGAGCCGTTGTTGCTCAACGCCCATGTGCAGTAGAGACCCGCACGGTTATTTCCAGCAGAGCTGTCCCGAGTAGCTGCGGCTACCATGTGTTGTCAAGTTATTGTTATAAGGAGCCCAGTCCAAGCTACAACAGTCTGCATTCCCTTAACAAAAGTTTGTATTGAGCCGCATTGTACCCATTCTGCAATCTGTTAAATAAAGTTTACATCCATTCATTCTGCTAGCATTAACGTTACCAAGCTGCTAGCCACAATGCTATACTGTTGTACTGGCATATTCCATTCACGTTAGCATGTAGCTAACAACATCGGAGATCTTTTTGTGAGACTAAACTATCCGCTCTTGGTGGTCAATTGTGTTGATGTTAGTTTTGTTTCATCAACAAATGAGGCAGAACACACAGTGAATGTATCCGTTTTGTTTATTGCACTTTTATTGCACTTTCTTTGCTGAAAAATAAATGCTACGTTGGCTAACACTTTCAGTGCCCATGACGTCATATCTCGTTTCATCAGCCCAATGCCTGAATGCCCACGACAACAAATATAATTTTATTTGTTTATTACCGATCTGATTTCATATTTCATCAACCGAGTCTCCTGTTGGTACAGCAGCTCCTCCAGCAGCTCAGAATGGAAAAAAGCGCCCCCTATCGTCTATCCCTGTGTAACTGCAGGATCAGTCTATATGTAGAGGCGGAGCCAGCTGGCTCCTTGAGCTGGCAAGCTGTCTGCTCAACATGGAAGTCATCGCGGGACGGGAATCAGCCTGGAATATATATTCACAGTAGCCAATACTCAATCAAAAAGTGTGATCGATATTTGGAATGGCGATCAGGAATTGGAATGATCTTTTTGGAGAACATCTGATCTGAGGTAAGGAATCTATTTTACCAGTCTTGGGATAATCAGAGTTGTATTCGCTGAGATCTCAGCGTTTGCCCTATGTGTGATGTGTCTCTGCGATTGCTGATGAGGAAATCAGAGAATCGATTTTTCAGCTCGCGTATCTAGCGTGCATACGTACACATATACTATCGATAATCTAGCGTTTATTTGAAAACGATTCATAAATAGGCCGAAAAATGACATTTGTGTATTCTAGAATATTCCAGTAAACGTCTTTTATCATGGAATCTTAATATTTTCCTTGAAAACGAGGGCTTTTCAAAATGCTATAAAACGAAAATGAACCGATAAAAAAACAATCCGCTTCGACAATGTTGACTGGAAAACGAGTCATTGATAAGCGACGGGCAGATTAGACACATAGCCATAATTTTAAACATAGATTAGGCGTTTTTAACGCTAACATTGAAGTGGATGGTGGGCATTCAAGCGGTAAATCAAGATTAAGCTTGGGCTCTGAAAGTGTTAAAGATGGTGGTTTGTTGTTTTTTTTGCAGGAAGTGTATTGGCACATTCAGCTTTTCTGATTAGTTGAAAATTGCCTTCATGTTCGCCACCTGGCACCTACTGCCACCTACTGCTTTGGCATTGTACTACATCACTGTGCTCAGGAGGCAAAACCAATGTCTAACTTGCCTGCCATTACGTTGCGTTCTGAAAAGCGAAACCGACAACAAAACTAAAACTGGCCATTAGTGTAACCGCAGCCGAGGAAAACTTCCACAGCACCTTAAATATAATGCTAGCCATGTCCTCTACCTCTAGACCAGCGGTTCTCAAACTTTTTTATACCATGACCCCATTTTATTTTTGGCGACCCCACACTTAATGTATCGTGTAATTTCAACGTGGAATTAAGGAATATCAAAATAATAGCACACGTTGTTTTTTATCCACTTTTTCTCCTTATTTTTCAATTTTTTTCTCCCATCCCAATTTCGTGTCGCCAATTCTCCCCTCCCCTGTCTTGAACGTTGCTAGACTATGCCTCCCACTGGTCGGCTGTAGTGAGGATAGAAGCCTTGCATCACGTGTCCCCTCTGGTACACGAGGAGGCAGCCTGTCGCATCTTTTCACCAGACAGCACGGACTCGCGTGGGAGGCTCACGCTGCCCCCGATACTTCCTGTCTCTGCTGTACAGGAGTCACCCAACCGACCTGTAGGAGTCGCTGTCCACAACGTCCAATCCCCACCCATCGACTTTCCACCCGCTACCTCTGCCAATTGAGATAGTATGACGACTGGCCCAAGCCACAGGCAATGCTGACACCGGGATTCGAGACCGGAGTCTCTTGCATTGGTGACGAGCGCAATCTTCGCTACGCCACCCAGTCGCCAATAGCACACGTTGTTGAACTTGATCATGTATATTTTTTAGAACATTTTATTACAGCACTGTTGTCAATACACATTTATAAAATGAGGCATAGTTAGCCAAAATATGTTGCCAGAACATAAACAAATAAATAATAATTATTGATTTTTATTTTTACTTGCCAATGCGCAACCCCACTGTCACCTACCCACGACCCCACTTTGGGTCGCAACCCGTAGTTTGAGAACCGCTGCTCTAGACCAACACGGTACCGCAGGGGACCAAAGATGCAGGACAATCAGACATAATCACTACCCTCTACACCTCTAGAGACCAATCGCTGTATATATACACACACAACTAAATGACTACAGAAGACTGAGGAGTGGTACCTGAGTTGAACAGCTGCTCCACTATTTTGCGTTCCATGACGGACAGGCCTTCGTGCAGGTACCCCACTCCATTGGCCAGAGTCTCTTTTAGGGTCGCATCCTTCACCTTGTCCAGGAAAGGAGCCAGGTCCTTCTCAGTGCAATGGAGGAACCTAGGGGAAAGGCAAAAACACAATTAGCATTTCACAACATAATTATTTGACAATTTCTGTAGTCTCATATAACACCATTCCAATTCAACAGGCACGTTTAGAGAGGTCTGACCTCTGAGGAACCACGTCGGCAGCACAGAAGGTGAGGATGTCGATGGCCGTGAGGCGGGTCTGCCTGCGGGACGGGACGAACACCACGGCCGGCTTGGAGGGCGAGTGCTTCATGATGGCATGGTAGACCGGCTTGGCCATGGACAGCAGGCGGGTCTGAGTGTGACTCACGTTGAAGCCCTGAGGAGACCAGAGGAGGTTTAATAGGTCGTTAAAAAACACTTCCTTGATAGATCTTATTAGTGTACTCCTATAGTCTTTCTCCTCCGTGTTTGCAGACCTGGATGTGCAGCTCCAGAGGCACGGGTCGGACGTTGGGGTGGAAGTTGAAAGTGGCCGTGGTGCTGCAGCCCAGCCAGTGGGCCACGTCTTTGGCGTTGGACAGAGAGGAGCTGAGGGCCACGATGCGGATGGGACGCTCTATCTGGGAAGAGATGTACCTCATCCTGGAGCAGATCACCTCCAACACAGGCTGAAACAACGAGAGTGGGCATTAATATGGATGGATGGTCTATAAATGAGGGCGACATCTATAGAGCAGTCGTCTGGTAATCCGGAGGTTACCGGTTCGATTCCCAGGCAGCGTGTCGAAGTGTCCTTGATCAAGACACTAACTCCCAATGAGCAGGTTGGCACCTTGCATGGTTGCCCCCGCCGGCAATGTGTGGAGTGAATGGGTGAATGTGAGGCACACAATTGTAAAACGCTATATAAATGCACCATTTACCATTTAGATAACTGCAGATCAGCAAATACTCATATTATGTTAATGAATACAAAATGACTACGGCTTGACATAAACATTGCAGTTTGTGTAGCACTCTCCAATGACAAGCAGGACAAAAAAAGACCATCGCATTGCAGTACAAAATGCAATTTTTTCTTCTTGTAAACCTTTTTGGACTGTATTATGCTTCTGATGTGTGCAAGCAGAAATGTTTTTATCGTGTGTATGTGTGAAGTCTAAAGAAGTGCCATGGGCAGGAGTCTTACCCCAGGGGCAGGAGTCTTACCCCAGGGGCAGGAGTCTTACCCCGTTCTCTCCTCCGATGAGATGCGTCTCGTCCACGATGAAGAGGCTGACATTCTGAACGTTCTTCCTCTGCTTCCAGCGGCGAGACAGGATGTCCCATTTGTCCGGGGTGCTGACGATGATGTCCCCTTTCCCTAGCAGCTTCAGGTCTGTGCTGGTCTCTCCAGTCAGCAGCACCACCTTCTTGTTCAGAGCATCCTGGAACTTCTGGTGCCAGTCAATAAACACCTAGACAATCAAGGAATTAAAGGATTCATACACATTTTTCCTTCTTCAAATTATGTGACTTTTTGATGACATACAGCACAATAACCGTGACCAATATGTTTATTTGAATGCCCCTGGTTTTATTTTGACTGGCTACAACTATCACTTACAACTTATGTAATCAGGGATTTTGTAATTTAATCAGCAATTGTGTCATTTCTACCATTTCTTCAAAAGAAACTACCGGTAGATGTACCGGCAGGCTTGGAAAACAATTGATAAAAAGAAAACCCATGACTTTTCCCCAGGTTTCTCCAGAACCGTAGGGAGGCTGGTATAATGTCACCTGAAGAAGAAGTTGATGATCAAGTTGTGGTTGATATCACAGCTCAGTACCTGTTCAGCCAGCGCCTCCATGGGTGTGATGTAAACACAGCGGCCCTCTGCGTTGTGTAGCAGCATTCTCAAAATGGCAAACTCAGCGCAGATGGTCTTCCCACTGCCAGTCGGAGCTCCAACAAACACATTGTCATCGCTGTTGTAGACGGCGTTGAACACTGGAGGAACACAGACAGGCCAACTCAGTCTTTACGGCTCAGGTCAGAGGTTAACCAGCAGTGACACGCTTGGTCACCACCAGGCAGGATAAAGTACAAGTCTGATCGGCGTCGGAAACATGAATTCCGATCCTTTTAGAGGAAACCATTAACCCTTTCACTACCACATGACAGAAGGTTAACCTTTCACTACCACACTACCGTCTGTAGTGTGGTAGTGAAAGCGTTAACCTTCTGTTGTGTGGTTGTGAAAGGGTTAACACTAGGGGTGAAAGGGTTAACACTAGGAGTGGAACGGTTCACAAAATCTACAGTTCGGTTTGTATCACAGTTTTGGCGTCACGTTTTCGGTTCAGTTCGGTATACGTTGTTTTTTATTTAAAAAGAATTTAACACTCCAAAAATACCATACATCAGCATAAGATATATGTAGCCTAAAAATAATCCAACTTTTCAGTTATTCTCAAGGACGTAGTCATGCAAAAACTGAAAGAATTAGGCAGTTTGACATCAGGCACATTATTTTGACAGTGACGGTTAGAGCTAGGAGAGAGAGGGGAGGCATTGCTGATTTAAACATGCTTCATTTATTTGGTAAAAAAAAGTTTAAATTTAATAATGTTTGGCACACAAAGACCAAACTGACTGAAAAATATAGGCAACATTTGTCAAAGTATTAACTTAGTGCAAACAAAGTATGCATATGCTCAACCAGCACTAGACTTTCTTATCAAAAAGGAAAAGTCACTGTTATTTAAAAGAAATAAATCATGTGTACTAAATATATATTTACTTTTTAATTGCATGAAACATTATGAAGTATTCTCTTATGCCGCTTTTCACAGCATGGTACCTAATCGTCTCGACTCGCTTTTGGAGTGTCTTGGATGCCGTATTTGAAGTGACGTCACACAAGGAAGTAAATAGTCAACAGTAACACTGCGTTGGAAGGAGAAGCCCTGATGATACAATATAAACCAACAGCCAATAAATGTGAAGTTACCTTTGAACCTCTGTTGTCAAGCCTCGTCAATATACTCCCCCCCTTCCTTACTAATGGAACTGGTGTCGTGGAGTCACTTCGCTCTGAGCGTTTCCACGGTTAGCTTGCGGCTAATGTAACGTTAGCCTAGCTTGCAGCTAACGTTATAACCGAACAATACACACATGCCCCGAACCGTGGAGGTCGTACCGAACGGTGTACGGTTCGAATGCGAACTGTTCCACCCCTAGTTAACACTCTGTTGTGTGGTTGTGAAAGGGTTAACCTTCTGTATTCTCGCAGTGAAAGGGTTAACCATTTGGTAGTGTGGTAGTGGAATGGTTAAAAGAAAGCTGTGATGCAGGCTAAGCATCTGCCTACATCCTCCGTTTAGTGGGGAGGTTACGCTATGCACACACACACATAAGTCGAAAAGGAGAGAGAAAGCGGAGAACTCAATCAGATGCGTTTGTGTGTGCATTAAGTTATGTCTGTGCATGCGTGTGTTCTCACCCGTTATAAGTGTCAAACGGAATTTGAATTGAATTCAAAATCGGGACTCTGTATCGGCAAATACTTAACATTTTATTAAATTACTCTAATTGGGATCGGGGCCAAAAAAGCTTGATCGGGACATCCCTAGTTTGAAGTGTTGTCACGTCAGTCCCTGAATGTTCCCCACCTTGTGTCTGGATGGGGTTGAAGAAGGGGAACTTGTCCTGGTAGAGGGTCTCGAAGGCAGAGTTCCTGAGAGCGGTGACGGGCAGTGGCTGCAGGTCCAGCAGCTCGGTGGGTGGAGGGTACTTCTCTGGCAGGATCAGGTGACGAAAAGACACGGGAAGCTGGGTCTCGCATGCTGAGAGCAAAAGAAAACAAGGTGAGCGTAAGGGTCAAGGCCTAACCAATTGACCCATCGCAAGCCTTGCCCAATTTCCTCGATCCTCCCTTCTCGGGGAAACCGTTGTGGTTGGAGGATCAAGAAAAGAGGGCAGGGTTTACGATAGATCAATTATATACAATATCTAAGTATATAAAACCTGGAGTAGAGTCTTTAAATAAACAATCTTCTATAAAGTCTGTACATCCATGTTTAACTTTAGTCATGCATGTCCATGGAAAAGACAATGAACGCAGCCATAAAAAGGTATTTATTTCCATGGCGACTTCCACTCACAGAGCCAGCGGTCCGAGGCCACGCGGATGAAGTACTGCGGCGGCAGGGGCTCGAACACAGGGACGAAGAAGGTGACCAGGTGCTCGTCCTGGGCGTACTTGTGTTTCAACAGGAAGTACTCGTGGTGGAGGATGACCTCGCTGTCCACATCTTCTACCAGGATCCAGAAGGCCTCAGACGAGCCATGGATCTAGATGGCAAAGAGTGAGTGAGTCGGGGTCCGAATCCTACCTGCTGTGGTTCACCTACCAAGGGAAATGGTAAACAAACCAAAGGCTTGTATCTTTGTGATCTACATCGTCACTCTCATTCATTTCTTACAAAAATTCCCTCCCAGCCTGGCAGATGCCAATAGGGAGGTGTAGTCTGACGTCACTTTAGTTTCCCGCACGGTCCACCCGTATAGGGATTTATCACTGGGAAAATGTATTATCGGCTATTGTAATAATTCTGCCTCATGAACATTGGCAAGCTTTCCATTTTTGCACAAAATGTGTTCCCTTCTATCACTAACATTATTGTTTAAGCATTTTTGGTTGAAATAAAATTATACGTAATTATTTTACGATTAATTGCGAATTGTTTCATGTTGAGCTATAGATTGTGGATGAATACACACAGAAAGGTACACCATGCCAATGTTCACGCTTTATTTGTTTTAAACGAGACGATTTAGAAATGTGTCCATTGGAAATACATTGCAATTTCAAGCGAGGTGGACCGGCCGGAAACAACAATGACGTAACCACTACACCTCCCTATTGGCATACATTTGGCACGTGTAAATATTTTACCCTGGTCAGCGTCCATGACAAGCACATGATTAAGGCACAGTGTGTGACTGGACTTTCCACCTGGTTGGAACTGGGTTATTAACCGACCTTATCATCCCACTGGAAGTCAGGGGTGACTGTTAGTTCCACCTTCAGCGTGGAGCGGGTGATGGGCTGCAGGTGAACGGCCAGGTCCAGTTTGGGGAACTGGTGGACATATTTGTGGATGGTCTTCCCCATCTTGGGCATGCGGATCAGCTCACCTGAAGACAAGACAAAAATAAATAACCCATTAGCAAACTCTAAAAACCGGGGAGGGAATTCAATAAGGGGCATATGGGGTTGTGCATGTTGGGAATGAGAGCTCACCTATCTCATTGTGGTTCAGGTCATAAAGGCGCTCAAAGGGGAAGTTCTTCTTCTCTATCTTTTTGATCACTTCCTCTGGAAGCTTCCTGAACTGGCGCAGAGGAGACATCGACTGCCACCTGCAGACAAAGGATCACTACTTAATACGCACAGCTTGTACTGGCAAATAAGCACAAAGCATTATGTACCAATGGACCTGTCTCAAACCCTGCCCTCTTTTCTTGATCCTCCAATCACAACTGTCGCTTACCTCGGACAAACCAAGTTTGTCCGAGGTAAGCGACAGTTGTGATTGGAGGATCAAGAAAAGGGGCAGGGTTTGAGACAGGTCCATTAAGATGAAAAATTTATAAAAAAAAATACATTACATTCTCTTGTCGATCATCTTGCAGAGGTTCATTGTCTTGTCGGTGAGCTGAGCCCAGCCCCTGTTCAGCACAATCTCGAAGATGGCCCGCATCAGTCTTCCAGCACTCTGTAGAGTCATGACCATTTACTTTTAACTGACTAAACTTAACGGATTAAAAAAAAACGTGGCAAAATTAAGCTCAGCAGGTCAAACGTATAACAATAAAGAAGAAAGGAGCTTTGTGTGTTTTAGAATGAGGGTTTTAAAGAAGTAGCTACTGTAACTGAACATTTGAGCAAACAATGTACATCTTCAAAGAATGAACTTGGGCACAGAAATATGACCCGTTCCAACCTCAATGGGTTCCTCAGGCTGTCGCCTGCACAGAGCCAAGTCCTTTATAGGTTCCTCAGTCTGTCGCCTGCACAGAGCCAAGTCCTTTATAGGTTCCTCAGGCTGTCGCCTGCACAGAGCCAAGTCCTTTGTTCCTCTTAATTGTTGTATGTTTAACGGAGAGAATAATGAGGGCACTACTAGGTGCTGCCTTACCTGTGTAACATACACCATGTCAGCCATGAGAGCAAAGCCCTCCAGCTTAAGCTGAGAGATGTACGCCTGCAGCAGCACATTGATCTGTAATAACAGACAGGAACGGTTGGTATTGATGAGCCTTCATAGTTTACTGCAACATTTATGTTGTTTAAGCAGTACAATCAATCATCAACAATAACAACGACGAATCAATGTTCTTGTTTACAGTTCTGTGTCAGCCTTTTTACCAATAAGGCCTATGTGTTGATACTGTTAGTTAATAGTTCTTGTTTAAAACAGTTATCAAATTTCTCAATCTCCACACTTTAAGTACTACCTTAGCGCTAGGTTCCTCGATGCTTTCCTTGACTGGAATGGGAACTCTCTCCAGCAGCTTCTGAAGCTCCAGCTTCTCCTCCTGTTGGACAAAGCTTTGTGTCACTATTTAACTTCACTGTGTTTGTCTCTTTTATATGTGGAAATTAAAAACAGTCCATAATATTCCAGATTTTGGCCATACCTCTCTCACGTTGATGTTCCTGAACTCAGAGGAGAGTGAGAAAACACGGAAGAGCTCAATCTCACTGAGCGTGGGCTTCAGCAGCTGGTTGTAGGTCTGAATGGAGTCGTGAGTGATGTAGAAGTGACTGGCAATACGTCCCAAGTCTGTAACCTTCAAGAGAAAAAAGGGTGGGAAATCTACATATGATAATGATAATAATAAATATGAATTTAATTGCCATATCCCAAACTCCGCCGTCTTGATTCTCCAAACACAACTGTTGCTTTTAAAGAAAAGGGGGTGGAGTTCGAGGTATCCAATGGAGTCGTTGACCACTAGTTGATGAAAATGTCGCTATATAGCACAGTAGGAGAAAAAGGGTCCCAGAGAACTGTGCACCATGTGTTCTTCCAGCACACGCATGAGGATGCACCAGCGCGGCGTGAGCATGGGGGTGACGTAGAACTAAAAGAGTGCACTGGAAGCGTGTAAACAGCATGGCCTTGTGCTTCATATCGATTGGTATATACAACCTCACTCTAAATCTAACAAGCCAACTGCCTGCTAATCAAAGGAGGAGGTCAAGAGTTATTACAACTTTGTCAAACTGAAAGTGAAACTCAACACGGAAATGGATTTGGCAAAGATTCCAAGAGGCAGGACATTTATTCAGCTTGCAGACTTTAGAACAACAATAGAAAACAGTCTATCTGGATGGAAATGTGAATATAAACAGAAGCACGTTGCTCACAAGAAAAACTGTTGGAGCGGCTAGGTGGCGCAGTGGGCAAGGCGCTCGCCACCAACGCAGGAGGTGCTGGGTTCGAGCCCAGCTCTCGGCGTTGCTACCAGCGCAGCTTGGCTGGTCGTTCATACTAATACAATTGGCAGTATTAGGGGGTGGGAAGCTGGTGGGTGGGGATCGGACGTTGTGGACAGCGACTCCTACAGGTCGGTTGGTGCGCCTGCGCAGTAGAATCAGGAAGCGACGAGGGCGGCATGTCTCTCCCACGCAGACCCTCGCCGCTGAGAGGTCGCGCTGTGCAGGTGAAAAGATGCGACGGCTGCCTCCTCGAGTACCGGAGGGGACACGTGATGCAAGGCTTCGTCCACATTGCAGCCGGCTTGTGGGAGGCATGGCCTAACAACGTTCGAGATAGGGGAGGGTAGAATTGGACAATACGAAATTGGGGACAGGAGAAAACATTGAAAAAATGGGGAGAAAAAGTAGATAAAAAAAAACAAAAAAAACTGTTGGATACATTTCATTTAAGTTATGCACGTACCTGGAAGCTGCCAGTCCTCTTGTCGTATTTGATCAAGCTGTTCTTGTCGAGGACGTTGGCTGCCGTGTGCACCAGGTCCATCCTGCGCCTCTCCAGCAGTGGGTCAGCGCTGCGGTCGTCATGGGAGACGCCGTAGAGGGTGGGGTTTCGGAGCATGCGCACATACAGGTAGGTGTAGCCAAGCCAGTTAACAGCATCCTAACACAACAGGCAGGGAACGTGTTAGACAGGGTTCTCACTCAGTCAATTTCCAGGACCTTCCACAACATGGTTCCAGTTTTTCCAAACCAACACATTTGCTCCATGTTTAAATTAAATCCAAAGTCGGTTAGTGACTGCGCTAAAGTCAAGTGTGAGTGCTGATGCAAAATTGTAGATAAAACAACAAAAACGTATATCCAGACTTATATCCATAACTGCAAACTATCATTCACTTAAGTATATAGCTATAGCACGGTCACGTTTTCATTACATAGTTTCACTGTGCGTCACGTTGTTTGTAGAGCTAAATCTATATTTTATATTATAGCTATGGATACAATACCATGGTAATTTGACAGTAACTATCTTCCGTTCAAGATGCAAAAAAGAATAAATTTGTTCATGAATACGTTCATGCGTTATTCCGTGGTGAATATGAGTATAATTTCGGAATGATCCGGGCTAATTCCTGGGAGGCTGGCTATAGGGCGCAACGTGAATTCTACTAATTCCATTGGCGTTTCGTCCCTGGACACGCTATTATTTTCAAATCAAATGCATATGATAGGTATTATGTTTCATCATGAATGCATGAAATGGGGGGGGGGGGGGATAGTTTCTGATTAATTGATTGCCAATAATGGCATTTGTTATTACCACAACACATGTCGATCAGGGGGATGGGTATGAAAACCATGCACAATCAAGCTGAAATTTACGTCAGATTGTCGTTACACACACATCTGGTCCATCCTATGCCCATCTGGTCCACGACATAACCCACCACAACATATGGATCGGGGGTCCCGAAAACTATTCAATGCGATCGAGTGAAGCCCTAGGTTTCCCATTACTAGAAAAGTCCGTCCGGAGACATTAGAGTGTTACACCCGGTCTGGAAAAGGGTTTACTGCACTCTCGATACTGCCTACTAGCAGGATCTGGTCGGTACTGCACCTTCGGAGTCCCAGTATGCCTTTTAACGGCAACATACAGGTCCCCGACATTGAATAGGATATTAAAATCGAAAAAAGGGGGAAAACAAGGCCGTTAACCGTTGGCGCCCAATAACGTATATATACGTGAATGGCCCCGAAAGTGTTAAGATAGCTTGGACATAGGTACACATAGGTAACGTCCCCTGACTCTTCCATGGTTTCCATGACTGTGGGAAGCCCGTTTCACAGATAACCCAGCAGTGCGTGTTGATGAGGTGTCTGTATGTGTCTGTGTCTGTATGTGTCTGTATGCGTCTGTGTCTGTGTGCGCCAGCAGCCACTCACCTTGGTGTTCTGCACATTGCCCAGTACTATCTCAGCGTTGAGCATGTCGGGCAGCTTGCCAACCATCTGGCTCTCTATGGGGAGCTGCTGGTTGAGCAGGGACAGGTAGTACTGCAGCTCTCCGTGGGACGTGATCAGGATGCCCTCTCCCTTTGTGTCGTACTGAGGACGGCCGGCTCGACCAAGCATCTGCAATACATGCATACGTTTTTAACACTACTAGGCTACAGACCAAGTACTACTGTGTCAGTATGTAAATATATATAAGATATGCATCCGCTCTTGACACACATAACCCTGTCTGTGTAGAAATCTACAGAGGTCTGTTCGAAATGACATAGGCAACAAAAGAAACGTATTTTGAAGGCAAAATCACTATACTGAAAGTGCTGTGCGCCGTGCTGCTGGTGATTGCTGGTTGACAGGCCACACGCTAATGTAAGGCAGGCAGCTGTTTATTGGACTATTTATGGCAACAAGGCTTGGGCGGTATGACGGTATTACGGTATACCAGGGTATTTAGAAATCCTGACAGTATGATTTTTAATACCGTAAAAAATACAGATAAGTTTCTTTCTAGATGGGATCGTCGCAGCGAGTGTGATGTCAGAGACTGTGCGCCATGCGACGTTATAGTGTGTTCCTGTGGGTCGCCCATCTCGCATGCGTGTTAATCTGCATGACAAATAAAGACTTATTCTTCTATAGAATGCGGTTATGGACCGGTGGCCGTCCGTTTATTAAGGTCGAATGGACCATGGGTCCACTTTCAGACATCGGATGATTGTGGATTCGGGTATCGGAGGTTTTTTCTTTTTCTTATCTTTGCTTTTTTCCTGGCCCTTTTTTGAGGGCCGGGAATAAAGGACAGTGTGTAATGACAATCGTTTGCATTAAACAAATAGATGGGTGCACTAGATTTAGCAAGAAGCCATCATTTCCATCTATAGTCCTATGTACTGTAACGTTACATAGCGATTTAATCACAATAGTGTCGCACGTGTTTTTGCGGGTCCAGTCTGCGGTACGTTGACAGAATTTGCAAAACACCTTATCGCCGGAGGCATAAACGTCATTAGGATACTGCTCTGCTCTGAATTTAGGGCTTATTACGGGATTTCTTAGCTTCTTGACGACATTAACACTGAAGCAGCGAGACGGCAGACGCTTAAGCACTGCTGCGTGTTGTGTGTAACCCACTGTAGCGTTCACGCCTCCCCGGTCATATTTGCTTTGCAACAAACGTTCCACCCAAAAACGGAATTTCAGTCCAGATTAGGCCAAATTCTGCAATATTCCACGTTTTGCAGTTGATTCCATTTTTATTGGTAAATTCCGTGATTCCGTCCGCGCGGATTTCATATGGCTCTAGAGTATATGAGTTTGGTAGTTGCTTGTAGTGAATTGGTTGGTTCCTGTAGGTATAACAACACATCGTCTGCATAGAGCTCTGATCTTATGGTGAGTATTGTGTGTAATGATTCCTTTGATATCATCATTTTGTCTGATTGCTGCTGCGAGAGGTTCAATAAAAAGGGCAAAAATAGAGGGGGAGAGTGGACATCCCTGCCTGGTTCCCCTGCGAAATGTGAAGCTTTGTGATGTTAGTCCGTTAGTAGTAACAGTGGCCATGGGTGACGTGTATAGTGTTTTAATCCAGTGAATAAACGACTCTCCGAAACCAAATTTTTGTAATGTCCGGAATAAAAATGACCAGTTTACTCTATCAAAAGCTTTTTCTGCATCTAGTGAGGTTTTGTTGTTTGGTTATATTCATTAGATCAGAGCTTTTTTCGAACATTTTGAGAGTACGGATTCGTGCGTGAATGTGGACTCGGGAACACGTTGTTTGGATAAGTATGTTATGTTATGGTTAAGTGTATGGAAGATCAACGTATGAGGGTCCGGATATCTTTTCTTAGAACGCAGGACGTTCGTATGGATAATTGTCCCAGTTATGAATGCCGGGAGTGTATGGTTGGTAAACCGTTCCAGTTCGACTGTGTGTGTGCATATTGGCTTCGGTGATTCGCTACAGGGGTTTAACGGCTTCAGCTGGGTTTTGATTATCAGTTCATCAATGCAGATTACATTTTGTGCGTCTGTATGTGTACTGTCGTGAGTTTGTGAGTCATGTTGGTCTCATTTCAGCCTCCGTTATAATACGTTATTTGTTCCGTATGGCGTTTCATATCTGTGTGTCTCGTATGTGCACGCTGTGCAGTTTGTTTAAGTTGGTAACATGGGTCACTAAGGAATTTAGGTTTGAGGTTGAAGAAAGTGCACGTTTAGGTTGAAAGAACGGCCCTAATGTCAAAGCGTTTCAATATAAGCGTCTTGTATCATTCTTAAGATACCACAGTTATGTGTTGTGGATGTAAATTAACGTGTGCTTGCTTATGTAGAAATAATGCAAGATAACGAGACCTTTTTATTATAACGTCTTGCAACTATGGTTATGATTAAGATAAAGTATTTATTCCAGGAAAATCTTTATGTATGGTGATAACGAGTATATTGTTAATTTAGCTCCTCCCCCACCCACGCTGATGAAAGTCATACCGCCATATACCGTATACCAGGGTGTGATGTCGGAAAGGTATGACGTATGAAAAAAATTATACCGCCCAAGCCTAATGGCAACGTT
Organism: Notolepis coatsorum; assembly: GCF_963971535.1. Classification (NCBI taxonomy): domain Eukaryota; kingdom Metazoa; phylum Chordata; class Actinopteri; order Aulopiformes; family Paralepididae; genus Notolepis; species Notolepis coatsorum. The sequence goes on along the minus strand of NC_140165.1, from coordinate 151,689,606 downwards.
GTTTCTATACGAGCTCCTGCAGAGGTGAAGACAGTGAAGCTAACACGCTTCTGTGGAGTACGTTAGCATGCTTGTTAACCCATTCTTCGCCATTGACGGATTAAGCCGTCATTCCTCGCCATGCTTAATCTGCCAATGACGGATTACGCCATCATCGAGATCAATATTTAAAATTTCTGTCATGGCATTCATATTTCACCGACGGATCCTTGACGGGTGCTGTGGATCTCCACTCAACTCTCCAACGGTTCAATATCGCCACCTGGTGGCCGATCGGTGGGAAAGTGGGGCCGGAAGTGCTTGGTGTCCACCCTATTCCGTCCGCCACTCGCTCCCGGGGCTCCATCTCAACACACTGGATAATCGATCGGTTGCCATAACTCAATAAACAACGTTATTTGGATGTATATAGTAACCCGGAAATGGTTCATCTAGATCAGGGGTCAGCAACCTTTTTGACATGGAGTGCCTGTTTGAAATATAGTTGTAACTAGTGTGCCTCAACAATATTCCATGCATCGTAATTTTTTTTCTCATAATCAGGTATTTTTAATGATAATTTTTACATTATTACATCATTATTGTTATTGTTATTATTAACAATATTATTATGATGGTTGTATCAACCCTAAATCTGAGTTGGGGGGGGGGGGGGGGGGGGGAATGCAATGCAGACAAACAGCTGCATACAGTGCGACCATTTCACTCACATTTGCCCATACATTTTTTGACACATCACACTGTGTACTGTACGTGTGCTGTCATAGCTCCACCTACAGGCCTAATGGAGAACACCAGGAGAACACCAGGATGTGAATGGAGGGTGAATGTGAGGTATATCGTGTAAATAAGTTTTGATTGATCGCAAGACTACACTGTAAAAAAAATAATAATAATAAGTTACCAGAACTTAAAAATATTGAGTTCGGTTACTGTGCATTAAGGTTTTCAGTTTTCAATCCATAATAAGTTAACAGAAAAAGAAGTACACAACCACATTATTTCAACCTAATAAAACTATATTTATTGTCATTGTTTTAAGAACACAAGTTGACTTGGTAATACTCACATTTTGAGTTAAAAAAAATGGCTTTTAACATGTGCAATGTTCAATGAAATAGAAAAATAAATAATAAAAATTGTTGATTAATCCCACTGGTCACAATGGTGACCGTAATAATGTTTTGTTATAAGGCTCTGCAAATGTTACTGAATGATGTAGCAATGTATTTCCAGCTAAATTGAAATAATAAACAAATAAAGGGTCTCAATTAAATATGTGGTAGTAAAAAGAACCTGTGGGAGGATTTCAACAAGATAAATGCGACAACAGTGCAAAATATTTCACTATAATATTTCAGAGCAAAAAAAAATAAAAATAAAAAATTATATATATATATATATATATATATATACATATATTTTTTTTTTTTACTGCTGCCCCCTGTGCCTATGCAAATGCCCCTGCGTGCCTATGCAGGCACGTGTGCCTAGGGTTGCCTACCCCTGATCTAGATCAACATCCCATAATAGCGAACTTTTTGCTCCACGCTGATCACGCTCTTACCACGCTGGTAAGAGGAAGCTGCGGTGAGTTTCAGCGTTTTTGATTATTATTATCCATACAAACTGCTATGATCAATATATCACAGCCATACTACAACGACCCCCCCCCCCCCCCCTCCGGTCACCAGCAGATGACCAGTCATGACGTTTAGGACCTTGTACAATTGAAATTTTTAATCCGACGTCAATCGCTAGCAAACTGCATTTGATGATGTAATATATGCATAAATGGCTATAACTCACGTTCTATGAATTACTGCAGAAAACGATAAAAACATTTATACTCTGGACGACGGTATTTTAGTATGAATGTGTGAATGAAAAAGTAAAACGTTCCTACACCCTGAACAATAGCTAATCGATGTTGAATGGGCCATAGTAATGTCAATTTAGCAATACAATTTAAAAAGTTATAGCCCTGCAAAGTAGGTGAACATCTCCATAGACAAATAGAGCTGGCAGAGGATGGTATAAGAAGGGTACAATGCCTGGCGAAGAATGGGTTAATGTTAGTCAGGCAGCTATTGGAGCTATACAGTTATTTTCGCACATTATGGTAGGTTTAAGTTACCTTGCAATCTAATAAAATATGCACTTGAGATTTGTTAATTTGCCATCTACGCTTGTAGTTGTGAAACGTTAGTTGTGGTTAACGTTAGTAACTAGTGAACAACTGCAGACTGACTGCAGACTGTGTTTTGCCGTGTTACAGAGAACAGAGATACATGCATAAAAACAAATTAACGTTGAAAACTTATGATTGGCAAATTAGCTGTGTTTTCATATGCACTGCTCATATTGTTTGTCCAAGAGCAGGGTTCCCAGACATTGCAAAATGAAATTCAAGGACTTTTAAGTACTTTTCCAAGCACAATTTTTTTTTCAATGATGTCACTCGAAGTATACAATTCACTTTTAAATGCAGTTTTTTTAAGCATCTTCTTGGCCTGCTTGCCAGCTAGAGCAAGCTAGAGCATCACACACGAAGAAATTAGGAAAAGCAATTAGAGCGTGCGAGACAGCGACTCGTCAGATTTGATTAAAACAGAAAAAAAATAACAATTTCTTGATTCAGAGCAATTTGATCATGGATGAACAAAATATTCAATGTGAATGGTCGATTTGAATTCCTAGGACTTTTTAAATCACCTTGTTAAAAAATGGGCTGTTTTCAAGGAATTGAATTTTTTTGTAAAAAAATTAATAAAATCAAGCACTTTAACACATTGACCGCCAGCACCAGGGGGCGCTGATACCCCATTCATTCATTCATTCATACCCCAGGTCTTTATTCAATGGATATAGTTTTAGACTGACATTTGCGAGTGCTTAAAATATATCTTATATTATATCTATGGGTCTAATAACGCCGTCGGGTCTCAGTGAGTTGCTTCTAGTAAACATGCCCGAGACAGATTGAAAAAACATTGGTACATCTGTTTTATACCGTTTTGAATAGAGTATGGTTTGGGTGTTTTTCAGTAATTCCAGGAAAAAGGCGAGAAAAAGGCGTTTTACTGTAATCCAGTCATCACATTGTAATTTTTCTGCTGATTATCTAATCATCCTGAAATCAATGCTAGATTATCATTAGTATGTCTCCTCGTCCATACATGAAATGACCGTCGTAGCGGGGCGCTCCCCCCCCCCCCCACCGCAGCCAACGGTAAACAGCCATACACGGTCCACACATATAGCTGTGATCGATCGCGGTAGAAATAAATGTCAGATCAACGATCAAATTTATATATAATCTTCTTACCTTGTATCTGATGTAATGCAAAAGAGATAATCCAAATATCTGATCGCAATTCCAAATAATGCTCGTGGAGGTCCGCACCACACTACCGACCGGTTCACAATGACGGGCGCCCGGCTCAGATCGCCTCCTAAACCACACCAACCCATTTTCAATGAGATGCAATAATAGCTCCGCCTGGCAGTAGAGGGCGGTGTTGACCGTCTTCCAGCTCAGACAGGCTCTGAAGAGGATACCAGAGGCTGCAGCTATGAATTATGAATAGATATAGCGAATAAATGAAATAACGATCCCAAAAACGAGTTAGCTAGTTTCTGGCGCTCAAACGCATGGCGGCCAATAACGAGTTAACTCGTTTATGGCGCAGTGTTAAGCACTTCAAGGACCTTGTGCGAACCCTGCAAGAGGCTACGACTTTTAGTGTGTCGCCAGCTCAGACTGACCTGTAGAATGTCCAGGGCTCCCAGCTCAGTCCACCTGCCTTTCTCAGGACTGTACACCTGGGTGCCTTTGATGATGACGGTGTGCGCCGGCAGGTTGACACCCCAGGCCAGAGTGGCCGTGGACACCAGGACCTGGATGTGCCGGTCAGCGAACAGATCCTCCGTCAGAGTACGGTCCACTCTCGACATACCGGCGTGGTGGATAGCAAAGCCATACGGCAGCAAGTCCTTTAGCTCAAGGTTCTTGGGGAGAAAGAAGAAGGCGTTAGATCCAAAAGGTTTATGAACAGATATAAATTTGATCTATTATTATTATTATTATTAAACATACCTTATCTTGGGACATACTCATGCAGTAAAGTCACAGGCAAAGACCCTACATATTTTCCATTTCCAATTTCTCCATACTATTCCAGACCTCAACTTATTTATTGCTCATCCCGTCACACTATAGCTAATAATATTACGGTTACTTCGTGATATACAGTATTCTTCAGGGGCAAGCAATTCGAGTTAAAGACTTTTATTTTTAGAAATAGAAAATGTCAAAATCATGTCCCATACATGTCCATACTTTCCAGACCTGTGTGTGTAGTTCCTCTGCCCAGGTTAGTGGAGCTCACCTTGCACTGCTCTGCCTCAGTCCTCAACACCTCCGTAGAAGCCGAACCTTCCCGGAGGAACAGGCCCAGGGTGTCCTTCTCCAGACACATGTCCCTGATGGCCCGAGCAGTCTTCCCCGTCTCCTTCCTGGAGTGGACAAACACCAGGACCTATTGGAGAGGGGGAGGGGCGTCATGATCTAAACAATCTACATACAGGGTTCATACACTTTACCCAAATCAAATTCCATAACTTGTCCATGTTTATTCCATGATACAACTTCCATGACCAAGACGTGTCAGTGTTAATGTTCAAATGTTGTTGGACATCTTTATTGAATGTCAGAGGTCTTGTTTTGGCAATCAACCACTATGACTAATCAGAAAATGTGTTATTTAATATTCCAATTAAATCTACCTGCAGCCAAACCCGATATTACAGACTTTACTGGCGTACGGTGTCAATATACATAACTTTTCCTGGCCTGGAAAAGTTTTCAAATCCCATGACTATTTCAGGTTGTCCATGACCATATGAACCGTGCTGCAGTACATACATACAATTCACCTGACAATAAGTATGTTAGGCAGGCCTCACCTGGTTCTTCCCAGCATGCTCCATGATCTTCTCATAGACTATTTCATTCATGATCTGGAAACGTTTGATGGCCTTCTTCTCCGTGATGCCAACGTAGGTCTGCTCCAAGGGCACAGGGCGGAAGCTACAGAGGGGAGGTGCTGGTTAGACTTGAGCTTGTTAACTGGACCACACAACTAAAGAGGGTAGAAAATTTACTTTGTTTGTACAGGGTGAGGTTTAGCCCCTTGAACCGATGTGCGAGGACATTTTTGAGTTTATGGGGGCAATTAAATCGGAACCCTCGTTTCTTCACATAAATGTGAGAATGACTTTCTTTTATACACTGTATATATTTGGTCCTTGTGTTGTGTTAATTACAACTCCATGTTCCAATTAAAAACCCCAATTATGTAGATGACAAAATAGCAATACCTTGTCTTATAGAGACTGCTACCGTATAATTTCATTGAGCTGTAATTAACACAATGATTCAGTGCCCTGAATGACATCACTGGTGGCCATATTCAAACTAATTTACTATTACTCTCAATAACTGTCAAACTAAATGAATGTGTGCAAAAGTGTTTGAGATTATATGCGAAATCAGCATTGTTTTTTGGTGAAGTGTCCCATTAATCTTGGGGACACTCGTGTCCCATTAATCTTGGGGACACTCGTACTCTCTGCAGTTGTTAATTTCCTATCCTGCAACAAACGACACTGGCTGTGATTGTAGAGGCGGTCACTGGTCTGACCTGTTGTCAAAGTAGAAGAGACCCTTGGCGGAGTCCACGCGCAGGCAGGTGGCCACGTCCTCATAGTTGGGCAGCGTGGCACTGAGGCCCAGCAGACGCACGTCCTCCTGGGTGAGCTCCACGTTGCGGATGGTCCTCGCCACCAGGGACTCCAGCACGGGGCCACGGTCGTCATGCAGCAAGTGGATTTCATCCTGAACGGCAGACAAAACAAACCTCAAAGCAACAGCTCATTAAACTGATCCGACCTGTACTAGGTGGGTTGTACTGCGACGCTTCTACACATGACGTGGTCAACACTCACAATGATGATGAGGCGCACCAGCTGGGTGTAGGTTCGCTCTCCACCTTTCCTTGTGATGATGTCCCATTTCTCCGGGGTGCAGACAATGATCTGGGTGGCGTTGATCTCCTCCTTACAGAGCTGGTGGTCGCCTGTCAGCTCAGAGACTGTGATGCCATAACTTGCCAAGCGCTGGGTGTGGGAGAAGAAAAGCATGGATGAGGACCCAATCATATTTATAATTGTCATAGAGAGCTCTGCAAGCTTTTTTGCGCACCAATATTATATCGATGCAGTGACGCCAAGTATCGATATTTTTTTAAAGAAAATAATAATAATAAATACATTTATTTGGGCTCGACAATCACATTTTACTGCAATAAAAATTATTGGAATGAGGTGAACAGACTGAAAATGTTATCTTATTAGATAAAACAGGTGATCTATATATATTTGTTATTGCCGATGTTAACAAAGTTTCACATTGGGGACATAATTTGCAGTTGAAAAAAGGTAAAGAATCGCAATATAGTGACTCCATTGAAAGTTCTCATGACTGAATGTCCTTGTCTGAGAAGAGCTGTTTTCAAATATTAATGTTGGATAAATATTTCTTATGCTGACGTATAAGAAATGTATATAGGGACTTCCGGTATGAGAGCGGAAGAATAGCACGCATGCGGTGAGGCTCCTGGTCAAAAGAGCGAAAAACGGAGAAATAAGGACCCGAAAAGTGACGGAAAGTGATAAAAAATGAAGATGCAAACGAGAAGGAAGGAGGAGAAAACAAATATGAAGGAAAGAGAAATGGAGAACTCACAGGAAGAGGAGAGTTCGACGGAGCAGAACCCCCGAGGCGAGACCGAGAAGGAGCAGGCGGAGGAAGGGGGAGTCTCGGCTGAGACGGACAAGGAAATGCCAGAATGGGCCGTGCTCATGCAGGCCGGGATATTGGCGACCATAAAATTGAACTCGGACACGATGCAGGCGAACATGAAACTGAACTCGGACACGATAAGAAATTATATTGGGAAGTTACGGGAGGAATTGAGGAAGGAACAGGAGGACTTCAGAGGTGAAATGAATACAGAAATCAAAAGGGTGGATGAGAAGATGGCGGAACAGGATAGTAACGTAACAGAGGTACAGACTAGAACGGCGCAGATGGAGGAATGGAGCACAGAGATACACGAGGTGTTAACGTGTGCGATTCAAAAGCAAGAACAGATGGAGACAAAGATATCGGACATGGAGGGGAGGTCACGGAGAAATAACATCAGAATATGGGATTGAAAGAAGGAGTCGAAGGGGAATCGGTGATCCAATATGTGGAAGAGCTTATCAAGGAACAACTGAAGGAGACGGGACTGGAAAAAATGGAGATACAGAGGGCCCACAGGGCGTTGGCTCCGAGACCGAAACCGGACAGACCTCCGAGGGCGGTGATTATTAACTTTCTGAGGTTTGAGATTAAGGAGTTGATACTCAGAACCGCGTGGACCAAAAAGATAGAAATCGAGGGGAAAAGACTGTCGTTTGATCAAGATTACTCGACAGCGGTGGCAATAACACGCAGGTCCTACGCGGGACTGAAGAGAATTTTGAAAGAAAACGGAATGAAATTCCAGTCACCCATGACCTCGCTAAGGATCCACTGGAAGGAAGGGACGGTGACATACGCGACGGCGCGGGAGGCGGCGGAGGAGATGAGGCGACGGGGGATGCAGATGGCGGAGGACGGAGAGGGAAAGAGACAGGAGGGCCAGACGCGGAGCCTGCAGCAGAGATTGGAGGGGGCACGCAGATGGACCAGAGTGGGAGATCGAGGCCCGGGAGAGGAGGGAGGAGAGAGGAGAAGGCCGAGGTGAGACGTGACAGACCGAAGGCGGAGACGGACGAGGAGGCCAGAGACGGAGAAGGAGGGGAGAGGATACGAACAGATGAGTACACGCACAAGAGATTGAAAAACTATCCAAATAGAGACAAAGTCAAGTCAAGAGTTTTAATATATATATAGAATATAGAATATAGAAACTGAAATAACATATACATAAACACACATTCCCAGGTAGAGGCAGGATATAGGAACGAACATAATGTATACATGAACGCATAATACACAGGCCGACGGAGGAAATAAATGGAAATATAATTAGGTATGATAGACGGAACACAGAACATATTGAAACAAGTACATAGACACACGCTGAGAGTAACACAGTTGGAAGGGATTAAGGGGATAAATGGACATCACATAAAAAATAGAGAGGAGGAAAATAAAATAAAAAGGGGTACACAGAAGACACCACACACGGGTTTGGGAGGAAAGAGGGACATTGGAACATGCGAGCCGCATTGAGGGGGACCTAGGAAATGGGGGTCTTTCAGAATGAAGGACAGAGCGCTTTTGACCAGGAGCACGACAGCAGTAAAAACAGTAAGAATGCTGGACAAATATGACGAGCGGTTGGGGGCAAAGGTTTCAAACCCCCAAGCCGTCAGGAGGAGGCCTCTCACTAGGAGAGCAATTACTCCTCACCCACCAGCAGGGGACAGGGGGGGACACAGGGACCCCCCGAACGCCTTGGGAGCACTTTATGTAAAGTTTATGTTTTTTATTTATGTTAATCATTATATGTATTCGGTGAAGAGAGCGGAGGCTACAACCGGAGGGGGGAATGAATGTGACATGGGGGGGACCGACAGACGAAAGAAGAATAAAGATGACAATGGTTAAAGGTATAAAAATGATGACGTTAAACGTTAATGGAATGAATAATGCGATAAAGAGGGGCAAAGTGATGTTGAAATGTAAAAAAGTGAGATGGAAGTGATTTTTCTGCAGGAGACACATTTGGTAGCACAGGATCATGAGAAACTGAAGAGATTTGGATATGAAAATGCATACTATAGTTCCTTTAAACGGAACCTGAGGAGAGGAGTAATCACGTTAATCAAAAACAGTCAAATTTGAATTGATCAAGGAAGTAAGAGACAAGGAGGGAAGGTTTGTTCTGGTGAAGGGGGAAATGGAGGGCCAAATGATTACGTTAGTGAATGTTTATGCACCCCCAGAGAGTGAGAGGGATTTATATGAGACCATTTTTGATATGATAGTGATGGAACTAGAAGGGATATTGATATGCGCGGGAGATTTTAATGTAGTACTGAATCACGACCTAGACACCACGAGTACTAGAAAAGGACGGGCACCAATCAGTAGATATATGAATATTCAGATGACGGAAATGGGAATTACAGATGTTTGGAGGGGGATGCACGCCATGGACAGGGAATACACACATTACTCACACCCGCACGTGACATATGCGAGAATAGACTACTTTTTGATGACGACGGGGGACAGTTACAGGGTACGGGAGAGCAGAATAGGAGTAGCGGACATATCGGATCACAGTGCCATATATCTGACAGTAGATCTAGAAGGGAGACGGAGGAACACGATCTGGAGACTAAATGTAGGAATATTAAATATAAGGGGGTGGTGAGTCAGATCAAGGAGGAGATAGCCAGATATAAGGAAGAAAATGACAACGGGGCGGTAGCAGCGTTTCCGTTAGCCGGTAATTACCGGTATTTGACCGGCAAAATCTGTTGAAGTCCGACATATTTAATCTCTCCGGTCATAATGTCCAGTGAAAATAATTCCCTCTAAACACAATTAGATTATTTGAATTGTATTAAAATAGGCTAAAATTAAATAGCCTATGCGATGAACGAAACAAACAATCATTACATTTGTTTCATCGTTGCTTCACCAAGCAGCCGGTCTAATAATGACATCCTGTTGTCAGTGCGAGCTGGCTGCTGATATATTTGCGAGAAGCATCCATCTGCCGGCCGGCAGGGTGCAGTACTCCAATTCAGCCATTGGCAATTCAGCTGTTGGGTGGGGGCGCTGCTGAGCGGTTTCCAGACCGGACCTAAAAACACTGCTGCTCCATGCTTCACGTAAATATATCAGCAGCCAGCTCGCGCTGACAACAGGATGTCATTATTAGACCGGCTGCTTGGTGAAGCAACGATGAAACAAATGATTGTTTCGTTCATCGCATAGGCTATTTAATTTTAGCCTATTTTAATACAATTCAAATAATCAAATTGTGTTTAGAGGGAATTATTTTCACAGGACATTATGACCAGCACCAAGTCGTTGGGAGGTGGAGATATACATCACGCAAACCCACGATAATGTTGCCGTCTCTCTCTGCCAAATTTCTCAGTTCTTCGCTTGATATAATTAATACAAATGTCCAATATAACGGAATTCGTTAGCTCATAAAAATGTGATTTACAGACTGCTGTTTATTAAGGTCGGGCAGACTGCCCACCGACACCTCAAGTCGGCAGCAGCTCGAAGTCTCGAGGGACTTATTTTATTTGGAATATATTAATGACTGTATATACGCAAAAGTAGCCTAGTTTTAAGTTAAAATATTATAAATGCCTTGATGATGTCATTCTTTATATAGGCCTATCAATTGTTTTTAAGCTCAATAAACTCTGACAGGAATTTATCCCACTCAGACCTGCAAAAAAAAATTCTAACGGAAACCCTGGGCGGTAGATCCGAACATTCTATGGGACACACTGAAGGTGGTGATAAGGGGGAAATTGATGGAGAAGACAGCAATGCTGAAGAAGGCCAGAACGGAGACATATCACAATCTGATAGGGAAGCTGAAGAAGCTAGAGGGGAGGCACCAGATATCAAAAGAACAGGAAACGCTCGGAGGAAATCAAAGAAGTAAAGGCCAGGATAAATAGGGAATTATTGACGGAAATAGAAAAGAAAGCGAGGTTCATGAAACAAACGTACTATGAAGGGGGACCAAAAGCGACCAGATTGTTGGCTAGGAGAATTAGGACGCAACAGAAGTTGAACACGATACACACAATAAGGGATACAAAGACTAATGAAATATTGAGAGACCCAGCTGAAATAGAGAGGACATTTAGAGAATACTATGAGAAACTATACACACAGCCAAAAGCAGCGGGAGAAGAGGAAATAGAAGCATATCTGGAGAAGCTAGAGTTACCATCGATAGGGAAAGAACAGAATGAAGAATTAAATAAAATAATTACGGAACGAGAACTGGAAGAGGCAATTAGTAGAGCTAAAAACAACAAGTCTCCGGGGAGCGACGGATTCCCAACGGAATTCTACAAGACATTTAGAACTGAATTAGCACCCATGTTAGGGGCGGCGTTCAGACACACGATGGAAGAGGGAAAAATGCCCCCCTCGTGGAAGGAAGCCATAATCACCACGATACCGAAGGAAGGGAAGGATAGGGAATTATGTAGTAGTTTCAGACCTGTGTCCATACTCAACGTGGATTACAAGATGTATACTTGTAATCGATAATATCAAAGAGATTTGAGACGTTTATGCCAGACATTATAGATGAAGATCAAACTGGATTTATTAAAGGGAGACAGACACAGGACAACGTGAGAAAGACATTACACATAGTAGAGGAGATACAAAAACAAGGGGGTAGCGCGGTACTGATTAGCCTAGATGCAGAAAAAGCATTAGACAGTGTGAGCTGGACATTTTTATATAAAACATTGATGAGGTTCGGACTGAACGGGAGGGCGATGAAGATGATCAAGGCGCTATATCAAGAACCGACAGCGAGGGTTAAGGTGAATGGCAGCTTGACGGATAGAATCAGATTAGAGAGGGCTACCAGACAGGGATGTTGTCTCTCACCGACGCTCTTCGCCGTTTTCATAGAACCACTGGCACAACTGATCAGACAGACCGAGGACATTAAGGGAGTAAGGATAAAGGGAACGGAATATAAACTAGGCCTATTTGCGGACGACGTGATAGTATACATGAGGCAACCAGGCAAGAGCTTCCCGGCACTGATGGATCTACTGAAGGAATATGGCCACTACTCAGGATACAAACTAAACGTGACAAAGACACAGACCTTAGCATGGAACTATACCCCAACGACGGAAATTAGAGAACAGTACGGGATAAGATGGGACATGGACAAGATTAAATACTTAGGGGTGAACATCACGAGAGGGGTGGAGAAACTGTTTGAGGCGAACTATACACCGATAAATCAGAACATCAAGAGAGACTTAGAGAGATGGACAGTAATGCCCTTGGACTTCAATTCAAGAATAGAGGTCATTAAAATGAACATACTATCAAGGTTACTGTACCTATTCCAGTCACTACCGATACAAATACCACAGAATCAATTCAGGGAGTGGGACAAACTGATATCGAGGTTCATATGGGCGGGGGTCAGATATAAAACACTACAACTACCAAAGGAAGAAGGAGGGATGGCAGTACCCAGCCTACAAGATTATTACTATGCAGCACAACTGAGAGCAGTGACGTGCTGGTGTAACGACAGATATGAGGCAAGATGGAAAGACATTGAAAAAGAAGGGGAGGGATACAAGGTACAAGCTCTGGTGGGAGATAGGGAACTATTTAAAGAAAAAGAGGGACTATTAGATCCAATCACCAAATGCACCTTGACCATATGGAACAGAGTAGTAAAAACACACAAATTGGAGAAGCAGTCAGGGGTCCTGAGATGGGTAACACATGACAAGAGATTCAAACCAGGGAGGTTAGACCATGGATTCAGAAGGTGGGAGAGGGGGGGGGGGGGCAACAGCGATATGCAAAATGATAGAGAAGGGGGAAATGCAGACACTACAAAAATTAAAGGAGAAATTTGGACTAGAAAACAGGGACCACTTCAGATATCTACAGGTTAGAGACTACTACAACAAAGAAATAAGGGGGGCCAAAGACGAAGAACAGAATGGAACAATAAAGATGATAGTATGGGTATACGAAGGGGGGCAAGGAAGAGTAATATCAGCAATATACCGGGCTATAATGAACAGCAAGGGACACACGACCGATTACATAAGGGAGAAATGGGAGAGAGAGCTAGAGATAGAAATAACAGGGAAGGAATGGGGGAACATATGCGAGGTGCAACATTCAACAACAGGATCGAGGATATGGAAAGAGTTTGGATGGAAAAACATAATCAGATTCTTTATAACCCCAGAACTGAAGGGAAAATATGCACCAACACAAAGAGCTTGCTGGAGGATGTGTGGGAAGGAGGGGGCAAATCACACGCACATATTCTGGGGATGTCAGAAGCTGAAGGGGTATTGGGAGGAGATAGGGGAGGCAATGATCAGAATATTAGGATACGGATTACCACAAACAGGACTGGTGCTTTACTTAGGAGACCTGACACACGAGGGAATACAAGGGGGGGACAAATATTTAGTAAAGATAATGTTGATAGCAGCCAGAAAAGCAATAACGAGACTGTGGTACAAGGAAGACCCACCGACAATAGCACAATGGGTAGGAATAGTGGAAGAGATACAGGATATGGAGAGGATAACACATGCTGAGGTTACAGGAAGAGAAATTTGGGGAAAGATGGGGAAAGTGGGAGGACTATAAGGGGAACGAAAACGACATCACAGAGGAAGAAACAAATGCAACACAAGAGGGAGAAGGGTAAAGGAGGAAAAAGGTTCAAGGAGGGTCTCTGAACCCATGTCGCACATTTTTGCTTTAGTTAGTATTTTCTATCTCCATCATTGGGGTAGGACAATTGTTTTATGTTTTTTCAATTTATTATTTATGTCTGTGGAACTTTTGCTTAAGTCGGTATTTTTTATTTCTGTTTTTGGGTATTAAAATCTTTTCTTTATTGTTTATGTCTGTTTAACGGTGTTGTACATTATGTCTATGTATTATGTACCTGGAAGACCGACTGAGATGATAATAATATTCAAATATGATGTTTGTATGCTTGTAATCCAAAAATGCAAATAAAAATTGTAAAAAAAAAAAAAAAAATGTATATAATGCACTAGTTGTTATAATTTTTTTCTTTACATTTCGAAGTATTCGAATATCGATTTGTTAAAACAACGTAGTGGCTATTGGATGTTAGGATTTCAAACTTCAAACACAAAAGATATTTATCTAGATATCAACTGTTGCGACTGGGAGACGTGGGTAAATGACTGTGGCTGATGTTAGTTTTCACCACAGGACAACTCTCACCTTACTGAAGTTTCCCACCATCTCCTGTACCAGAGAGCGCATGGGAGCAATGTAGATGATCTTGAATTCATCCAGGTTGATGGTTCCATCCGGATTTATGTGTTTTCCAATCTCCCTCAGCATTGCCATCAGGGCCACATTGGTCTTACCGGCTCCCTGCATGCACAAAGGAATGAAGTTAACTATACTGTGGGATAGAATATACACTGTAAACCATTACAATGGTGTTGGAATCATATATGCTGACCCTCAAAACGGTGCACGATGGTCTTTGACAAGAGGGAGCATACTCTCACCGTAGGTGCGCACACCAGCAGGTTTTCATCCGTCTCCATGGCCGTTTTGAACAGCTTACTTTGGATGCGGTTCAGGGTTTTGAAGCCTTCAAACCCAGCCTGGGCATACTTGGGCAGCTTCTCAATAGGCATAAGCACCTGATAACACAACAATGATGATATCAAGCATTTAAAAACACAAACACATTGCAAAAACACCCACTGCCCCCATAAGCAGTGAGCTTTTACATGAAAGCAGACGTGAATACTGAAGCATCTAGCACCGGTCCTGTATGTGACAAGGACCAACATACAAACCTCATCGTCACCAAAGGGCTTGGGTTTGAGGGCAGGCACGTGGACTTCTTCATAGCCTTTGCGCTGCTTGCGAAAGGAGCCGTCTGGGAGCTGGCACCTCTTGTTGGCCATGAAATGGCTTCCCTGGGTGAACGTCAGGTCCTCCAGGTCCAGGAGCTGCCGGGGGGCCATGGACTGTAGGACAGGGGGGGTGGATCACCACAGGCAGACACATTTCAGCTTCTGGGAGCTTCTATCCCCAGGCCATCAGGATGCTCAATGACAATGGCACTATGTAACAACTAGGGCTGACCTTCAAAGCTTTTTTTGGCAATCGAAGCTTCGGGGCCGAGCTTCGATTTTAATTCGAAGCTTCGAAGAGAGAAAAAAAATTTATATAATTTATTTTTTTATCTTATGTTGTGGGACTTGTACAGCACTTTGGCAAACTTTGTTGTTTTTAATTGTGCTATATAAATAAAGTGGATTGGATTAATGAATTAAGTAGCCCCTTTCGTGACTGTGACACAGCCAACAAGGTTTCACTCGGCTGTGTGATTTAATTCAAGGTGGATCGCTGTTGTCGTTTGAACAACTTCAGATTTCATGGGAACTACCAATCCCCCAAATCAAGAATGTTTAAGATGAATGAAGTAAGATTTTGATTATTTGAAATATGGCCCGTGTAGACTAAACTATGCAGAGAATTATGTCAGTCTACAAGGTCCGGATTCTACATGGTCCGGCAATGTAGACCTTGTAGACTCCACTACAGACCAATTATCAGTGAATGTTCATGCATTTTTAAGAAGGGCTACTTCCACAAAAAAACAAAGAACTCACCAAAACATCTCAGTAGCACCTTATCTAAATGTTCTATTTCATATATGGAGATTCATATTTATTTATGTATTGCATGCATTTCTACATTTTATTTCCTATTTTGTTTATTCATCCCAGTATCTTTCTTTCTTATGTGTGGAATTCTACAAGGCATGTAGGTGTATATGTGTTTGAGGATGATATCCTTCAAACAGGCAATAGTGATGATATAATTTGGGCAGTGCCGAGCTGGGTTACTTTCCTCCAGTGTATTTATCCTCCGGCCCCACCCAATGGCCCCATGCGCGCACACACACAAGTAATTTTTTTTTAAATGATTTTTTTTTTTTTTTTTAACTTTGATTTTATCTTTTTATGTTCGAAGCTTGTGCCATCGAACGAAGCTTCGAAGTATTTAAGACAGCCCTAGTAACAACCCATCATCTACACTCACTGCACACACATCCACATGCACACACTCACTTTAAACAAACACCTCACCTACCACTCACTTTAGACACTTTAATAACACACTTTATATTTATTTATAATTTATTATTAAAGAGATTTGCACTACATTCATACCTCATTTGCACCCCACCCTAAGTTTTGTACCTCATCTCATTTCTGCATTGTACCTACCTCACTGTTACTCATTTTACTCTGTATTGTATATATGTATATTGACTTTACTTACTTCTTAATAATTTTTTTATACTTACTTTCTTTTTACTGTATGTAGCACACTCTCAGGGGCTCATACAGAAACAAGCATTTCATCATAAAGTATTCTGTATTTTGTTGTGACTAATAATAAACAAACTTGAAACTTGAACTTGAAATCCAATGTAGCAATTGTGAGTGAAGTTGTTGTGGAAAGAGCAACATGCTAGCAACCTATTTGCAATAGGGGACGTGTCAACAATCATACTACTATTCACCTCTCCGTGGCCGATGTCCATAGATTCCAAGTCGTCTACCCGAGACTTTCTCACCCTCTCCCTACGAGATCGCTCCTCCTAAAAAAGAATACAAGGACTACAAATTAGGAACATGGGTGTTTGAGATGAGAAGATCCAATTACACTGACAGCAAGTATTATTTACACTATTTCACAAAGAGGAGGGGTTACCCTGATAATATCCTCCTTCTCAGTCTCCTGCAGCTGGTAAAGAATCTTGGACAGTTCCGTATCAGACTCCATCTTCCCTATGATGCGTTCCTTCTCTGCCTCACTCTGAGCGCTTGCCAACATGGTACAATATTGGACTGGAATGGGAGAGGGACAAAAACATTATCATCACACAACTCTATATTCAACATCTAGTGACAGCCAGTCTGTCTCAGATCAAAGGACTCACTCATCTGACGGTGCTGGCGGAGGATTTTGATGAAGTCAAACGTTTTGAACCCCAAGAGTAGCACCAGGTGGTTCTCACATTCTCTGTCATCATTAGCCGTCTGGGAAACACAAAAAACGGGGGTCAACTGAGCCTGGGCTGAAGGCTAAACACAAGTCAAGTTTACAGACCTAAAACGCCTGCTAATAATGCATTATATAGCCTGTATAATGTATATTTAACACACAAATGTGTTTCCAGGTTTCAATTTAATCACAGTTTCACGGTCACCGCAATACGCACCTGTGCCTCTAAACAACAAAAATAGAGGACGAGATAGAAATACCTTGAGGATGTCCAAGACCTCGTCCGCTTTCTTTTGGGAGACAATGGCGTCGTCGTAGAAACGGCTGAGCTGACGCTGGAGCCAAAAGGCGTCGATGTCGCGCGCGTGCAGGTCCTTCTTCTTGGCAGTCATCACGTCACCCGTGACGCCGAGCTACAGGGGAGAGAGAGGGCCGAGACGGTTACAACCGCGGCTCACTGACACGGTTACTACTGCAGCTCACCGAGACGGTTACGACTGCAGCTCACCGAGACGGTTACTACTGCAGCTCACCGAGACGGTTACGACTGCAGCTCACCGAGACGGTTACGACTGCAGCTCACCGAGACGGTTACTACTGCAGCTCACCGAGACGGTTACTACTGCAGCTCACCGAGACGGTTACTACTGCAGCTCACCGAGACGGTTACTACTGCAGCTCACCGAGACGGTTACGACTGCAGCTCACCGAGACGGTTACGACTGCAGCTCACCGAGACGGTTACGACTGCAGCTCACCGAGACGGTTACTACTGCAGCTCACCGAGACGGTTACTACTGCAGCTCACCGAGACGGTTACGACTGCAGCTCACCGAGACGGTTACGACTGCAGCTCACCGAGACGGTTACGACTGCAGCTCACCGAGACGGTTACTACTGCAGCTCACCGAGACGGTTACGATTGCAGCTCACCGAGACGGTTACGACTGCAGCTCACCGAGACGGTTACGACTGCAGCTCACCGAGACGGTTACGACTGCAGCTCACCGAGACGGTTACGACTGCAGCTCACCGAGACGGTTACGACTGCAGCTCACCGAGACGGTTACGACTGCAGCTCACCGAGACGGTTACTACTGCAGCTCACCGAGACGGTTACTACTGCAGCTCACCGAGACGGTTACGACTGCAGCTCACCGAGACGGTTACTACTGCAGCTCACCGAGACGGTTACTACTGCAGCTCACCGAGACGGTTACTACTGCAGCTCACCGAGACGGTTACGACTGCAGCTCACCGAGACGGTTACTACTGCAGCTCACCGAGACGGTTACGACTGCAGCTCACCGAGACGGTTACGACTGCAGCTCACCGAGACGGTTACTACTGCAGCTCACCGAGACGGTTACTACTGCAGCTCACCGAGACGGTTACGACTGCAGCTCACCGAGACGGTTACTCTCACCGAGACGGTTACGACTGCAGCTCACCGAGACGGTTACTACTGCAGCTCACCGAGACGGTTACTACTGCAGCTCACCGAGACGGTTACTACTGCAGCTCACCGAGACGGTTACGACTGCAGCTCACCGAGACGGTTACTACTGCAGCTCACCGAGACGGTTACTACTGCAGCTCACCGAGACGGTTACTACTGCAGCTCACCGAGACGGTTACTACTGCAGCTCACCGAGACGGTTACTACTGCAGCTCACCGAGACGGTTACGACTGCAGCTCACCGAGACGGTTACTACTGCAGCTCACCGAGACGGTTACGACTGCAGCTCACCGAGACGGTTACGACTGCAGCTCACCGAGACGGTTACTACTGCAGCTCACCGAGACGGTTACGACTGCAGCTCACCGAGACGGTTACGACTGCAGCTCACCGAGACGGTTACGACTGCAGCTCACCGAGACGGTTACGACTGCAGCTCACCGAGACGGTTACTACAGCAGCTCGCCGAGGCTCAAGGACGTGCCATTAGTGGGCCGAGTTCACAAAGCGGGGTCTCGTGGTTTGAGAAGAACGGTGGACTTACGTTAGCCGTGAGTGTGGAGCCCACATCTGCCTCCTCGCCCTCGCTGTCTTCATCCGAGTGTTCGTCCCGTACCTCGCCAAACTGGTCCTCATCCCCCTCCTGGAGAAAAGAAAAAAAAACAATGAACCATAAGCTATTTACCAGGCAAACCCCTTAAAATAACAAGTCTCGTCAAAACCCCAAAACTGCAAGTTGTTGGTGAACAGCAGAAGACTCACCTCCTCATCAGATTCAAACTGGACATTCACACCATACGTTTCATCAATGTTGTCATCTGTGGAAAACAGGTATCACAGGTCTTAAAAAGCACAGTTGTAGCACAATATGTCTTTAGAATATCTTTATTTGCTAAATACATTTAGCACATACCAGGAATATGTCCTCTGCATTTAACTCATCCTAATTACTTTAGGAGAGGTGGACATCCATAGTGCGGCACCCGGGGACCAACTTTAACAGTGAGGTGCGCTCCCCAGAGGGACCAACTGTAACAGTGAGGTGCGCTCCCCAGAGGGACCAACTTTAACAGTGAGGTGCGCTCCCCAGAGGGACCAACTTTAACAGTGAGGTGTGCTCCCCAGAGGGACCAACTTTAACAGTGAGGTGTGCTCCCCAGAGGGACCAACTTTAACAGTGAGGTGTGCTCCCCAGAGGGACCAACTTTAACAGTGAGGTGTGCTCCCCAGAGGGACCAACTTTAACAGTGAGGTGCGCTCCCCAGAGGGACCAACTTTAACAGTGAGGTGTGCTCCCCAGAGGGACCAACTTTAACAGTGAGGTGCGCTCCCCAGAGGGACCAACTTTAACAGTGAGGTGTGCTCCCCAGAGGGACCAACTTTAACAGTGAGGTGCGCTCCCCAGAGGGACCAACTTTAACAGTGAGATGTGCTCCCCAGAGGGACCAACTTTAACAGTGAGGTGCGCTCCCCAGAGGGACCAACTTTAACAGTGAGGTGCGCTCCCCAGAGGGACCAACTTTAACAGTGAGGTGCGCTCCCCAGAGGGACCAACTTTAACAGTGAGATGTGCTCCCCAGAGGGACCAACTTTAACAGTGAGATGTGCTCCCCAGAGGGACCAACTTTAACAGTGAGATGTGCTCCCCAGAGGGACCAACTTTAACAGTGAGGTGCGCTCCCCAGAGGGACCAACTTTAACAGTGAGGTGCGCTCCCCAGAGGGACCAACTTTAACCTCTTAAGCCCTGAGCCCTATTTTCTGAAAGTAAATGGAATATTGCTCCACTTCTACAAGGTCATTTGCATGTTCTTGGTATCTAGGGACATCTGTGGACCTCAGTGAATGTATTCAGTGTCAGAAATATTGTGTCTATTACTAGGCTTGCTTAAATTGTGATGAAACAAAGGAGAATATGAATTATGATTTTTTCCCTTGCATCTTTGACAGTGAATAACACCATGCTAAAGATGACCAGACATGAAAACCTGCCACTGAGCTCGTTCAGTACTTTCTTGAGATCACGTGTACAAAAAATCTAAGGAAATGAATAAAGATAAGATGATTAAACAGAAGGTCTTGTAGATACAGTACTGAATTCTCCCATCCGGACCAATGCAATTTGAAATATTATTATAGAATATAGAATAGCACGCATATAAATGACTTTATTATAGCCAATTCGCACATTTATGGATTGGGCTAAATCTTATCTTTCAAATGGCCGAGTTCAATTTGGATTTAGTATCACCAGGCGTGCATGAAGAACAAATGAAATCTACTGTAGGTTTTTTATTCTTGCCAGAGCTCCGCAATTTTTAAACTGATTTAAAAATCGGATGGTTGCTAAATGATCAAAATAGGGGAGACAAACTAACTGTGCTCCAATATATGCCAATAACGTTCAGTTTTGTGGTATATAATCCTGAGTAATAAGAAAATTAAATAATAACCAGGAAGTAATTTGCTTGAAGAAAGGTAGAGGCCTTTGGGAAGTATCGTTTAGAAAAATTCCAATGCTCATTGAAAGCTCTGGCTGTCGTCTTCTCAAAATGACTAAGTTTTCCATCATTCAGCGCGGGCCGCTTATTCAAAATGGCGGATCTCCGCGACCACAACAAACGCATTTCAAAAACTAAAATCTCACTAATAACACTAACACTTTGGTCACCAAGGACGCCTTAACTCGTCATTCCCCGCCATGATAATTCTGCCAATGACGCCGTAACACGTCATTGAGATCAATATTTCAAAAATCTGTGTTCGCAATCATATTTCTCCCCCGGAGACTTGAGATCTACTGTTGATCCCCTTTCAACTCTCCAACGGTTCAAGACCGCCATCTGGTGGCCGATCGGCGGATCGCCCAAACCGGAAACGGAAACTGGTGCTCATCCAAATTCGGTCCGATCACTCGCTATAGGTCCCGGGACTCTAGCGCGACACAATGGATAGCGATCCGTTACCAATAACTCGATAAACAACATGATTTGGACGTATATACTATTATACAACCTGGAGATGGATCGCATATTTCAACATCCCATAATAGGAATATTTTTGCTCCACGCTCATCGCCCAACGGCCCGAGGAGACTGGGGTAAGTTTCAGCGTTTTTTTTTACCGTGTTCGATACAAACTGCTCTAATGATCATATCACCCACACTAGATGAATCATCTAACGTTGGCCACGGAATTATAAACGACCCCCCCCCCCATCCGGTCAACATCAGATGATAAGTAGTAACTTCTAGAAGCACGTCCATTTGACATTTTTTATCTCGCGCCGATCGCTATCAAATTGTATTTGATCATCAATATAATGCATTTAGGGCTATAAATCACGTTCTGCAGAATGCTGCAGAAAACGATAAAAACATATTTATACTTTAGACCGTATTTTAGTATGAATATGTGAATGAAAAGGTATAACGTTCCCACATCCTGAACGATAGATAATTGACGTTGAATGGGCCATAGTAATGTCAATTTAGCAATACAATTTAAAAAGTTATAGCCCTGCAAAGAAGGGGAACTTCTCCATAGACAAATAGAGCTGGCAGAGGATGGTATAATGATGTACATAAGCCTGGCAAAGAAAGTGTTAACCTATTGGTAAACAAACGTATTGATGAAAATATACATTATAACTGCTGTTGTGACATAGTTATGATTCTTGATCATGGTTTATTCTTTAATACGTTTGAAAAAAAGAAAAACACGATCATTTTGTCAGACAGTCTGGAGAGATTGATTTATGACGTGATGTCATTTTGGGACCGGTACCGGTCCTGTCGGGCTGTTAACACTTTCAGCGCCAGCCGTTTTATCCATCCTTGTAGTCAATGGGCCACGCTTTAAAAGATAGGGCTTTTCACTGTGCGTCACGATGTTTGCAGGGCTATATCTATATTCTATATTATAGCTATGGAGACAATACTATGGCTCATTTGACAGTCACTTGCTAAAATGTGAATCACGATTCACATTTTTTTCTCTAAGAATTGAGATCACGATTCTCTCACAATTCTTATTTTTTCAATAAAAAAGTAAAGTAATTTTTTTTTTTGTAATACGTCATAACGTAGAAATTAGATTGCATAGGTCTATGAATCGAGATCGCGATTCATTTTTGGATTAATTGCCCAGCCCTGATGTATAAGTTTGTGTGTTATCCCATGGTGAATATTGTATAGTTTCAGAGTGATCCTGGCTAATTCCTGGAAGTTGCGTCATGAGGCGCTATGTGAATTTAGCTAAAGGCGTTCGCGTTGCTCGCCTGGACGCGTGTATGCTTTCCGCAATGCAGTTGTGTTTCCGCGTTCCCGTTTTGCGCTCTGACTGGCCGAGCGCGCACATGTGCATGAGCCGCGGTAAGCCTCTCAGCCAGGCAAGAATACTAAACTCCGCTTAACGCAATTTATACAAATGGAAGTATTGATTTCGCTGTAACGAATCATTAAAAAAATATACCGGAATATGTTGTTTCTTTACACATATGTTGGATTATGTAATTGGTTTGTCATGACAAACCAATAAAAAATAATCATGAATTAACCGGTGGCTACAACAACACATAGTAACTACATGCATCATTGTTTACAATGAACGGTGGGGCTAATCGAAAGGACTGGACACGGACACGTTAAACAGCAATCAATTAATTTAATATAACAGTCCGGTTCTGTGTTTGTTTGTGTCTGTAGATTGTTGGTGAACAACTAACTTTAGGTTAGTTTAACTTGTCCGTGTCCAGTCCTTTCGATTAGCCCCACCATTCATTGTAAACAATGATGCATGTAGTTACTATGTGTTGTTGTAGCCACCGGTTAATTTTTTTTTTTACCTGCAACAGGGCAGTGGACAGACTTGTCTTTCTTGCCTGCAACTTAAAGTAATGGCTTTGCTTGTCCAAATGACAATACTGACCAAATTGAGATTTATTTTTCTCTTGTCCATTTATTGTTTGCTTTCTAATTTAAAATACATTTTGAAACCGTCTGTATACAGTAGGCTATGTGTGCTAGCAGAACTAGACTCCAGTCACGAGTCACAGTGCACATGTGCGGTGGTTTGTCCACCAAAAAAGCGCCAAAAGATCGAAAATAAACTAACAGAGCCAGAACTGTTCAACTCCTCTGGAGCCACAGCCAGCAGAGAAGCCGGTTTACTTTAGCTTTTAAACCAGCTGCAGCCTGAGAACTGGAGTGTGAGGGGATGTAACACTAAAGATGGCGGCAACGACAAAGAATTGCTGCAAAATAAACATACATCTGTTGTTAAAAAAATAAATAGAAAAAATCGATAATTATCGATAGAGAAATAAAATAAAATTATCATAACGTTATCGCGATATGATTTTTTTCCATATCGCCCAGCCCTAGCGGAAAGCATACACGCCGCCTGGACACGTTACTATTTCCAATTTTTTGTATGCTCTGATCGTCAGCAACGGCATTTTTTTCAATACTACATACCTTGATCGTTGCGATCGATGTGAAATCATTGTTGGATCAAAGTAGGATTGATGTCATATAGTCCTTACCTTTACTAGGAGGTATCCCAAAAAGAATATTCCAATTGTCTGATCGCGATTTCCAGTATTGATGTCCATCGGGTCCCTGACATGAAGTGGCACAAGATATGCCTCAAGTGTGCTGAACGCGGTCCAAAGTGCTCGGATGAAGCGATTCACTTGGCTTGGTCTAAATTCTTCGCCCGGACCTATACAATGTAACACACAGTGTGAAATAAGGTTTCAAAGGGTAGGCGATACTGCCACCTAGCAGGATTCGGCCGGTATTGCACTCTCGGGGTCTCAGAATGAGTTCCAATGGTAACACCGAGGTCCGTGAGAGTGTATGTCATTAAAATCGAATAAAAGAAAAAACAATGAAAACGATAGAAACCCCGACTATACTCTGGTTTTGGCGCTCAACGCATGGCGAGATAACCCGACTATAGTCGTGGTTGGCCGTGAATGAGTTAACAATGAGGTGCGCTCCCCAGCGGGACCAACTTTAACAATGAGGTGCTTGTGGTCTCGTCTTTGATAGAGCCTGACCGATTAATCGGTTAATTAAATTGGACGATATTGGCCTATCACAGACATATCGGTATCGGCCGATTATTTACAGAACATAATGCAGAGAAAAGCGCTTGGGGTAATTTAGAAATGGTGTCATCACAGTTTGTCCAGCAGAGCGTGCTCAGACTCCATTGTTTACACATGACTGTCAAAATACTCAAGCATTACTAGTTTGGTTCCAGCTCAAATATAATTCAGGTACTGTCTCACACTCACAAATCAGGCTCTAGTCTTTCACATACAAAAGAAGAAAAGTCTTCCCGTTTCCATACCCATGTTCTGTAGCTCCTTATCACCACCATAGTCAGAGATCTTCTTGCCCAGGTTGACCAGCACATGGTAGCGTGTGTCATCAGTGGGCCCTAGGAGCTGCTCTACTTCACGCCGCCTTTCCTTATCTCTCATCTTCTCGTTCTTCAACACGGCCAAGACTTCATCAGCTGCTCCACAGAGAATATCACGTGGCTGGGAACAAATATACAACATTGTCAAAGGACACTTCAGTGTTAAGAAGACACTAATCAGCAACACTAGCTTGACATGATGACCCACAGAGAAGTTAGTTACTGGAGCAGTTTACCAAAAACAGAGGTGATATAATGGGACTATAACAGGGTTCCTGCTGGTTTCAACAAGTTACATTTAAGACCACTTTGAATAGAATTTAATACCTCACGGCCATACTGGCAAAAAAGTATTAAGTAAAATGACTATGAAAGAAGCAATTCCATACAAATTGTTGGGGGGGGGGGGACTGATTGGCTATTACTGTACTGCTTACTATGCAGCCCGGACATGGTAAATGGCTGCATTTATATAGTGCTTTTATCCAAAGCGCTTTACAATTTGTTCCTCACATTTTACCCATTCACTCACACATTCACACACCGACGGCGGAGGCAACCATGCAAGGTGACAACCTGCTCATCAGGAGCAATTAGGGTTTAAGTGTCTTGCTCAAGGACACTTCGAAATGCTGCCCGGGAAAAGCGGGAATCGAACTGGGAACCTCCGGATTACCAGACGACTGCTCTACCTCCTGAGCCACATTTCCCCCAAACACATTTCATTTAAACATGATGCAGAGAAGTTATCGCAACAAAGAAGTAACTTCCTAATCCAGTGTTTTCCACAGGTTGAGAATATACTTGTGGTGGTGGGTGATGCAGTGTGTAACAGCACTAGGGATGTCAG
Source organism: Notolepis coatsorum (assembly GCF_963971535.1). NCBI lineage: Eukaryota > Metazoa > Chordata > Actinopteri > Aulopiformes > Paralepididae > Notolepis > Notolepis coatsorum. Next base: position 151,663,944 of record NC_140165.1, on the reverse strand, counting down.
TCACAATATATATATATATATATATATATATATATATATATATATATATTGTGGAAGTGAATCAATGAGACGAGCAGACGGAGTATCGAGTCTCTGAACTTTACTTCCAAACAAATCCAACAGAACCAAGGTACAGCCACACCCTTAAGTCAACTCCCTCCTGTCACTCAATCAGTGTCCATTCTGAAGTGAGACACCTCCCTCTAGTGTCCACCACACAGGCCCCCCCCGAACATTCAGAATTGACATTCAGTGCAACACCAAACAAACGGAACTGAACACAACAAACCCCCAAAAACAGTGCACCCAGTGTCTTCAGTCTCTTTTAGGAGGTCTGACCACGCGGCCATAACGACTGTATTTAACAGTCACAGGGAACGTGGAAGGGGAAAGGGTAAGGGTAGGGGCAGGGGGCCGTCCCCGCCGCCGCCGAGGCCTCGCCGGTGGAAAGGTAGGGGTAACAACGGCCGGAGGGCATGGGACAGGGGAAGACTTGGGTGGCCGGCCCCGGCGCCGGGGCTGAGCCAGCTCCACCGGCCCATTTGGGACCACATGAGCAGGCTTAAGACGATCGACTGAGATCTGCTCCTTATTCCCCCCCATGTCCACCACAAAGTACTTGGGGCCCGGCTCGAGGACGCGGAAGGGCCCGTCATAGGGAGCCTGCAGTGGAGAATGGTGGGCATCATGACGGATGAACACATACCTCGCAGTCATCAGGTCCTTAGGAATGTAGGACTGGGGAAGGCAGTGATGTGTGGGAACTGGGGCAAACACCCTCGCTGCGTCCTGGAAGGCAGATCGGTGAGCTGTAGTGGACCAAGGGGCAGAGGAACCAGGAAGGAACTCCCCTGGGACCCTCAGCGGTTGACCAAAAACCAATTCGGCTGAAGAGGCCTGCAGGTCTTCTTTAGGGGCAGTACGCAGGCCCAACATGACCCACGGAAGACGGTCGACCCAGTTGCCATCTGTGAGCGTGGCCCGGAGAGCGGCCTTCATGGATCTGTGAAAACGCTCACACATGCCGTTGGCCTTTGGGTTGTATGCTGTGGTACGATGGAGTTTCACCCCAAGTCTCTCAGCCACGGTGCTCCACAGCTCAGACGTGAACTGGGATCCCCTGTCCGAAGTCAAGTCCAATGGCGTGCCAAACCGAGTGACCCAGCCGAAGATAAACGCCCGAGCCACCTCCGCAGCCGTTGTTGATGACAGGGGAACAACCTCCGGCCACCTGGTGGTCCTGTCCACCATAGTGAGGAGGTGTGTGAAACCCTGAGACGGGGGAAGTGGGCCCACCAGGTCCACGTGGACATGGTCAAACCGCCTCTCTGGAATGAGAAACGGCTCCAGGGGGGCCTTAGTGTGACGATGTACCTTGGCACGCTGGCACGCCACACAGGAGGCCGCCCATACTTTGACGTCCTTCCTAAGGCCCGGCCAGACGAACTTGGCCGCTACCAGCTTGACCGACGCCTTTACCCCAGGGTGTGAAAGGGCATGAATGGTGTCAAATACCCGGTGGCGCCAGTCAGTTGGAACCATGGGGCGGGGCTGGCCAGTGGAGACGTCACAGAGGAGCGTGGCGCCGCAGTCGTGAAACACCACATCCTCAAGTCGAAGTCCTGTCACAGCCGTCCTGAACGCCTGAAGGTCTGAGTCGGTGAGCTGGTCAGCAGCCATGGCAACATAGTCGATGCCCAGGTGCACAGGACTGACGCGCGCCCGGGAGAGGCAGTCCGCCACCTGGTTGTCTTTACCGGCTACATGCTGGATGTCGGTAGTGAACTCCGATATGGCGGAAAGTTGGCGCTGCTGCCGCCCCGACCATGGCTCCGTGGTCTTGGCCATGGCGAACGTTAGGGGCTTGTGGTCGACAAAAACTGTGAACTTGCGGCTCTCCAGCAAGAACCTGAAGTGACGTATGGCGAGGAAGAGGGCCAGGAGCTCCCTGTCGAATGTACTATACTTCCTCTCGTTGTCGCGCAGCTTCCTACTGAAGAAGGCCAGAGGCTGCCAGGCGCCAGCCACCCACTGCTCGCACACCGCACCTACTGCATAATCGGAGGCATCGGTGGTGAGGGCTATAGGAGCAGCAGGAGATGGGTGTGCCAGCATGGCAGCGTTGGCAAGGGCAGCCTTAGAGCCCTCAAATGCCTGGACCCGCTCCGGGGACCAGCCCACGTCATCGTTGGCTCTCTTCCCCTTCAACGCCTCGTACAGAGGTCTCATCAGGTGAGCCGCATGGGCTATAAACCTATTGTAAAAATTAACCATCCCCAGGAACTCCTGGAGAGGTTTGATGGTGAGGGGGCGGGGGAAAGCAGCAATTGCCTCCACCTTGGCGGGTAGAGGAACAGCCCCCTGGGAAGAGACATGGTGGCCCAGGAAATCCATGGCCGGCAGGCCAAACTGACATTTGGCCGGGTTCACGATCAGCCCATGCTCGTTGAGCCGCTCGAACAGTTGACGGAGATGTCCCCGATGCTCCTCCACCGATGCACTGGCTACCAGGATGTCGTCCAGATAAATAAACAAAAATGACAGGCCTCGCAGCACAGAGTCCATCAGCCGCTGGAATGTTTGCGCTGCCCCTTTAAGGCCGAATGGCATGCGCAGGAATTCAAACAGTCCAAACGGGGTGATAATGGCAGTCTTGGGCACGTCGAGCGGATGGACCGGTACCTGGTGGTAGCCACGCACCAAATCTATTTTAGAAAAAATGGTGGCGCCCGCCAGGTGGGCAGAGAAATCCTGGATATGTGGCACTGGGTACCGGTCATGAGTGGTGATGTTATTTAGGCGACGGAAATCACCACACGGACGCCACTTCCCGTCCGCCTTGGGGACCATGTGTAGTGGGGAGGCCCAAGGACTGTTGGACCGGCGCACAATGCCGAGCCGTTCCATTGTGGCAAACTCCTCCCTGGCTATTGCCAGTTTAGCAGCATCCAGGCGGCGCGCCCGTGCATAAACTGGCGGGCCCACCGTTGGGATGTAATGTTCCACCCCATGCTTGGCGACAGAGGCAGAGAAAGTGGGGACAGTCAGAGCAGGAAACTCAGCGAGGAGGCGCTGGTACATATCGCCTGTGGCGAGCATATTGGCCAGGGCAGGCGGCCCCGGCCCCCCTAGTGTGCAGGGGTATGTGTCAAAGGACACAGAGCCAATCAGCCTACGGTTCGCAACGTCCACTAACAGTCTGTGAGCACACAAAAAATCCGCGCCCAGTATAGGCACCGACACTGAAGCAATAATAAATTCCCAGCTAAACTGCTGTCCATGTAAACACATAGTCACGTACCTGGTACCAAACGTACGGATGGAAGTCCCATTAGCCGCGTCCAGGGGTGGTCCATGACCGTTTCCCAAGGCGTCCGTGGCCGACGCAGGCAGGATGCTCCTCTGGGCGCCAGAATCCACCAACAGACGCCTTCCAGACAACGTGTCCTCGATAAACAACAGCTCGTTGATATTGACGCCAGCGCTCATAGCCGCTAACGAGCGCCGGCTCTCGCGTTTCCCTGGTTACCAAAGGTGCATGGTGGAACACAGCTCTTCGCTTTGTTGCCAAAACGGCGATGATAATAACAAAGCCCTCTATCATCCCTCTGTGTCTGATCCCTGCGATCAGCCACCCGATCAGACACAGCAGCCACACAGTACTGACGGGAGGCCAGTAGTATTCTATCCGCCTCCTCTGCCAATCCCCGGTAATCCTTGGTGCGCACGAGAGGCGAGCTGGCCAGAGCCGTGCGCACCGGAGTCGGGAGTTGACGCAGGAACAGCTGCACAAAAATAAACGTAGCGTCACCTGAACCAAGCAGTGCTAGCATGTTCTCCATCAGTTCTGTTGGTTTACTGTCCCCCAATCCGTTGAGGGACAATAGGCGCTCCGCGCGCTCTGCATCTGACAGCTGGAAAATGCGCAACAGCTGTTCTCTGAGCGCGTCGTATTTACCGGCTGCTGGCGGCTCTCTCAGGCATCCCATCAGCCGGCGTGTAGTGGAGGAATCCAATGCCGCCACAACATGGTAATATTTCGTCTCATCCGACGTTATTCCGCGGAGGTGAAATTGTGCCTCGATGTGCTGAAACCACGGGGCCGGGTCATGCTGCCAAAACTCTGGCAACTTGACTGTAGCTGCATACACTGCGGGAACCACAGCCGGTGGATTCTCGTTATTGCTCATATTTCACACGTTTAGGGTCACCACTGTGGAAGTGAATCAATGAGACGAGCAGACGGAGTATCGAGTCTCTGAACTTTACTTCCAAACAAATCCAACAGAACCAAGGTACAGCCACACCCTTAAGTCAACTCCCTCCTGTCACTCAATCAGTGTCCATTCTGAAGTGAGACACCTCCCTCTAGTGTCCACCACAATATATATATATATAGAGAGAGAGAGAGAGAGAGAGATAGAGAGAGAGAGAGAGATAGAGAGAGAGAGAGAGAGAGAGAAAGGAGAATGGCTTATAGCAGTGATGATCAATGTTCCCCCTAAGGTGCGCCCGTGCGCACATGGCAAAACGCTCCCGCGCACATCTGAAACCGGTCGCACAAAAAAAAAACTATTTTTTTTTACTATTTTTTTTTATTCAACAAACATGACCATGTTCACGTCTTAAACTCATACTGAGGCCTTAGTTTTGGTTTTAAATTGCATATCATCATTCATTTATTTATTGTCACACAGAGCAGAAGAATTTTGCCAAAACAAACCAATAGTATCCAGCTGCAGAACGGCAGACCAGCCACACTCTCAGACCCAAACGCATTTCCTTTGATTTAATTATACATCAAATGAAGGATTGCAATGCCTCGCTTGAATGAAGTTAACTTTTCACCTGGATAACATTAACATTCAGGGTGAATGTAATGTGAGAAATTGGGATAAAAAATAAATATATATATATGGTCGGACAGATCCGACCAGCATTGCTGGCTCCTCACAATGCAAACGCGAAAATGTACATTACAGATGAACTGCAGAGAAAATTTCCAATTTATCATCCCGGTCGAGACTAATTGGAAGCGGAGTGCAACGCGTGCAAAGCTTGACCATATGTTTATGTGTCTAATAAAGGTGCTGGCGATCTCAAAGCTCACATGGACACAGCAAAACATTACAAACAAAGCAGTGCGAGGTGAGAGTTTGATGGCAAAGTTGACCAAATTGATTGAAGAATGCAGCTATACAGAGAGAGAAAGAAAATAATTGAAAACTATTTTGATGCCTCAAAATGATGTTTTGGTTTGATAAGATGCTTATGATACAATCATAAGGATTATGTGTGTAATAAATTAGTTTAGTACACTAATTGCAACAAATCTGAAACTGCATAGTGCACTTTTAAATTACGGTAGTATCTTTGTGAGGTTACTGTTTTATAATTTACATTACATTGAAAAGATAAAGATATATTTTTTAAAGCTGGATTTTCTAATACAGAAGAGGTATTATTTAGAACATTACATCATATTTTTCTTGTTATTTATTTTGTCCAGTAAGACTTGAAAATATATATTATTTTGTCAGGTTGATTTAGTTATTTTCTTGAGATTTGTCAGATAGATTACTTTAGGCATAATACAGCATGTTGAGTAACTTTGGTTATAGAGAGATATTATTTTGTTATATAAAATAATATAAACAATAATTTTATATCCATACAGAGGAGGTATACTTTAAATATATTATAATGATAAGGCATCTTTGAGTAAACTTTGATTAAGTATCTTGAGGCTGAAGGCAGAGTGTCCTCTTTTAAAAAAATCACAATATGGTCACCCTTGAAGTCGCATTATAATTCACTTAATAAAATAATGACTAGTCAGCCTCCTAAAAAGACAAAAGTTAGTGACTCACACCGCCGCCACCAAAGTAAGGACTATGCTCTGTATCGTCAATCAATGGTCAAATAAATATTTGATTAAGGAATATAATATGCCTTTTTGTATTATTTCTCTGTGTATCAGCAAAATGCATATATTTTTATGTTAGACATTAAGGGAAATTAAGATTCTCAGATTTTTTACAAACCACCGCTTATCAATTAACCGGTTAATCGGCAGGTGACGTATGTTGCTCAGTAGTTGCTGATGTCTGCTCAGGAGGTTTGAGTGTTTGCTCAGACCGAAAAAATTATTAGAGGGAACATTGGTGATGATTTTAGAATATTTCAGCTAATAAAGTTAAATATTTATTATCATCAACTATCCAGTTAGTTAGTTAGTTAGTTAGTAATATTTGGCTACTTAAAATCACTAAATGTTGTAGCAGTTTGACCACAATGTACAGAGCGAGAAAAGAGAGAGTGTGTGTGTCTCAGGCTCAGTCCTTCTCATTCCTCACTGTTTGAGCTTGAGAGCAAACTATTCCAAAGAGGCTCGTCTCTGACTATTCTGCGCAAAATCAACTCAAATGAAAACTAAAGTAAGGAGAGGACTGCTACGCTATGACCTGCTCCAGGGTTGGTTTAACTCTTTTAGGACCAGCTTAGTTAACGTTAGCAGCTAACGTTAGTTTAGGTTTAACTTTTTGGTCATACAGTGATAGCGAGGATGCAAAGCATATTAGAATAGACATATTAGGGCCGGTTGTGGGATTCCCTAACCGTGCCCAAGATTGGATTCGGCCGTGGCTGAGAGCAGGATTTACAAGTGCTGAGGAGCACACTTAACTTGACAGACTGTGTGCTCGTGTTAATGGCTTTATTTGGGAGGAATCATAGTGATTCCTTCATGTCAACCCTACAGGCCTCCTTAGAATTAATTAATTAATCATAATTTTAATAAATGTCAATATTTGTACAATAAAACATTAAGCATTTGATGCCATAAAAGTTTATATGGATTCATCTGATCACAGGGCAGCTGGATTAACCATATCTGAACCAGCTATTTTGGACAAATGTATAATTACTCAGATATTCAAACACAATTATGCAATTATTGAAAATAATTATTTAATGCCTTCTGTGGAATTTGTATTTCTTATTTGTTACATATCTGTTTTATTGATTAATTATACATTTGAAAGAAAACAGGTTATAGCCAACATGCAATATATCCCATTGATTGGTACAATGGGACAGACATTTGTTTGATATATAGCTATAACCTGCATTCCTTCAAATATATCATTAATCAATTAAACAGATACACTATGAATACACAAAGAAATACACTATGTAGCCTACTACACCAACACTGCAAATGACAGTGGATAAATAAATAAGAACTAAAGCTAATCGCGTGGAAATAGACTGCAATAATATTCCATAAGTCTTGTTGTGTGCGCCACACACACGCACACAGTATAGCCTACGTGTCTAATGAATGAACAGTAGGCTTATATCATTCTAATGACTTGTTTCGTTAGGATTTAGTAGATACTATATATATGCTCTGCCCTATACGTACAGTAAGTACAGTACACATATTAAGGCCGCCAGAGTCGGGTGTACCATGAGCGGACTGCATGGTGGACTGTACTACGGGCAGTGCAGTATCTGTGCTGCTCTCCTAATAAAACAAGTCATTAGAATAATATATGCCTATAATGCGTTCATTCATTACGCACTATACAGGCTATACAGTACTGCACATGCGTGTGTGTGCGTTGCGGCAGCTGCACCACAAGCTGTATTATATATGATGACAATTAGGGGTGTAACGATGCAACCTCACAACGATTAATTTCTATTACGAATCATCCATTAGCTTTCTTTTTTTTTTTAAACTTTGACCAGTCAGCTGGTTCTTTTCGCGTTTATCGCTTTTTCTGGTCAAGTATGACCGACAGATACAGGTTGAATGGGGTATAGATGGGGGGAAAGACACTGAGAAAATACGGCGAGTCCGGGAGTCGAACTTGTGTACCCCAGATCCGTGACGCGCACGGTTGTCCCCGACGCCGAAATAGCGTTCGAGGTACGCGGTGAGCTACTGGAGCTCCCCATCCATTAGCTTTCTAACGCGATTAGCAAACACAATGTACCATTAGAACACTGGAGTGATGGTTGCTGGAAATGGGCCTCTATACACCTATGTAGATATTCTATTAAAAACCAGACGTTTGCAGCTAGAATAGTAATTTACCAAATTAACAATGTATAGAGGGTATTTCAGATTCATTTAATGTTATCTTCATTGAAAAAAAGTGCTTTTCTTTAAAAAAATAAGGACATTTCGAAGTGACCCCAAACTTTTGAACGGTAGTGTACCTTTTTGATGTTCTCTACTAGTCTGCCTTGATGATCCTGCAGAGTCGACCTCGACTTAATTTAGTGAATAAATAACTACATTTCCAAGCCTGCCCAACTCGCGCAGATGTGGCGTGAATCAAAATAACAGCATTTTGAGTGGTGTCACTTATTAGCTAGGCTAGCTAACCGCTAACTAAGATAAGTTAGTAACTTAATTGAACCAAAGACCCAAGGTCAGACTATTGATTGCGGCCATGCTGCAAAATGCAAACACAAAAATATGTTAGCTGTATTACATTGTGGACGGTTGAGGCTACTTACACTGGGAAACTGAGGAGTCTGCTTGTTCTGTGATCAATTTCTCCCTGTATGATCGTTGAAGCCAGGTTGGCTTAGAAAGAACCACTTTCTCTTTGATAAAGTGAGACTGACACCAAAACATTTACTGTTGGAAGTTTTAGATGGCAGAAAAGTCGAAAACCACTTCCAAATGCATCTATCACACTCGATCAATAAGTTGTGCCAAATTATGTCCGGGACCAGATGGGCACCAATACCGCGAGCAGAAATTGGAATATTCTTTTTGGAATGTAAGGACTACCTGAACGTCAATTCCAGCTTGATCGTACAATGTTTTCATATCGATCCAGCTGATCAGCGTGTGTGGGGTTCACAACGAATGCCGTTACTGGCAATCAAAGCATCAGAAACTACCCCCCCCCCCCCCCACCTTTCATGCATTCATGATGAATCATAATACCCATTATATACATTTGATTTGGAAATAGAAGTAGCGTGTCCAGGGATGAAACGCCAATGCTTTTAGTAGAATTCACATAGGGGCCCTATAACTCAGCTCTCCAGGAATTAGCCCGGATCATTCCGAACCTATACTTATATTCACCACTGGATAACGCGCGAACATATTCATGAACACATTTATTATTTTTTGCATCTTGGACAGAAGATAGTTACTGTCAAATGACCATAGTATTGTATCCATAGCTAGAATATAGATATAGCTCTACAAACAAGGTGCACTCCTATCTTTTAAAGCCTGGCCTAGCTAGAACAGGATGAGGAAAATGGACCTTTCATTTAATGGTTTAAGTGGTTTTTTAAGTTTTTAAGTGTTTCTCTGACCTGATCTCCCAAGGCAGCCTGGATGAAGCTGAGCAGAACTTCATACGTCTCTCTGGTTTCTTTGGTTTTAGGCTTGTACACGATGCCAACCATCTCATCAATCCCTTCAGACAGAAGGGTAAAGCCCTTCATTTTGTTGATGTCGTGCCTGTCCTCATCTCTCTTTCGCCTCCTACACGCATAAAAAGAGGACATCAGGTTAAGGTACCAGTATCTTCACTCATCAGGCTCTTACAGGCATACAAATGGATGAGGGGGGGGAAGAGCCTGTGGCGGGCTACTGTACTGACTTTGCCCGCCTCTCTTCCAGCATTTGAGGCTTGGTCCTCTGTGACTTGTCACCCATCTTGGTCCCCTCCAGTTTCCCCACCAGGGACAGCACCTCTCCCGTGGGTTCATCTCGCCGCGTGCGGTCGATCAGAGAGCGGTCAGCTTGCAACACCAAGTTAGAGTTCTGACATAAAAACAAAGGATGATTGTGATTATGATGGATGATTGTGATTATGATCAGTATGAGACAGTATGGTTAGTCAGCTGGCTGTGCGACGTATCATTCAACTAGCTAAAATGTAACTAACGTTAGCCTAGCATAATAGGCGTAATAAACGTTAGGAACTAACTAATAAAAGTTACTCACCGCTTTGTACTCATACTGCAAGCTACGCGCGGTCACATCCGCCATGGTGGAACTGTTTTAACGTAGCTAACTAACGTTAGCTATAGCACTTTCAGGGAATGGGGTTCTGCCAGCGAACTCAATATAGTTTCAGAGTTAGATTTACTCTGCTTCGATTATAATTAAATAGGGCTCATTTGCCCATTAGTTTGATATATGATTCGTTTGATATATCTATTGCTTAGAATTGTGATTTTTTTTTAAAGAAAGATATGCGTTTCCCATACGTATGAATGGCACACACACACACGAGCGCCCACAACAACAACCCCCTTGTCGCTATTTCCGTTTCCGTGTCAGAGGCTAGGCCGAAATTAGACTCCAAGGCCTGATGAGCGTCTACTACTGGTTGGCCCAGGGAAAACGCGGAAGCAACGGCAGCACTGAATGAATGAATGAATGAAAACTTTATTTAACAGATTGCAGAATGGGTACAATTACAGTACGGCTCAATACATACAATTGTTAAGGGGATGCAGACCTGAGAAAGACGTTTGTCTTGTTTCCATCAGGGTCCCCCATTTTCAATTCATATAGACATTTATGACATACACAACATACATGACATTTATGGCATAGGGACATATAGGTATTTAGTACTGATACATTTGTGACATAGGCGGCATTCAAATATACAGTACTGTTACCCCTAGATCCCGACAGAGTATATACATATGATGGGGAGGGGACTGTACATTAGGAGGGGGTGGGTGGGTGGGAGGGAAATATACATACGGCGGGGAGGGAATATATACATGCAGTGAGGAGGAGACTGTCTATTAGGAGGTGGTGGGGGTTTTGGGCATTTACGGTGGCCAGTTTCGAATTGCAGCCTCCCGTAGGTGCTCTTTAAGATCGGTTTTGAATGTGGGCAGGGATTCACATTCCTTTACAGCTTTGGGTAGGGCGTTCCACATTGTTGTGGCATAATTGCGAAACGTCTTTAGTGAATGAATGAAAACTTTATTTAACAGATTGCAGAATGGGTACAATACAGTACGGCTCAATACACACAATTGTTAAGGGGATGCAGACCTGAGAAAGACGTTTGTCTTGTTTCCATCAGGGTCCCCCATTTTCAATTCATATAGACATTTATGACATACACAACATACATGACATTTATGGCATAGGGACATATAGGTATTTAGTACTGGTACTAGTCCCTTGTTTGAGCCAAATCTGGGTTTAACATGATTTGTTGAGCTTGATCCTCTGGTGTAGTGGTTGTGGTATTCACTGACCTTTGGGAAGTATTTTGACATGTACATGGGTACCTTAGTCGTATAGTGTATCTTGTAGACCAGGCCCATTGCAAGTTGCTGTACTCTGTCGTCTACTCTAAGCCATCCTAGGTTGTCAAAGTGGGCAGGGGTGAGGTGGGTTCTGGGGGTAAGGTCAAGTAGTAGTCTGACCAGTTTGTTTTGTGATGTTTGTAATTTTGTTTTAAGCGCCTTTGAGGTGCTTTGGTACCATGAGGTGCACGCATAGTCGTAGTACCCTTGAATGAGTGCTCCTGCCAGAGTCTTCAGGGTATTCTTGTTTAGCAGAGAGGAGATCCGGTACAAGAATCTAGTTCGTTGGTTGACTTTTTTTTATTACATTGGATGCCATTTTGTCACAGGAAAGATTTGCCTCTAGGATGGAACCCAGGTAGGTAATTTCATCTTTCCTTGTGACAATATTGTCACCCACTGCAACTGAGAAGCCGTCGGTCTTGCTGAGTTTGTTATTTGAACCGAAGAGAATGGACTCTGTTTTGCCCATGTGTAATGATAGTTTGTTATCAGCGAGCCATATGCAGATTTTGCCTAGTTCCGAGCTGAGGGTTTTTTCAACCTGCAACTTGTTCTTGTCAGAGACCAGCAGGGCTGAGTCGTCCGCAAACAGGAACAAGTTGCAGTCACAGGCTGACGACATGTCATTTGCATAAATTAGGAAGAGTAGCGGTCCTAGTATGCTTCCTTGTGGAACACCACAGCTCACTGTGAGGGGGGGGGGATAGAGTACCGTTTACCTCTACCATCTGTTCTCTCCCCTCCAGGTAGGATTGCATCCAGCTCACTGATAAGCTATCAAAACCAATTGCTTTTAGCTTGTCAATCAGAATGGAGTGATTGACAGTGTCGAAGGCCTGTAGGTCCAGCATGACCATGCAGCAGTATTTGCCCGCGTCCACCTCTTGTTTGATGTGGTCGTTCAAATAGAGGAGGCATGTGTCAGTGTACAATACAGTACAGCTCAATACACACAATTATTAAGCGGATGCAGACCAGAGAAAGACTTTCGTCTTGTTTACATCAGGGTCCCCCATTTTCAATTCATCAGGACATATATGACATACATGACATACAGATAGACAGTACTGCTACATCTATACATTTATGACATACCAGATTGGCAAATACAGTACTGTTTGTGATACAAAAAGAGTCCAGAAAAGGGAGTATATACATTTGATGTAAACACTGTACATTGGAGGTTGGGTGGGGTTGGGTGGGTAGGAGGGGTTGGAGGGGGAAACACTGTAAGGTTTGGTTCTTTCCCCACCACGGGCTTCTTGAAGTACTGTGATGATTGGTCCGCTGCTCACCCACTCGCTCTGTTCCTTTAAGCCTACTCGCTCTGTTTCCATTAGTTTTCTGTTAATCATTGCATTCCCCTATTCACACGCTTCTTCCCAGAGACGTCGTTGATTGGTTCTCCCCCGTCCACACGCTTATCAATCACATCCCTCAGCTGTCACTGCTTGTCAATTAAGCATTCCCGTATTATTTATACCCCGTTTCCCCATTCAAGTTTTGTTGGATCGTTTTGATATTTCAGTTGCATTCGCCGTTCCTGCTGCCTGCTGTTGTTTCCCTGTGCTTTGCCTCCAGGATATTCAAGAAGCATTCCTCTTGGACACCCTTTCCCCGAGGCGACGCGCTCGCTCCGTTCTGTTCCAACGCTCTTTATGCACAACGCCTGGGTGAGTTTTTTATGACTGTCTTTGATCCAATTCCGTTTTTCGTGTGTTTATATAACACTGAAGATTTCCAGCTTTTTATCAGTCACTCACCCAGCGTTTAGCCTTTTTTGGATTGTTTCATTGGGATAATATTTTGGCCTAACATCTCCCACTGTGTGTTTACACACCGAAGATATTATCACATTGGATTTGTATTTTGGGACTTCGCTCACAGTGTTTATTTTGCACAGAAGATATCTATCACTTGGGATTGTGTTTTGGAACGTTACTCACAGTGTGTATTTACACCGAAGATTCAGTCACTTGGATAACTCTGTTTTCGGGTACAAGTCACCTCTCCTGTTCACCTGCTCTGTTCCACCTGCACTCTGAGTTAACTCGCTCCCTCTCTCTCTCTCGGTCCCGCAACCACCTCGGAGATTCTGCCAAGAGAAGTCTGCAGAGCGGCTCTGACGTCAGCGTCTGCTTCCCCTGACTACCATCCCGGGAGAAGCTGCAGAGCAGCAACATTCATCCTTGCTTGTATTCCAGTCTTTGTTTGAATTCTTCCAAGTCTGTGCTGTTTATTTAGTCTTAATAAACAAGCCCTTGTTTTTGGCAACTCTGAATCCTACTCTCTTGTGTCGTTGCGTTTGGGGTCGGTGTCAAACCATAACATTACGATCCAACCAATATGACGACCCCAGCCGACACAGAGAGAGTAGTCACCTTGGGCATAGAGGGGGTGGTAAGGCAGAATGTCAGAATGTCAGAATGTCGCTGCTAGGATCCTGATGAGGGTGCGCAAATATGATCACATCACCCCCACCCTCAGATCCCTTCACTGGCTCCCCGTGGAACACAGAATTGAGTTCAAGGTGTCCCTCCTCACTCACCAGTGCGTACACGGTGGTGCCCCTGCCTATCTCAAGGAACTCCTCACCCCCCAGTCCTCCTCACGTTCCCTCCGCTCCGGCACAGCCTACCTCCTCAAAGCCCCCAGGACTAAGCTGCACTCCATGGGTGATCGCGCCTTCTGCTCCGCCGCACCCAGACTGTGGAATGCTCTCCCCATCCACCTGAGAGCACCACAATCCGTCGAGGTTTTTAAAAGGGGCCTAAAAACATTTCTTTTTAACAAGGCTTTTGCCTGAATTTTCTTTTACTTTTATTTTTATTTTTTTTACTTCTATTCATTTTACTATTATTTTTATTTTATTTTACTCTTAGGTTCTTCCAATTTACTGGTTGTTAGTCTTTTTAATTGTTTTTATTAATTTTAAATTGTTTTATTCATTTAACTTTTGTATTTGTCTCCTGTAAGCGCTCTGAGATTCTCGCGAATGTGGAGCGCGGTACAAATCGAATCCATTATTATTATTATTATTATTATAAGGCGTGCCCTACGCTTCCATCGCGCTCCAGGCAATGTACCGGTTCATCGTCTCTTTGTCCCCAACTCAGTCCGGTCCCGGGTCCTCCAGTGGGGCCATACCAGCCGGTTCGCCTGCCACCCGGGCGTTCATCGCACGTTCTCCTTCCTGGCTCGTCGATTCTGGTGGCCCACCATGAGGAGCGACGTCAAGGAGTTCGTACTGGCCTGCGCGGTCTGCGCCCGCAAGAGAGTCAGCACAGCAGCGGCAGTCCAGTTAGAGTCAGCCAGGGAACACAGCCTACAGCTAGATGCGGCTGCGGCGGCTGTCCTGGAACTCAGGGAGCAGGTCCAGCTTATTCAAGGGTCCCTGGCCGCTCTGGCAGGACAACAGTCAGGAATTCTCGTTCAGCTTCACACGCTGTGCGACACCGTTAACGCTTTAATTCCCTCACTTCCTTCAGGAGCAGTCCCAGCAGTTCCCACGCTTCCCGATCCCGCACCTCGGGAACCCCGTCTCTCCGTCCCACGGCTGTTCGACGGCAATCCCGAGGATTGTGCCACATTCATCATGCAATGTGAGTTGGTTTTCCGTCATCAACCAAGTCGATTCACTTCTAGAGGGGCCCAAGTGGCCTATATGACAAACTTGCTTTCAGGCCGGGCCGCCCAGTGGGTCACTTCCTCCTGGGCAATGGATGCAGATTTTGTTTTCTCCTATCCAGACTTCGTGGCTGAGCTCCGCAGGGTGTTCCACCATCCAGCCCGTGGTCTGGACCCTGGAGCCCGGTTGGGTACCTTCCGACAGGGGAGCGGCGGGGTAACTGACTACGTCCTGGAGTTTCGACTGGCGGCGGTGGAGAGTGGTTGGAACGACCCAGCACTTCGCCTAACCTTCATGAGTGGGCTCAGTGACGCAGTCAGGGACCAGCTCGCGACCCGGGAGGAACCTGATTCCCTCGAGGACCTGTTCAGCCTCGCCATCCGCATCGACGGACGCCTCCAGGAGAGAAGACGTGAGAGAACCCGACGGGGACCCCCAGACGTACCCCCCGAGGACCACGACCTCGAGGAGGTTTTCAGTACCCCAGACGTACCCCCCGAGTACCACGACCTCGAGGGGGTTTTCAGGGAGTCCAGGGCTCAGGTCTTTCCGCCTCGCCGGCCTTACGACTGTGCCATCGACCTCCGCTCAGGGGCTCCCTTTCCCGGCGGCCGCCTCTACAGTGCTGACCGCCCTGCCCCCTCCGTGACTGGTGGGTTTGTTCCCTCCCGAGCCGTGACCGAGGAGGAACCCATGCAGCTGGGACGCAACCGCCTTAGCCCGGCCGAACGGGAGTCCAGGCTCTTCTCCGGCCGTTGCCTCTACTGTGGCCGGAGTGGACACCGTGTCTCCAATTGCCGTGCCCGGCCAAGAGGACCAGGCTCGCCGGGACCCCGGGAGATCCTGGTGAGCCGTCTTTCCTGTTCCCCCACCCGTGCACCACCCAACCGTCTGGCGGACGTCACCCTAGCCTGGGCGGACCAGCGGGCGACGGTGGGTGCACTCATGGACTCTGGTGCTGATGGGAGTTTCATGGATGTTGGGTTTGCCACCCGGGCCAACATTCCACTTGAGGACCTCGAGAGGCCCTTGGAGATCTTTTCGTTGGACCAACACCGCCTGGCCGACATCTCTCAACGCACCGGCCCAGTCGTGCTGACCATCGCTGGGAACCACGTCGAGAGAATCCAGTTCCTCGTCACCCAATCCCCCCTTGTCCCGGTGGTCCTGGGTAGGCCCTGGCTTGCGCTGCACGAGCCCCACATCGCCTGGTCCTCCGGTACCATCAAGGGGTGGAGCTCCTCCTGTCGTGCCCGGTGTCTTCAGGTGCCGTCCAGCCCCCTCACCGGGTCCCGGTCCCCGTCTCCGGCCTCCCTCGCCGGTCCTCTGTCCCCGTGCCCGGCCTCCGCTGTCGGGCCCCAGTCCCCGTCTCCGGCCTCCCTCGCCGGTTCTCTGTCCCTGTGCCCGGCCTCCGCTGTCGGGCCCCAGTCCCCGTGCCCGGCCTCCGCTGTCGGGTCCCAGTCCCTGTCTCCGGCCTCCCTCGCCGGTCCTCTGTCCACATCTCCGGTCCCCCTCTCCGGGCCTCTGTCTTTGTCCCCCTCTCCAGTGCCCCTGATCGCCGGCTTCCTTCGGTCCCGTCCGGGCAGGCCGGGGCCGAGTGGGTCGCCGGGTGGCTCCCGTGGAGGGGGGGGGGGTACTGTAAGGTTTGGTTCTTTCCCCACCACGGGCTTCTTGAAGTACTGTGATGATTGGTCCGCTGCTCACCCACTCGCTCTGTTCCTTTAAGCCTACTCGCTCTGTTTCCATTAGTTTTCTGTTAATCATTGCATTCCCCTATTCACACGCTTCTTCCCAGAGACGTCGTTGATTGGTTCTCCCCCGTCCACACGCTTATCAATCACATCCCTCAGCTGTCACTGCTTGTCAATTAAGCATTCCCGTATTATTTATACCCCGTTTCCCCATTCAAGTTTTGTTGGATCGTTTTGATATTTCAGTTGCATTCGCTGTTCCTGCTGCCTGCTGTTGTTTCCCTGTGCTTTGCCTCCAGGATATTCAAGAAGCATTCCTCTTGGACACCCTTTCCCCGAGGCGACGTGCTCGCTCCGTTCTGTTCCAACGCTCTTTACGCACAACGCCTGGGTGAGTTTTTTATGACTGTCTTTGATCCAATTCCGTTTTTCGTGTGTTTATATAACACTGAAGATTTCCAGCTTTTTATCAGACAGTCACTCACCCAGCGTTTAGCCTTTTTTGGATTGTTTCATTGGGATAATATTTTGGCCTAACATCTCCCACTGTGTGTTTACACACCGAAGATATTATCACATTGGATTTGTATTTTGGGACTTCGCTCACAGTGTTTATTTTGCACCGAAGATATCTATCACTTGGGATTGTGTTTTGGAACGTTACTCACAGTGTGTATTTACACCGAAGATTCAGTCACTTGGATAACTCTGTTTTCGAGTACAAGTCACCTCTCCTGTTCACCTGCTCTGTTCCACCTGCACTCTGAGTTAACTCGCTCCCTCTCTCTCTCTCTGTCCCGCAACCACCTCGGAGATTCTGCCGAGAGAAGTCTGCAGAGCGGCTCTGACGTCAGCGTCTGCTTCCCCTGACTACCATCCCGGGAGAAGCTGTAGAGCAGCAACATTCATCCTTGCTTGTATTCCAGTCTTTGTTTGAATTCTTCCAAGTCTGTGCTGTTTATTTAGTCTTAATAAACAAGCCCTTGTTTTTGGCAACTCTGAATCCTACTCTCTTGTGTCGTTGCGTTTGGGGTCGGTGTCAAACCATAACAAACACTGTACAACTGTACAAGCAAAACTGTACATTGGAATATTGACAACCATACTAGGTAATTTGAGTAAACTGTACATTGGAGGGGGTTGGGGGGGGAACACTGTACAAACAAGCAAAACTGTACATTGGAATATTGACAAAACTGAAAGGGATAACCTGTCCCTCGTGAGTTCTTGAATTGATATGGTCATGGACCCTCCGACCAAAGATTCACAGAACGACCAAGTTGTTTACCACGGAGTCTTTATTTCATCACACAGAGAAGAAGAGAACTCTCCTCCTGCAGCCCATGGGCTCAGCCCCTCGCACCACCAGTAGAAGAATGAATGCATGACATGACAGCGTTATATACCCTCTTGGACGGAGAGAGAAGGGGAGGGGTGGGTGTGTATATGCATCTGTGTGTGTGTACGTATGTGTGTGTGGTGTGTGTGTGCTAGTCTGTGTGGTGTGTGTGTCTAAGTGCAAGAGTTAATGGATGTTTTCTAAGGGGGCAATCTGGTTAACATCCATCTAATGGTTCGTGATATTCATGACAGTTCTCTGTATGTAACTAGTTTACCTGTTTGACCCAGCACTTAGTCAAGGGTACTTTCGTGATTTTCATGACAGTTGGTGTGTATCTGTATGTGTTTGCGCCAGTAAGTGTAGGTGAGCGATGTGTGTGTGTGTGCACGTGAGTGTGTGTGCGCGTCGGAAGAGGAGGATGTGTGTGTGTGTGAGGCGCGTGTGTGTGTGTGTGAGGGGGCTAGTAATGACTCCAGATGTAGCGAGAGACAGCTACAGCCCCAAATCAGGATGGATGCAGCAACGGGATCATCAGGTCACAGACTGAGAGACGCCCTGGCTACAGCGTGCATCAGACAATAGGTGCACAGATACATAGGATATTGACAACAAATATTTACTACATCAATGAACTAAAAAACTATCAACCCCCCTTTTGACGTTAAATCAATACGTCAACACAACAGTTCATTGATGGATCTGTACCCGTCGATTGTCACCTCATTACACGCATCACACCTAAACCAGATGAGATAACAACACCAGGAGAGGAGAGAGAGAGATAGAGGGAGGGGGGGGGGAGCGGGAGAGAGAGAGAGAAGAAAGAGAGAAACACAGATTTGCAACTTTTCCAGACGATACACGTAACCCCTGTGGGACCCCCCTTACTCAGGCACACGCAACGTCCATCAGGGCGCTACCTTCCCTCTGTTACAGTACACCGCCCACCTGGGTCGGCCCCGTCTTCTAGAGGGCAAGGGCCTCTTCCTGAGTTGGTCCCCGTTCCAGGGTGCGGCCCCCTAGACAAAAGTGTCTCCTCTGGTCTGCTGCCTCCTCAGTGTCTCTGGACTGTCCTCTCCACCTCTCCTCAGCTGGCCCACCGTCACTCCAGCTCAGCTCAGTGTCTCTCCTGCTGCCGCTTCCCCCGTTCTCGTTGTGGATGATTTGCCTGTCGTAGATGATCTGCGGTGCCTGGCTGCGGTGTTCATCTCCAACCTCTGCTGCTCAGCTGCCATCTCCTCCGGTCTGCCTCTCTTCATCCTGGCCCGTCTGTCCTTCGTCTCCTCCTGCCTGTCACCAGGTCGTCTGGTGGTCTCGTCACGGACGTCTGAGGGGCTGCTGGTATCTCACCCCTGGTTCAGACGCGCTGCAGACAGCTGGTGTGAATGTCTGGATCCTCTGCACCGTCTTCTCCTCCATGTCTCCATTCCTCGTTCCGTCCTTGGTTGCGGCTGGCCCACATCAATTCTCACTGGAACCTCCATTTGAAAGGGATAACCTGTCCCTCGTGAGTTCTTGAATTGATATGGTCATGGACCCTCCGACCAAAGATTCACAGAACGACCAAGTTGTTTACCACGGAGTCTTTATTTCATCACACAGAGAAGAAGAGAACTCTCCTCCTGCAGCCCATGGGCTCAGCCCCTCGCACCACCAGTAGAAGAATGAATGCATGACATGACAGCGTTATATACCCTCTTGGACGGAGAGAGAAGGGGAGGGGTGTGTGTGTATATGCATCTGTGTGTGTGTACGTATGTGTGTGTGGTGTGTGTGTGCTAGTCTGTGTGGTGTGTGTCTAAGTGCAAGAGTTAATGGATGTTTTCTAAGGGGGCAATCTGGTTAACATCCATCTAATGGTTCGTGATATTCATGACAGTTCTCTGTATGTAACTAGTTTACCTGTTTGACCCAGCACTTAGTCAAGGGTACTTTCGTGATTTTCATGACAGTTGGTGTGTATCTGTATGTGTTTGCGCCAGTAAGTGTAGGTGAGCGATGTGTGTGTGTGTGCACGTGAGTGTGTGTGCGCGTCGGAAGAGGAGGATGTGTGTGTGTGTGAGGCGCGTGTGTGTGTGAGGGGGCTAGTAATGACTCCAGATGTAGCGAGAGACAGCTACAGCCCCAAATCAGGATGGATGCAGCAACGGGATCATCAGGTCACAGACTGAGAGACGCCCTGGCTACAGCGTGCATCAGACAATAGGTGCACAGATACATAGGATATTGACAACAAATATTTACTACATCAATGAACTAAAAAACTATCAAAACCATACTAGGTAAATTACTGTACATTGGAGGGGGTTGGGTTAGGACATTTACAGGGGCCAGTTTCGAATTGCAGTCTCCCGTAGGTGTTCTTTGAGAGTGGTTTTGAAAGTGGGTAGTGATTCACATTCCTTTACAGCTTTAGGTAGGGCGTTCCACATTGATGTGGCATAATTGAAAAACGCTATCAGTGTTCTTCTTCCCCGCCAATGAAGTATTCACCCAAAGACCCAATACCGTGGCAACAACTACCGCACTACCGGTAGAATAAGTGCAGAGAACCGTGGGAAGTGATGCAAACTGTCTTGTCATGTTTTGGGTTAGAGGCAGAACTAGCGTAACACGCTGTTTGGGCGTAGAGAGAGCTTACGTCAGTGGCCAATCAGATCGCAGGACCCGAACGCGGAACTGCAAGTTTGTTGGTAAAAGACTACACGCACCCTGGTCTAGAAATGCAGGCTTCAATCTATGTTGTTTAGTCTATCTGTTCAGTACCACTCAGCACTGTTTCAAGATGCACAATGAGCTCTTCTTCTTCTTCTTCTTTTGAATTTCCGGCAGTGTAGAGGGTGACCAAACGTCCTCTTTTGCCCAGACATGTCCTCTTTTCACGCCCTGTCCGGGCCGTCCGGGGGGGGTTTATAAATTCATGATAATGTCCGGCTTTCACGGACCGTTTGCATGTACTTAAATTGACTGGCGCATTGCACAGAATACTACGGTAATCTGTTGCGTGTGTGACGTAATCCCTGAGAAGCCTTGTGGGCGGCTCTACAACTACGCTCACAAACAGAGGAAGAGAAAGGATACACGCAGAGGGGACAGAGCGCACCGCAGCTCACGTTCACAATGCCAAAAAATTTACTTTTACAGATGAACTGCAGAAGGAATTCCAAATGTACCGACCCGTCAGAACAAATGGGAGGCGGAGTGCACCGTGTGCAAAGCTTGGACATGTGCAAGTTGAGAGTGTGTCTGCAAAGTTGACAGACTTATTTGTTAAACCCGGGAAAACAGAGGATGCTGTAAAGTAAATGCAGCGGAGGGAGGGTGCGTTTGCATTTCATACTCTGAAACATCACAATCTATGGATTGCACAAGTGCCTTGCTAAAAAAGGCATTTCCAGACTCTGACACTGCCAAAAAGTTCAGTAGTGCGCACACTAAATCCGAAGCCAATTGTTATAGCGCCCCACTCGACTCGATTGATGTCGCATATGAAGCACTCAAATCAAACCACGGAGCAGTGAAAATATTCCCAATCATAATACAGTACTTTGACTGGAAGAGGGGTGGGCATGCAAACAAAATGAATCGAGGTTAAATACATCAAATGAGACAGCAGAAACCATTGCACAATATCTCATTGAAACATGGCAAGAAAAAAACGATTTGTCTGAAAAATATATTTGTTAACTGGATTTTCTATTATTTCATATATTTTGTTATTTATTTTTGTCCAGTAAGACTTGAAAAGAGAGCTATTATTTTGTTACAGGTTGATTTTTAAGTTATTATTGTGCCATTGAGATTTGTCTAGGCATAATCAAGCATGCTGATTGTTGAGTAACTTTGGTTTGGTGTGTCTTTGGTTATAGAGAGATATTGTTGTGTTATATACAGTAAAATAATACTTGTATATCCATAGAGAGGAGGCATACTTTAAATATATTAAAACAATAATGCATCTTTGAGTAAACGTTGAGTATCATCAGGCATGCGTTGCTCATGGGACGGGGGTTGCACACCGTGCAACCAGTCTGTGAGCAGAAGCACGCACATGCACGGATGTGCACACGCATGCACACAGGAATGTGCTGCACTCGACTGATGAGCCAACTCGCTAAGTACTACTTTGCATAACAATATGGCCGGTCGTCAGGTGTGTTCAAATACGTTCTCAGATACATTCACACAAAACTTGTGAATGAAATGTGTTACATTCCATTCGTAGAGGCAATTAGGCACTGTCTTTAGTGCTATGCGAGGGAACATCTATGCGCGGGAGCGTGCGCACGCGGCGTCATTAAAACATAGTGCAACCATTCGTCCCATGAGCAACGCATGCCTGAGTATCATTAAGTATCTCGAGGCTGGGGGGACATGTCCTCTTTTTTGGAAATCAAAATATGGTCACCCTCACGCATCACACGACCTCACCCCTGCCCACTTTGACAACCTAGGATGGCTTAGAGTAGACGACAGAGTACAGCAACTTGCAATGGGCCTGGTCTACAAGATACACTATACGACTAAGGTACCCATGTACATGTCAAAATACTTCCCAAAGGTCAGTGAATACCACAACCACTACACCAGAGGAAGCTCAACAAATCATGTTAAACCCAGATTCGGCTCAAACAAGGGACTAAATACGTTTCGCAATTATGCCACATCAATGTGGAATAAGCTGTAAAATAATGTGAATCCATACCCACATTCAAAACCGCTCTTAAAGAGCACCTACGGGAGGCTGCAATTCGAAACTGGCCACCGTAAATGCCCAAAACCCCCACCACCTCCTAATAGACAGTCTCCTCCCCACCGCATGTATATATTCCCTCCCCGCCGTATGTATATTTCTCTCCCACCCACCCACCCCCTCCTAATGTACAGTCCCCTCCCCATCATATGTATATACTCTGTCAGGATCTAGGGGTAACAGTACTGTATATTTGAATACCGTTTATGTCACAAATGTATCAGTACTAAATACCTATATGTCCCTATGCCATAAATGTCATGTATGTTGTGTATGTCATAAATGTCTATATGAATTGAAAATGGGGGACCCTGATGGAAACAAGACAAACGTCTTTCTCAGGTCTGCATCCCCTTAACAATTGTGTGTATTGAGCCGTACTGTATTGTACCCATTCTGCAATCTGTTAAATAAAGTTTTCATTCATTCATTCATTCATTCATTCATTCATTCATTCATTCATTCATTCATTCATTCATTCATTCATTCATTCACTAAAGACGTTTCGCAATTATGCCACAACAATGTGGAACGCCCTACCCAAAGCTGTAAAGGAATGTGAATCCCTGCCCACATTCAAAACCGCTCTTAAAGAGTGGAGTGTCCAGTGAAGTCACAGAGAAGCACAACCCTACAAGCAGTACTTCCAGGGACCAAGCAAACGGGCACACGTTCTGAATGGCCACCAAACGGGCACACCTTCAACAATGCTGCAAGTTGAAATACCGGGAGCGGGAGCCAACGATATGGACACTGCACTAATAAATTTGACAGTTTAGTATTAGTTTACTACTAGTATGATAGTTTACTACTGTCAGAGTTATCACAGTGGTGAAGTGTTCACACAGTGACGTTGAGCCATACAAAAACCTCCCTCAGTCTGCCTGCATAGACACTGACCTGTTACAGCAGGAACTTGCCACAGACCACTGGTATTTTCCAGTTAGATGTTGTTGTGTAAGAGTGGTAATTGTAACTGAGGGGTACAATTCCCTGACTGTATTACTAGATATGATACTTACTACCACTACCTTTGTACTTAATATTCGGCCACCCAGTACACAGCATAAATATATTATCATAAACACTCTCACGTAGATGAAACGGATCCAACACAAATGTACGAAGTCGAAGTATGCGTTTATTACTACACAGCAATGGTGTGTAGAGCAAGCACTTAATCACTTAATTACATTTATGAATTGAAATAGTATGCACTTTTATGGCAAAGAGTATTCGTCGGTATATCAATAGAGAATGTCCAATCTCTGATGGCGCAGGTGGTAAATATACGACCTGGAATAGTTAAGGAATAACAGCAATGATACTTTAATGATTATAAGACTGGATACACTAAGGGGGGGTTAATCCGGTCGCTTGTAAGCCGACAGAAGTAGGAGGGGGGGGGGGGGTAGAATCCGGCTGCCTCGTCCGGCCAAGGGTATCCCAGGTGAACCCACTGTAGTGCCGTTCAATGCGCCGGCGATCCTTGGACCACAGATGAAAGCAGGTGGACTCTTTGTGGGCCGGCTCTCTCCGGTCCACGGGGGAGAGACGTGAAGCGACCTCGTCTTGCAGAGCGTCTCCTCACCTTGCGTCCTCTCCAGGGGGGGGGGTTCCAACACACGGCAGTGTCGGGGGTCTTTATCCATGGAATAATCAAAGTATACAAAGCATAATCCGTGCCTGGGAAGGCGGGCTGTCGTCGGTAGAATAATCCGGTATACAGGTCCACTCGCTCGTCGGCTCTGGGGCTCCTCGGGTGCAGCTTCACATGGGGTCAACCACCCTGGGTAAGCAGCCAGTTCTCTGCCCGAAACGATGGGGTACTGACTACGGTAGTATTCTCACCGCACGAAGCACTATATATTAACAGACTATTATTAGCTTAATAGACTACGTCCAACTCGACGATATAGTGCCAAATATGACTATTCAAATATTAATATACACGATGTCTCAATACCGATGGTAGGCGAACTTGGCCTTACTCCCACACGTGGCGTCGCGGGGAGGCTTTACGTCTGTGACTCTATTGGAGGGTAAGAAACTGGACTGAAAAGGAAGTCCTACTTTAGTAGCGCAGTATATATACGCACTATGAACAAATAGTCCCATTAGTGGTGCGGTAGCCAGATTCCTACGCGGAACTAGGACTTGTTCGTACATGTGGAGCGGTACGTTTGAACTGGGTCTGAGGGGTATGGCAGCCTGGCACCAAGGTCTCGACCAATAGTAGAATGGAGACTATTATGGGATGTTCAGTAGGCTAGAATGGATATTCAATGCATATTGTACAAGGAATATACAAGGGATATCAGGGAATATTAGAGAATATACAAATACAATTAAATATATATATATAAATAAATATATATATTCGGCTTAATCTGGCCCTTCACAACAGTAATAATTGTTCATTAAGTGGATTCAAGAGAACACACCAACAGACTGTTTATTAAGTTAGGAAAATTAAAGATGTAGTTGAGTTACAGATATTTTTTGTTAAGCAGAGCATTGCCAGAAAGCTTGCCGAAGTTTGTTTTTAGCTCAGAAACTGTGTGTGTGTGTGTGTGTGTGTGTGTGTGTGTGTGTGTGTGTGTGTGTGTGTGTGTGTGTGTGTGTGTGTGTGTGTGTGTGTGTGTGTGTGTGTGTGTGTGTGCGTGCGTGCGTGTGTGTGTGTTTGCCTAGTGAGGTACATCACTGCTCCTCAGAGTTTTAAGATGTCCACAGTATATCAGGGCAAGTCTGAACAGTTGTCTCATATCCACACTCATCTGGATGATGTCATCGATGGTAATACTTGCCATGCTGGGATTCCTGACTCAGGGTACGAAATTTTGAAAATGTAAAGTTGCTCTGTTATGGTTGATATAATTGTTATTAATCTCATTCTTCTCCAGGATACTTCCACTGTGCTCTTATTTGTTACTCTACTTAATGAATCACTTCTCTTATTTATCCTAATCTACAAAACTCTATGGAATAAGCCTATTTATTTCCAAGATCAACTCTACATTGTATTTCAGGGTCATCTGCAAACAAATGTCTTATCGTGGAGGGACTGTGTCAGTTCAGATACTGTGGACTACTGTGGGAGTGTTCACACAGTGATGTAGAGCCATACAAAAACCTGCCTAAGTCTAATGGCATTGAACATGACCCACTGTAGGTGAGGGAAGAGACTATCATGGATCAATGAACACAGTGCTTTGGTCCTGGCACACAAATGTCATTAAGCACAATCATAATTACTGTACAATAGTCATTTTGACGTATCATTTACATATAGATATGCTGTAAAATGCTGTATTCTTCACTGAAAGGTGGTAGGAAAAATAAGACAATGAGCAGGTAGGCCCAGTTCTGTTTCTTTGGGAATATATCTCAGCTACTGTTCAGCACATATATATCAACACACAAATATCATAAAAGCATGACCACTGTACATACAGAGTCAGGGTCAGAGATTTTATTTGCCATGTATGGACGAATCCACATTGGAATACAGGTACAGAGCAACACTGTGTGTCTACAACTAAACCAATACAGGACCAGAGTAGAAACAGTACAGGAAAAAAAACACACAGTATAAAAGGATAAATACTAAGGTTAAGATCAACATCCCCTAAAGTGCATATCATAGTAAAGTGCATAATGCATAGAGGCACAATTTACAGTAAAAGTGCATATACCGGTAATCAAAGTGCGTGATGCACAGACACACAGAAACAGCACTTCCACAACCTGAATAACACACCAAATAAAAAATAGGATAATATACAAATCTAGCCTTTGGAGTTATTCAGGCTGCGCACAGCACTGGGGAAGAAACTCTTGGTAAACCGAGAGGTAGAGCATGTGATAGAGTGGTCTGCCTGACGGGAGACAGATTATACAGTAGGCTAATACTGCTGACACCTGGATTCAAACCTGCAGGTCTCCTGCCTGGGAAGTGAATGCATTTACTGGTTAGCCATGGGGAACTGCCCCTGGTCAGGGGAGATTAGATTTACTATGTTTCAGACAGGACTACTCTGATACTCCATCAAATGCTTTATTTCTTACTGAAAGGTGGTAGGGAGACTTTTCAAAATGACATCAAATGCTTTATTAACAATAGCAAATCTGAAGAAATTAAAATGGATCTCATTAGAACATGTCATATATCTGCTGTTGTGTAATAGTTATGTAATAATATTATTTTACATGTTAAATAAAGAGGATAACATTCTCAAATGTGTTACTATTCTGAAAGCAAAGGTTCTCATAGACAATCAATTAATAATGTCATTAATATTTCATGATGAGTTCTCCTTTCATTGCCAATAGTCAGTCTTCCATTTTCATGTTGGGCACATCATTTTGGAACATTTCGAGGATTTGTATACAAAAATATGAATTGGAAGCATAAGCCATTATTAGCAAGCTGGGACGCTGTTGCAACTAAAAGTGGAAGCAGAATGTAAGCGAGGACTGTTTTGCAAGTAGGCCTACAGGTAAGAATCCCTGGTACACATACACAAATGTTGTTGAGAATAATATCTCAGGGCCTCTACCAAGTGGCATTTATAGGCTATTACAGTGCATTTGGACTTAGGCTACATGGAAGAGCAGCTGGGCGATGACAGACTGGTCCAAGGAAGAAGCCTCATGACAACGTGCTGTCCGGTTCACCTGCTCTGCACAACAACGTTGGCTTCAGGAAGAAGCCAACCTCTGGGACTTGGCAGTTGGTCGTCTCTCAGATGGAGGCTGGGACGCAGCAGTCAAGGAACCAGAGGGGCCAGGGGCAGGTGGGGGGGCTGCTCTGTGAGAGTGGCTTCTTCTCCCAGATTAAGCCCAGTTGGTGTTAGAGGAGGCCAGTGTTGATGGTGACGGGCTCTCTGCCTCTCCTGCATGGAAAGCAGCTGCTACCTCATCGAAAGCGGGATCCAAAAACACCTTAATGAGAGACCTTCATTATAATGTCATCCTGGGTGCTCTCTGTCACCTTTAACATATTTCCCCATTCACTGTTTATTGGGAAGCTCTAGACTTAATACATGATCACAAGTTTGAGGTTTGTATGAATTCTTAAAATTGGGTGGTGTTCGCCTTAACTCTTTGGACGCCACGGACTTGAGCATCTTTTGTTCCTACCACGCCAACACTCTAAGAGATAGGAATAAGTGGCGGTGTTTGCAGGGCTATATCTATATTATAGCTATGGATACAATACTATGGCCCATTTGACATCAACTATCTACCGTTCAATATGTGTTATACTGTGGTGAAGTATAGTTTTAGACTGATCGCAGTTAATCCCAGAAAACGGTGATACGCAGCAATACGTGAATTTCACAAAAACTTTGGCGTTTCTCGCCTGGACACGCTACTATTTCCAAATCAAATGTATATAATAGGTATTATGTTTCATCATGAATGCATGAAAGGGGGGATGGTTTTTTGATGCTTTGATCGTCACCAACGGCATACGCTGTGGAGTAACGTTACACACACACGTTGTGATCGATGTGAAATCATGGTTGGATCAAAGCAGGATCCAATCGTCTGATCGTGAGTCCCAGTATTGGTGTCCATTGTGTCGCCAACATAATCCACCACAACAGATGCATCGGGGGCATTGGACGCGTCTCAATGCCATCGAGTGAACCGCTAGACTCGCCTGACCAAAAAAACTGCGCCCGGAGACATTTGAACGTAAACACAGGGCAAGATATAAAGTTACAAAGGGTGCTCGATACTGCCACCTGGCAGGATGCGGCCGGTATTGCACTTTGGCGATCTCAGGATGATTCCCCATGTAACCCCGAGGTCCGTGTGCCTGTAATGAATATAAATATCGAATAAAAGAAATAACGATGAAAACCCGAATATACTCGGGTCTGGCGATGATTGAGTTTAAAAAAAAAACATACCATGTTCTAGCCAATCAGCAATACCCGCTGAATCACATGACATTGCTGCCCCCTACCTGCCAACTCAGCATGGCTGTGAGTGAGAGTCTTTCACCTTACATATCTAATTTTGGTATAGATTGATTGTTTAGATCACTAGCATGGCTAACAAATGCAAATTGTAGTCTGCCCTACTGTTCTGACCAGGATTACATTCCTTTTTGCCTCCTTGATCAGTGGAGTCTGATGTGGACTTGAAACCTGTCTAGTCTGTTGACTGTGCTTATACACATTTTCCAGTGGTTACTAGAATAGGTTATTTTACATTATGTATGGTAATTATCTGTTCAAATTTAATAAATGACTAAAACACACAAAATAGTTTTTTATATTTATTTCACAATATAGGTTCTTACAAAGGTGTATTTCTTATTTAATCACTTTTTTTAACTGATCTGGATACATTCAGCCATTTCACAAAAATCATACATATAGAATCATAAAATGATTAAAGCTAACAAGATCACAAACTCTTGTTTACTATAATAATAATAATAATAATAATAATAATAATAATAATAATAATAATAATAATAATAATAATAATAATAATAATATAATAATAATAATAATAATAATAATAATATAGCCATCATCATGATATTGTTATCAGTGTTACAGGCTACACTTATGATTCGCTTAACTTGGAATGTACAAAGAACAAAGAAAATGGTGAAATACTCTTTCTCAATACAGTTTTATTGGTCAGTCGAACAATAACATTGTTCATATAGTGTGTCCATCGACCATTAGTTGGAGCAATGGGAAAAATCCTGACAGCTGGGAACTTTCACAGGATGACATGTATGAAGAGGGCCATGATGGCGGCACTGATGAGTCCAGAGATGGGAACGGTAACAAACCAAGCGATGAAAATGTTTCTGAACAGACGCCAGTCGACAGCCTTCCGGGAGCGCAGCCAGCCCACAGCTACCACAGAGCCCACCTGTGTTCACATAGTAAGAAACTGACTCAGTAGCTGTGACATTAGTTAGCCAAAAAACGGTTTGTACTAGAGCAGACAGGTAAGAAAAAAAACATGGGGCGTAATTCGTTCTTACATACAGTACATTGTAAATAGTTAACAAAATAATTGTATCTATCTGGGCCCCGTTCCCCGTACGTGGCTAACTGAGTTAGCCGGATAATCTTCAGGATAACTTGACATAAGTCAGGCTTTTTGGTTCCACGAAGCAGGTTTGTCTAAATCACTATGGCAACAGAAAATTTGAACCTGCTCCAGCTGGATAAACTGGCCACTCCCTCGCAAAAAAATGCCAGCTCCCTTCCTCACAGATCCCATTATACCATTCTGAATTATGTTTTTGTGCTTTTCTAGAGGGGGCTTTTGAAATGTAAAATAATAGACCTAAAAATAAATCATATTCAGCCTATGGATTTACTTTGTCCTAAATAATGCACGTCATAGCTATACAGCGCTCGCTAAGTCGCGACACACACTATGTGGTTATTTTAATAACGGAGCATTGCAAATGTGAATCCCGCTGGGATATTTTCTTTTTATGACTTATACTTTATTGCATATTTTTTCTTTTTGCACACAGTACTTCAGGACAATACACTGAATGACATATTTTGCATCAGCATGGGTCAGTCCTGAAGGACCACATAGACACCTAGACCCCTAACGTCTAGGTTACACTGATAACCCCCATATGGGGGGGAAGACAGAAAAAAAAATTAAAAATAAAAATAAAGACATTAGAATAAGTAAACCTAAATAAACGAAAAATTCTACCATAACAAAAAATATATAAAAAATAGAAAGATAAATTAGACTAAGCCGAGAATATAATGGGAAGTAATGCCAAAACAAAAAGAAAACACCAATCGAAAGAAAAAAAAACTACATTAAAACATAGAGCCATTCTTGTCGACATAAACATGGTGCATTTGTCAGGTATTATATACTCATGTGCATCGTCGCTGTCTTAGACAAGTGTGCCCCCCCTCCTTTTATAGTGAGTGAAATTGCAAATATTTCCCCCATTTGCTAATATATTTGTCTCCTTTCTCTCCTAAACTAAAATATATTTTCTCATAGGCAGCTACCCTACCCAGTTCTCCACTCCACTCTCGGAATGACAGGCCTTCTGGTGCCTTCCAGCCTCTCATTATGATCTGTTTGCCTATCATAATACTAGTCTGTATCCAATCAGCTAGGGGCTTTGCGATATGGCTAAGACTGCAGGGATCCCCCAGGATATATAAACCAGAACAGAAATCATACTCCGTCCCTGTGACCTCTGTGATGTAGTCAGTTCAAGCACTGTATTGCACATCGTTGCGGGCAAGACCACCCGCATTTCATTGTATACCTGTATGCCGTGACAATTAAAACTCTTGACTTGACTTGACTTGATGTATGTTACTCCAGAAGTCTCTGATTTTCGGACATGACCAGAGTGCATGGACTAGGTCCCCCTCCCCTGTCTGACATTTCCAGCAATCTGGGTTCTCTTTCAGGCACAGTCTATACATTTTAGAGGGGGTCCAATAAATGCGGTGGAAGATCTTGAATTGTATTAGCCTTGTTCTAATATCCCTGGACACCTGTTTGGGGATCCCCAAGATTATATCCCAGTCCTCTTGCTCAAATGTGACCCCTAGATCCTTTTCCCAGACTATTTTGAGAGCAGAGGATATCCCACTGCCCTCCCTGTCGATAAACATGGAATAGTAGACCGAGGCCTCATGTCCCAACCCAGAAATAGCCAAAATCTTTTTCAGCAGGTCTGTACCCTGGGGGAGGGTCTGTGGCGAGCCAAATGTGCCTATGAGAAGATGCCTCTCCAGAATTGATTGTTGGCCAGCTGATATTGTTGAATCAGTTTTTCAAAAGATTTTAATGCATCGTCTTCATAGAGGTCCCCTCCGCTGGGATATTTTTAATGAATGAAACTTGGATCCTATCGGGCGTTTGGCTCTGATTCGTTTCATATTCTCCGCTGTGGATGTATTTGCTTAACCGGAGCGCCCGGATTGTGTTTCATTCAAGGATAAATTGAAGCGTCTTTACACGTGGATTGTGGATGTGAATTACGAGGAATCTGAATCTGTGGATTGTTGAATTGTATCACTGTCACTCACATGTTATTGTGATATTGTAACTTGGATTAAAATGTCTGAGGAGATGCGCTGTTTGACGGACTTGATGATGTGGACGTGACTTGAGAAAAGTGAATGAGCAATTGCAAGCCTTTGACGTTTTGTAGAATGCATTTGAGAAAATGCATTTATCTAGGCGGCCGGGTAGTGCAGCGGACTAAGCGTCTGTCTACCACCGCAGAGACAGTGGGATCGAATCCAACTGCCAGCGGTACCTCCGGCTTGGTCGGTCGTCCGTGCTGACACAATTGGCAGTGTCAGTGGGTGGGAAAGCCGGTGAGGTGGATCCTGGTCGTTGTAAACAGCGACTCCTACAGGTAGGTCAGGGCGCCTGCACAGCGAGGGAGGGAACTGGGGAGGGTAGTGTGATCCTCCCATGCGAGGAAGCATGTGATAGACTTCAGGGCTCCCTAGTCCGGCAAGTGGGGGGCAAATGCATGCAACGACCAGGAAGGGGAGGGGGAATTGGCACAACGACTAAATTGGGATGGGAGAAAAATACAGAAAAAAGGGGAGGAGAAAAAGTAGATAAAAAAAAGAAAATGCATTTATCTGTTCAAGCACTGTTATCTGATGATGAACAAGAGGGTGATGAACATGACTGGTATAAGGTTAATCAATTCAATGCATGTATGGATGATGTCTGAAACAGATTAAAACCTGATTAATAGTGAAACTGTTAATAGCCTCCAAGCCTCTCTGACACCGTTATTTCGGGGGTCACGCCTTGAAAACTTTGGGAACCATGTATTTATATAGTGCATGATACCTAAACGCATACAGTACAGATATCCTCATAAGTATCTATTAATTTGTATTAATTAGATACTCTTTGGGTTTGTTTTTATCTACTTATTCTGAAAGAGTTGAACTAATTATTTTCGCTAGCAAGATCTCATTCGATTATTCATTCCATTAAGCCTACTGCCAGCAGGCACATTTAAAGAAATATAATCTGATTGATTGGGGTAAAGAGGGACTTAAAATGTGCCTATAGATATGCATTTAACTTGTCGGCGAGGCTATTGAGCCGTACTGTATTGTACCCATTCTGCAATCTGTTAATAAAGTTTTCAATCAATCAATCAATCAATGCCGTTAGAAAATCTGGATTTCGGCGATCGACATCTGCTGCCTTTTCAGGTGAGGCGGCTGCGCGCAATTATCCTGAGTACTCAAGTCTGGTTCGAATTAACGAGTGTTTCCGACCGAATCAGCCTTCGAGGAACAGGGATAGCCTGGTTTCAATCATCGGGTTAATTGAATCTGGCTAATGGGACTTTTGATCTACTTAGTTGAACCAGGTACGGGGAATAGGGCCCTGGACAAAACATTCAGGTCCATTACCTTGCAGTGGGTCGTGCTAACTGGCAGACCAATATTGGAGGCCACTACTACTGTGAGCGCTGAAGCCAGTTCAATACTGAATCCACTACATTGGAGAGAGAAAAAAAGCAATTGGTTAGTCATAAAAACAAATAGATTTTTCATGTGATTGTGAGAGGCAGTGAATTAAACATATCTAAGGCACTGAATGACATAGAGTGGGATATCTGAAGATAGATATGAACAGGGTGTGATGTACCTGGAGGGGGTGATGGGGGTCAGGTCTTTGCCCAAAGTCTGGATCACCCTTCGGCCCCACACCCAGAGTCCAGCGCAAATGCCCACTCCTCCATACAGAAGCAACCAGATGGGTGTAGGTGCATTGGACACTACAGATCCACTCTCAAACAGCAACCACAGAGCCACCAGGGGGCCGATTGCATTGCTGATGGAGAAGAAAAGTGTAGACTGCATGAGTCCTCTGATTGAGCAGTATATGTACAAGTACCGTAGTAAGTAGGATTGTCACAATATCACATACGTACCACACCAGACCCAAGTATCATGGTATTACCAAGTAGTATCAACAAGACACCCAAACAAATAATACTGAAAATATTGTATGGATTAACAAACAAAGTTTGCAGAAGTTCTACTGTAGGCACTGAACATGTTGGGCCATTAAAAAAGTGGCAACCTTACCAGCTATTTTACAAGTTTGTCTTTAAAATGTGGATGTTGAGATGCATCTTCTTTCATAATACTACAAGCTACTGTCCTGTACAAGATCATTAATTAATTTGAATCCTTAGGATATTTCTGATATAACAATATAATATTTGGTGTCACAATTATCTTAAAGGGTACGTTCAGAATTGTTGGACCCCTAGCCCCATTTCCTACTTAACAATGATGTTGTGGATATAGGGTCCTTTCACAGCACATTCCGTGCTGTTCGTCATACAGATCTGACTTTAAAGTGCTGCTCCTCACTTACAAAATTCTAAATAGGCTCACACCGCTCTATCAATCCGATCTCATTATACGATACTCGCCCGCTCGTGCTCTTCGTTCACAAAATGCGGGGCTCCTATCGATTCCTAGGGTAAAAAAAAAACGCTGGTCAGAGCCTTTGCCTATCGTGCTACCATACCTGTGGAATAAATTACCCACTGTCGACAGGGGCGCCTGCTCTGTCAAAGTTTTTAAATCTTCGCTTAAGACCCATCTTTTCTCTCTCTCGTTCAGCCTACCCTGATCTCACCTGGTCGGGGATAGACCCTTAGCTTAATCTGGTTAGTTCAGTTAGGATGTCTATTTATTGCTCCCATGTCTGCTTATTGCGGACATGGGAGCTTTTCTAACCCCTGTCGCTGTCTCTCTGAGTGGATGTATCGAATGATGACATACAGATTGCAGTGACTGCTCTATACCAAACTGGTTCTGACCACCACTGGCGCCATGGATCTGCTTCATGCCGCCTTCAGTCTGACCTACAACGTCTAACCATGCCCGCTCTACTTCAACTTGTACTGACTGGTTCTCCTGCCCCTCAGGGGAAATGGCCCTGAGCCATCATCTTGTATTCCATCCTGTATACAAGCACTTGTATTCCTATGCTTCTTTGTTCTAGTTCTATGTATTACATTAACTTTAAAATGTTCTTATATACTTTGATTATATTGCTACTATGTATGCATATATATATATATATATATGCTTTATTACATGTATTTATTTATTTATTTATTTATTTATTATTTATTTATTGCTCCCATTGCGGCCTATTGCGAACACGGGAGCTCTCTAACCCTTGTCCCTGTCTCCCTGTCTCTCTGTGAGTGGAGGTCTCGAGTGATAGTGTGTTGATATACAGGTATACAGCCAGCCTGGTCCCACCCCCGTTGGGCCTGTCAAGGTGGTGTGATGGTTAAGGTCATAGATATCTATAGAACACTAGATAGCTTAAGGCGGAGTCACCAGCGTCACTGAACCGCCGCCATCTTGCTCCAGTTAGCCTTGAGTGAGAGTGAGTGAGCTGCACAGACAAAAATACTCATAACTCGCTGAAATATTGACGGATTTACAAACGGGTTGGTTTGCTATAAACATCAAATATGTAGTTATGATACTGCATACTTATAATTTTTTTTTTTTTTTTAAAGATGTTTTTTTTTACAAACCACTTGAATCATAGCCACGTTAATAATGCTTGTAATAAACCAAACCGTTTGTAAATCCGTCAATATTTCAGCGAGTTATGAGTATTTTTGTCTGTGCAGCTCACTCACTCTCACTCAAGGCTAACTGGAGCAAGATGGCGGCGGTTCAGTGACGTCGCTCTCCATTGGCCGGCAGCGCGGGCAAGCTATCTAGTGTTCTATATATATCTATGGGTGTGATGGTCAAGGTGGTGTGATCTTCCCTGCGCCGTCCCTGATGTGGCAAACAGCGCAGACTGCAGCGGCTATTCTTCCTCAAACCGGATCTGACTACCACACACAGGCACGATGGATCTGACCACCACACACAGGCACGATGGATCTGACCACCACACACAGGCACGATGGATCTGACCACCACACACAGGCACGATGGATCTGACCACCACACACAGGCACGATGGATCTGACCACCACACACAGGCACGATGGATCTGACCACCACACACAGGCACGATGGATCTGACCGCCACACACAGGCACGATGGATCTGACCACCACACACAGGCACGATGGATCTGACCGCCACACACAGGTGGCACGATGGATCTGCTCTACGTCACCCGCCTCAGTTGACCGGCATCTAACCATGCCCGCTCTACTTCAACCAAGCGGTTCTCCTGCCCCCCTGGGGAATATGTCTTTTAGCCTTTATCTTATTTTCATACCAGCGCTCGTATTCCTATGCTTTAAAAAAAAATCTTAGCTCCATTTATTTTATGTTCTTATGTACTTTAGATACTATTGCTACATATACATATGGTACATTATTATTCCAATTATTCGCCTGTTCTATTCTCCATCCATCTATCATCCATAGCAACACTATATTATCACTGACATCCTGTTGGGGGATCCCCTTTGAACAGCCCATCTGAGGTTTCTCTCCTCCACGCCGCCTGTGGTGCTTTTTTTTTTCTATTGCTAGGTTTTAGTGAGTCATTCCTTATCTTCATTGGGGAACGTCTATGGATTTTTTTGTTCTGGATCTATTGTGATGTTTTTTCTCGGGTTATACAAATACATTTGATTTGATTTGATTTGATTTTGATACCCGCAGCTCTGGCTAGTTAACCACAAAATTATGCAAAGTCAAAGCGGCCACACTCCAGTCTATACAAACCGATTTCCTGGGGCGGTCAGGTGGCGTAGCGGAGATTGCGTTCGTCACCAACGCTGGAGACGCTGGGTTCGCGTGTTCGAATCCAGCTCCCGGCGTTGTCACCAGCTTGGCTGGCCGTTCACACTAATACAATTGGCAGTATTAGGGGGTGGGGAAAGCTGGTGGGTGGGTCCTGGGCGTTGTGAACAGCGACCCCTACAGTTCGGTCGGGGCGCCTGCTCAGCGAGGGTAGGATCTGGAGAGAGGTAGTGCGGCCTCCCACACGTTACACTCTCCCAGTGAGAATCTGCGCGGCCAGGCTGGCTGCCGGCTGGCTGCACATGCGTCGGAGGAAAGCATGCGACAGTCTCCGGCCTCTCGGACCAACAGTAGGGGAAAGTGCGCAACAACCAGGAAGGGGGTTGGGGATGGGAGAAAAAAATCGGAAAAAGGAGGGAAAAAAAGAAAAATCCTGATTCTGAATCGATCTTCATTTGAATGAGCGATTATCGATTCATAATCCCAAAATCGATCTTTAAAAAAATATTATAATATAATAATATAAATTGTTTTCATCCCCCAATTTTGTCGTTATGCCAATTCCCTTCCTGGTCGTTGAGCGCATTGCCCCACTGTCGGTCTGGGGAGGGTGTAGACCAGGGGTCGGAAATTAAGTTTGGCCTCGGGATAGGAATTTTCCATTGGTTCTCCCAGCCCACGTGACCATTTCTAGCATTGGCTATAATGACAGACATAGATAATGATTGTGGAAATACAACAAATCTACGAAACCACTTACTGAGACATCACCCAGACGTGACATATGCAAAAGCCAATGTTCCAATAAAAAGTACATTCATGTAACTGCTTGAGAGTCAATTCTTAATGTAAACATTGATCTTTTTAACAATGCAACATGTTAAAGGGTTCCTTTTTTTTATCTACTTTTTCTCCCCCTTTTCTATTTTTCTCCCATCCCAATTTTCGTATTATCCAATTCTACCCTCCCCTGTCTCGAACGTTGTTAGACCATGCCTCCCACTGGTCGGCTGCAATGTGGACAAAGCCTTGCATCACGTGTCCCCTCCGGTACACGAGGAGGCAGCCGTCGCATCTTTTCACCTGCACAGCGCGATCTCTCAGTGGCGAGGAGTAACGTGTGGGAGGCTCACGCTGCCCCCGATAGTTCCTGATTCTGCTGTACAGGCGCACCAACCGACCTATAGGAGTCGCTGTCCACAACGTCCGATCCCCACCCACCAGCTTTCCCACCCTCTAACACTGACAATTGTATTAGTATGAACGGCCAGCCAAGCCGGAAGGAACGCCGAGAGCTGGGCTCGAACCCAGCATCTCCTGCGTTAGTGGTGAGCGCCTTAACCACTGCGCCACTTAGCCGCCCCATGTTAGAGGGTTCCTTGAACCATTGAATCGTATTGAATCGGAAATCGAATCGGGACCTTGTGAATCTGAATCAAATCGTTTTGGGAAATCAGTGGCGATACCCAGCTGTAACGTTTGGGGTTTTGCTCTCCTCTATCTGCCCTGATTGCAGTCATTGGTACCTGGTGTGTATAGTTAAGTTGGCTTTATATGTTCTTCCTGGTTACAATTCAGATCGTCAGTCGATCACTGAACCTTGCCGTGTGTACACTGATGTGAGTAACTCTTATTGCTTCTGCCATGGAGGATAAGAATGTTTGCTATTTAGTGCCGTGTCCTTTCATTCCTGATTATATGAGTTTGCTGTGTGCTTGTGCAGCACCGTCGCCTGACGTGTTTTCTTTTGTAGTATGTTTTGGAGACATAGTTTCTCCCCTTTTGCTTTTCCCATTTATTATGTATAAAAGTTTATTTGTTATGTGCTCTACGTGTTTTGGAGACAACTGTATCTCCCCTTTATTTTATACACCGTTGTCTGCATGTTCCCTTTTTGCCTACTCGAAATAAAAGTATCTTTCTTTTTGAAAACCAACACCTGCCTCGTCTTATCCGTTCTGCACTGCATCTGGGTCCAACACCTCTACCAAACCCTAACACCCAGGCCTACTAATTAACCACAGGAACAAAGGTACATAATGTATGTTATGTCATAGCCATAAGTAATAGCTATATTTACGTATACCTGTTTTCCTGTGGTTGATGGTTGATTGTGGTTTACATATTTTAAGCGAGATTGGGCTGTTATTTCAGGGCTTGTACAGACTGGAGTGTGGTGCCTTTGACTTTGCATTCGTTTTGGTGGCTAACAAGCCAGAGTTAAAGGTATCCAATAAGAAGAGCAGCATGGATTGTGCTGAGAAAGGACTCTACCGATCGACATCATTGGTAACTAACTAGTCAAAATACATTCGGAACTTACCTATTAAGAGTTTGGTATTGTGATACTTTGACAAAAATGTACTGTGCTACCTCAGGAATACAACTCTTTCATACCTAACATCGTTCCCTCCATGGGCAAAAGAGCCGAAACATGCAGTGAGGATCTGGAGGAACCGGAAAAGCATGGACACCTCTGGTTGGTCAACCTCCAGCTCATCCTCCTCCTCCTCCTCCTCCTCCAGAGCCTGGTCTTTGCCAGTCGCCATTGTTACACTCCCCTCCTTGACTGGCGTCTCATCCGTCATGGCGGAGCTGTAGCTGCTGTAACTGTCCACCCTCGATATCCTTTGCAACCCGCTCTCTGGCTCTCTGTATTTTGGTTCTCCTTGAATGCCATAGATGGCCATGGTGTAGGAAGTGTAGCTGTTGTTCCTCCGCATGGGTCGCTCCTCGACATCACTGTCATCGATGCAGTCGCCCACCTTGGCCTTGTGAAGCCTGTGTAGCAAGTCTTTGTAGAGACCCGAGTCCTTGTGTATTGTGTGGGAAAGTCCACTTTGAGGATCAGTGATAGTCATGGTCCCGAAAGTGCCATTAAGCCCTTTAGAAAACAACAATACTATCAGTGGTCAAAGTAGAATATATGTTGTTAGAGCTCCACTAAATCTTAATATGTATGTATTATCTCACCATTGATATCCATATCTTTGGTGTCCAGGTCATTGCTGTCCAAATCTGCCTCTTCTGAGCTTCCAAGGCTGAAAGCCACCATTTGACTGTCTGCTGGAGGTGTCTCTGGCTCAGGGTCACAGTGTTTGAAAAGCAGGTCTTCTTCAGGTGCAGGTTTGGTCGAATTATTCTCAATCAGTGGAGTTTCACAGGGTTTAGCAGCTGTTTCACCTGGCGTACAAACTCATGTAAGATCCATGCCAACAAATAATAGGGATGTCCCAATCAAGTTTTTCTTGCTCCCCATCCAAATAATTTAATATTGAGTATCTGCCGATACAGAGTCCTGATTTAATATGAGTGTTTCCCTAGATAATACAGCTGCACAGTGCACACTTTGAGTACATTAAGTTAGAAAAACCATTCCGGTGTATGTATAAATACTTGACAATTGAATGGGTTTTGATTGAATTGGATAGCCCATAATGTGTTTCATTTATTTTTAACAAAGAAGAATCAGAATTCAATTTGGCGTAATATAGCTGATACTAATCAATAGAGATCAATTAAAATGTGCAATGATCAGCTCCAGTGTAGATCTTTCAGATCGGCTCAAGACATCCCTACACCACAAGCAAAACATAAAATAGTTTTTAACTGCTAGTTTATAAACGCAATAAGTACTGAAATACAGAAAGATCTACTCACGTTTGATCTTCTTTTTGAGGCGTGGACAAACAATGAACCACACAACCAGCGCTGTGAGGAGGCCAAAGCCTAAAGAGATGCACAGTGTACCCCACCATGGCAGTCCGTCAAAACCCAGCACTATGTTAAACAGGGGGACATGAGAAATAACTCAGACGAGGAGGGAAGGAATTCATACATATATGATGCAGCCTAACTCTTTGAATGTAGTTAGAAAGCAAACCAACAAAAGTGTTTTGCTTTAAAAGTGTATCTACACCCAATTGAAACATTCATACATGTATGTTATTCCTATGGTCTAAGATGGTCCAAAAATATTAGTAAAAACAATCAACTCTTTCCCAAATCCATAAACTAGAGTGCTAAAATTCTAACTTGTGATGTCATCAAGTGTAAGTTTTTAAACAGCTCTATAGACAATGGAGCTATTTACATTTACAAATCCTGTTATTATAAGTTTTACTATGTTATTCCAATTCTATTACTATTTCATTGTATCTTTATATGACTAGTGCTCTAATGTGTCTAGTGTTCTTACTGCTGAGCTGATCTGTTTCTCTCGTCACATTTCATTTTACCACCTTATGTTAACCTACTCGTCAACTGTATGCATCATTTTTCTATGGTAACCAAGCCCCTTGGTGTCTCGTGAGTTGTGATCACATGATTCGTCAGAAGTGAGGTTATGTAGTGTCTTTCTATGCCAGTTTACGCATGTCTTTACAGACAACAGTATCAGCTTCAGCACACGCTGCTCAAACAGATAACGGGAGTGAGACAGGCCTCGTGGCATAGTGATGATTCAGAGTACAGACACCAGAGGGTCAGTTCTACGACCTAGATCATTTTCACAGCACCAATACAGAATTATATATAAACAATTTTCAAGTTAATTTCACAGGGACAGCTTACCTGTTTTCTTGAGTAGGAAATGTTAACTAAAGTGCCAATATGTGGCTAAACAGTCAAATATGTTGCTGTATGGCCATATGTTCTCTCTTACAAAGGAAAAAGCTCATGAACATTAATCCTGCTTATTTTAGTGAAGCCTTGATAAAGATGGGAGACATGAAACAAAACAACATATATCAAGGACCTAAGCTATAATAGTAGCTATATATATATATATATAACACTATTTATATTAAACCAATGAGATATGGTGAGATGTCCTGTTTTACTGCATATACTGTATTGTGAAAACCGCGAGTCTATTGCGGTGAGAGTGTTATTCTGGGTTTACGTTGTGGACATCTGTGTGAGTGCGTGCGTTTTGCAGTGCTTTGTGAGAGCAGGGGTTATGGTGTGTATTATTCCTTGACCACACACACACACACACACACACACACACACACACACACACACACACACACACACACACACACACACACACACACACACACACACACACACACACACACACACACACACACACACACACACACACACACACACACACACACACACACACACACACACACACACACACACACACACACACACACACACACACACACACACACACACACACACACACACACACACACACACACACACACACACACACACACACACACACACACACACACACACACACACACACACACACACACACACACACACACACACACACACACACACACACACACACACACACACACACACACACACACACACACACACACACACACACACACACACACACACACACACACACACACACACACACACACACACACACACACACACACACACACACACACACACACACACACACACACACACACACACACACACACACACACACACACACACACACACACACACACACACACACACACACACACACACACACACACACACACACACACACACACACACACACACACACACACACACACACACACACACACACACACACACACACACACACACACACACACACACACACACACACACACCGGCCTGCAGCCTTCAGTGAAGGGCCCAGGCCAGTTGGCTTCTCCAAAAGTTCAACCCTGTGAAAAAGAAAAAAAAGGACCAACAATTGTCCATTTAATAGAAATATTTCTATCAAATGCTCATTCAATTCATTAAATGAAAAGTAAGCAGAACTCCAGAGACAGTGGTGGGACATGGTTACCAAGGCTAGGTTCTCAATTTTTTTTGTAACACCCTTAAGAGTGTGGAGATGAGATGTGAATATATTCATGAAATGGTTCCTGTTTTTGTCACCTGCACTTGTCATAAGAGGTCAGTCGTCAACAGGAGTGGGATGAATACTCCATTGTGTCTCCTGTGACTCATATTACTCAGACCTCGTCATGCCAGTCAAAATATTCATCCACGGGGTGTTATTTGCTGCTGTATTAATGCAGTTGCACGGAAAGTGTTTTCTGGAAGAATGTGGGTGGGCGGGTGTACGAACGTCTGTGTGTGTTTGTGTGTCTTGTACTCACGTGGTGCTCCTGTATACATGATGGAAAACAAGTTGATGCCCATGGTAATGGCGTAGAAGACGGGCAGAGCTCGAAGGCCGTTGGGCACAGGATCTGCCTGTGGAAGTTAGGAGATTCATATTGTTGCCATCAAGCATATTCACTGCAGGTGAAATTGAGATGTATGGACATCCACATGAGGAATACATCTGTCTGGCTCATTTCGCCAGTCCCTTACTTTGTTCAGAATGAATTTCCGCACACAATAGAAGAGAATTCCTGACATGATGCCTGACAGGATTGGTGAGAGAAACCAGGATGCCACTGTTTGAGGAAAAACATTTAAAATTACTATAGTATGAGGTTAGTCATAATGCCTTGTTATATTTCAGTTTTAACACAAAATTCTTCCAAACAGTTTGAAAAACAGTGTATATTCACCAATACGGAGTAGCTCCATCCATTTGACCCCTACATGACCTCTGGCCACCATGGAGAAACCAATTGTAGCTCCAACAATACAGTGGGTTCCAGAAATGGGGAGCTTCAGAAATGACGCCACCAGCTGCCACACAGCAGAACCTGTAGTACAAAAAACATGAACAAGGCCCACGCTCTCTTGTTTTACTGTTTTAACCAGTTCACTTTCAAAAGTCACTTCAGTCCCTTTTAACCTGCTACGCTTGACGAAGAATATACCTGTTTACAGCATTGACCTGCCGAAGTAGCTGCAGGTGTAAAAAGTTATACTGTGGTCACACTCACACACTGGGAGTAGCCAAGTACAACCACAGTCATGTAACATGCAAACCACAGTCATGTTTTCCCAGCAGCTAGCTTGGGGATTCAAACCTGCAACCCTATGATCACAAGCTTTC
Source organism: Notolepis coatsorum (assembly GCF_963971535.1). NCBI lineage: Eukaryota > Metazoa > Chordata > Actinopteri > Aulopiformes > Paralepididae > Notolepis > Notolepis coatsorum. Next base: position 151,620,448 of record NC_140165.1, on the reverse strand, counting down.
TTCTCTAACCACTGGTCCTCCCCTACCCAAATAAATCCCTGAAATCTTGTGAAGAAAACAAAAACAAAAAAACAACACTTACTTACCAAACATGGCACTTATGGATCCAGCCATTAGTACGTGTTCAGAGCCATTGTATATCCTGACGTCGATGATGCCCTGACGAATGGTCTCACTGACTTTGGCCCCCAGTAGTATAGAGCCCACTGTCTCAAAGATGGTAGCTAGGATGCAGGCCTGCCGTAAGGTCACCACCCCTGAGCCCACTGCTGTGCCAAATGAATTGGCCACATCGTTGGCGCCCACAGAGAAAGCCAGGACGAAGGCAATGACGAAGCCCACCACTAACAGCCACAAGTAGCCTGACATATCGGCAGCATAAGCCGCAGTAGTGGCTACAACGGTGGTTGCTAAAGTAGTGGTATCCATCGTCAAATACGTTCCAAATAATCTTAGGTTTTAATATCAATACAGATAGAAAAATGAAGCCGATCAATATAGCTTGAGAATGCTTTATGAGGTAGTGTGTTTATAAATAATGTTCTAAAACCAGTAGAAGGACTAATCAATTACTTTTGTTGTTGTTGTTGTACTCCTTTCCTAGCTAGATAAAAAAGAATGCTTATGGGAAGGAATGAACAGTAATTGCTATCTAAGTATACAGGGATTTTCTGTTGGCTTTGTTGTGAAAGGAGAAGCTGCAGAGATTGGAAAGGCATCCATTGTGGAAGTTTGACACTTGATGATACTGAAATGAAGACAAAACAAATACATGAGAAAGTTGTTTAGAATAAAAACAGGACAGGAAAACATTGTATTATCGCTTAGGCCTACAACCTCATATCAAGAGACGATTGGGTTAGAAATGAACAGAAGCAACATTTCAGCAATTCTGAGTTATTGGTTATTGGCAAGATGTTTTGTTTGGCCCTGATACAGGACAGGGCCCAATGATCCTGCATCAAGGCTAGGTTGGCCAAAAGCAGAGGGAAGCTCTGATAATAGGCTAATGCATGTTGTAAATTAATTAAGTGATAAGCGCTTTCAATTCTGTCTAATTGTCTTTGAGCTCGTGGTTGCTGTAATGTTGTCTGTCATGAGTGCTGGGTTAGCCATGTCAATGATTACCACTCAGACTTCTGTGGCTTAACCAACTATGATGTTGTTTGGGCTGCTGTGCACAGCATTGTCTAACAATTCACAAAAGTACAGTACAGTGAAACATCACCATCTGTATAAACTGAACAATGTGGCTATATAAAAAATGGCATTTTGAGGGCAACGTTGTAGGTTAACATTGTCCCCAAAGTAAAACAATTCAATAGGCACACAGTGACAGTAATTATGTCCATAAAATAGTGCTTATTGCATAATATAGGCTATCACAAAGCCACTTAAAACTGGGGAATAAACAAAGCCCAAATCGAGAGAGTAAATAATTGGCCTATTAGTGGTGCGGCATAGCTCAACATATCAAACCAATTGTTAATTTTGGGATAAAAGCACCAAATTTGGCAGATGTGTTGATAGATCTATATTGGGAACAAACTGGATATTGGGGCGTTACAAACTAGCACCCTGGTGGCCGTGGCAGGCATTTTTCAAAATGGCCACCAGTGCTTGGTCAAACGTTCTTATCCCATTGAATTTGCATGTAATAACGGACATAATCTAGATCCTATACTAACCCTGAGAACCAAATAAAATACTCACTCACCATTCTAAGGACATTTACAAAATAATTGGTAATTTCCTTATATTAGAGGCATGAATCAGTAACAGTTCTCGTAGCAGGCTGTTATTTCCTGCAACGTAAAGACGCCATTTCAATATTATAGCACTAAAGTGCAAATGTTATAGTACAGTGTATACAGCTTTTCTTTTTTTACCTATTTTTTTTAACCACATGGTGGCGCTGGTGCATTCTCACGGTGGTGCTGTGCCCCTATACCATTGTTTAAACTTTAGACACCCCTGCCTTGTTGCTGCTATTTCCAGCGGCACACATGAGTGCTATATCGCCCATGCACCTTTTCTCAGTCTGTTTATGGAGGAGCTACAGGTAGGTTACTTTCTTCTGTTTCTGACAAGTTGTGAATGAATGCAAGATAAGAATATAATTTTTTTTTTTTTTTATTATTTTTTAAACAAACACATAAACAAACATGACAACACACGATAAGATATACAAGCATTAGTTGTCAGTGCACATCCAATGAAATCACATTTTAGTTAATTGTCTTATATAGGATATACCCCTAATACCTGTTATCTAAAAACCTACACACATATGCTCCAGCTCGTACCCCCCCCTTCCGGACCCCCCATTGGATAATCCATAAAAAAATAAAAAAAAAAAAATACAAAAAAAAAGAATATAATATTTAGAATATTGATTTTCGTGTTTCTTCACTGTATTGCTGATTATTGTGAGTAGTAGAGTTTATTCATCTACATTTTTACAGATGCTATGCTTAATTTATTAGCTCAGCTAGCTACTCTGTGTACGTTTACGCTTCGTTCCTGTTGAAATTGGGCAATGTTAATAAGTAGTTGTAGTAGTAGAGTATTACAGTTTTTATGATTGCTTTGACTCATTTTGCACAGCAGAATTTCAATGTGCAAAACTATTCATGCAAAGTTCTAAACTGACTTGCAGAATTCTTACCTTAAGACATTACATCCTATGCTGAAATGTGCAAAACTGTTCATACAAATTGCCAAACCCTAAATCATAATATGCTCCATTCTCAGAATACAGCCACCTAATATTACAACAATGTTCAATAGCTTATTATTACACATGCAGATTACTAAATCAATTCATCAGGTGTTTGTACTAATGTCTCATTACCTTCAACAACCTTGCCCAGGTGAGTAGCATTGCAACACAATTGATAATCTCTTCACCACCACATAAAAGGCAGTTTAGAAACCTAAAGAAAGGAGCAACATGGAGCAAGTCGGTGCAGCTGAGGTTTGCAACGAAGGACAGGGTCGTGGTATGGGGTCTTGGTCGTGGCCAAGGAGGCAGAAGAGCATCTGTCTCAAATTAAATTATAGCCACAATTGTTGACCACGTAAATAATACTGTAAACCGAGGTCTAACACTGGCTGAAGCTGGCAGGGTGGGCATCCATTATATGAACTTTTACTGTACAGTAACTGTATATCGAAATTACCTAATTGTAAAATGTATATTGTTGTCTGTTATACAGTATATTTCATAAATACTAAAGGTGTGGGTGTGAATTATTTCTGTAATTGTTATCTTTACTGTACATTAGAACTGAACAAGCACCACCAAGTGGAGGACGTGGCCGTCTTCTCTCTGTGCAGCAGGAGAGGGCACTTGTAGACATGGTGGTCAGATGTGACATTGATGAAATTCTTTGGCCAAATGCCGCAGAGAGGCAAGATTCTGCTTTTTACTGTATTTTACAATATTTTGTTTACTGTAACTGTTTTTACTGTACAATACAGAGCATTACTGTATGTCTTTTTCTTTACTGCAATGATTAAACTTACAGTAAAATCAAATATTTTGTGTTTGTCTTTCATAAAAACACAAGCACTATACTGCAATCTATCACAGGGGTTATGATGAGGCAATGACCATTGCTAGTCTCTACATTTACATTTACATTTAGTCATTTAGCTGACGCTTTTATCCAAAGCGACTTACAAGTTCTGTATGACAAGTCATCAGGATTGGAAGGGCACAACTCTATCAGCTGAGTAACAATGTTCATCAAAGTGTTGAGTGCTACAGTGTAGGTTAGTTTATTAGGACAAGTGCATGACAGTAGGGTTAGTTAGGGTTAGATTTTTTATTTTATTTTATTATTATTATTATTATTATTATTATTATTATTATTATTATTATTATTATTATTATTATTATTATTATTATTATTATTATTATTATTATTTTTTTTTATTTTTTTTTTTTTTCAGATAGTGGTTGAAGAAGTGCATTTTTAGTCGACGGCGAAAGATTGGACAGGTTTCTGCTGTCCTAACTGGGGTGGGTAATTCCACCATTGTGGGGCAAGGACTGAGAAAAGGCAGGTTCTCCTTGATGACCCTCCCGGTGCTCGGATAGGAGTGGGTCTGAGACAGCCAGAAGATGCAGAGCGTAGGGGTCTTGAGGGTGTGTAGTTAGAGACCATTGACCGGAGGTAGGCGGGCCTCTTTTGGTAACAAGTATTTTCTGTTTGACTGCATTATTTGATAATGGCCATTGTATTTGAAAATAATTATTAGATATATCTAATAAATTATTATTAGAACCAATAATTAAACTTCAACGATGAATATATCACTGTTCTGACACTAATCGAATTTGGTTCAGTTGTTCACTTATGTAATTGTTTGAAATATATAATGTTCTGGTGCTGTGATAAACTTTTGCATAATATAGGCCTACTATTCTCTGATTTGACACTGGTATTTTTATTTTGCATGCTATATTACATTTTGAACCCAAAATGAGCAGTATAGCATTCTGTGTTAAGAGTTTTGCAGATTGAAACTCTGATGTTGCAACACTACTATCACTGACATCTAAGAAGGAAGATCCCCCTTAAACGGGACAGTCTCTCCTCCACATTGCCTGTGGTGCATTTTTTCATATTGCTAGGTTTTAGTGAGTTTTTCCTTACCTTCACGTGGGGTATGTCTGGCATTCATTTATTAAAAATGTTTTGGACTTCATGGTGTTTTTGTTTTGTTCTTGATTTATTGTGATGTTTCTTCTTGACTTGTTTAAAGAAGACGTGTCTGGCCCATGGGGACATTAACGTGTGTTGTCGGGCCTTACAAAAATGTTTTAATTTGATTTGATATGTAAACAAAAAAAATTGTAAAAGCAATCGTAAAAACACTGTAATACTATTACAAGTACTATACTGTAGAAAGACGTCTTAATTTGGTCATGCAGCACACTCAACACATGAAGGAACACACGGAATAGGAGTTTTAGGCTAACTATTAACCTTTTAAGCCTAGCCATATTTTCAGAAAAGTACATACCCAAGTAAATGGAAGATTGCTCCACTTCTACAAGGTCCATTTGCATGTTCTTGGTATCTATAGGGACATCTATGGACCTCTGGGAATGTATTCACAGTGACAGAAATATTGTGTCTGTTACTATGCTTGAGTAAATTGTAATGAACCAAAGGAGAATATTTATAATCTTTTCTTTTTTTCCCCTTTAATCTTTGACAGTGAAGAGAACACCATGCTAACATTGACCAGATAATGATTGCCACTGAGCTCATTCAGCGCACCTTCTTGAGATCAAGTGTACAAAGAATCCAAGCAAATTAATAAAGGGCAGATGATTTACAGGAGTTTTTGTACAGTACTGAATTTTGCCATCCGGACACATGCTATTTTAAGTCTGAATATAGAATATAGAATATCAGTCCTATAAATGACCTTATTATGACCAAGTCATACATCTATGGATTGGGCCAAATCTCCTCTTTCCAATGGCAGTGGATTTAGTACCACCAGGCGCCTGTAGCAGCAAAGACCGTGAATGAAATCTACTGTAAGTACAGTTACTTTTTTGTAATGAAAAATGCTCCGGCATTTTTCATCAGATTGAGACGCTCACATGAAGGTAAAGAAACAAGCTACGGTCTATTTTATGGCAATAACATTTGGGTTTGTTCGACCCGTGAGACATAATCACAAAAATAACATTCAAAAATCATTTCATTTTTAAAATATATATATATATGATATAAAGCCGAAGCGGGGTCAGGCTGTGTTGGTCCTGAGGGGTCCTGGGGGCCTAAATTATTATCCCAACCCATGTTTGCTTCCGCGTTCGTGTTTTGCGCTCTGATTGGCCACTGACGTTTCTGGTCGCGCCTATCGTGTGACGGCAAGTTATTTCGCCGGTTAAGCTTAGGCACTCTTTCGAAGTTGGTTAAGGTTAGAGTTTGTCTTAGAGCAGGGCGATATCGTGTGACGGCAAGTTCTTTCGCCGGTTAAGCTTAGGCACTCTTTCGAAGTTGGTTAAGGTTAGAGTGTGGATCGTAGGCGTTAGGTTTTTGCTGCTGGTCGAGGTGGAAATGGTTGCGTCACGCGATTGGGCGCACATGTCACATGACCAGAAACGTCAGTGGCCAATCAGATCGCAAACATGGGTTGGGATAAGAATAGACGCATCCTGGTCTTGGGGTGGGGGGTGGGAGCGTGATTACGAAACCAAGCCGCATTTCTCGGAGACGCTCTCTGATTGGCCGACGCCTGTTTCTACACTGGTTAAGCTTAGGCACTCTTCGAAGTTGGTTAAGGTTAGAGTTTGTCTTAGAGCGTGACGGCAAGTTCTTTCGACGGTTAAGCTTAGGCACTCTTTCGAAGTTGGTTAAGGTTAGAGTTTGTCTTAGAGCATGGCGATAGAACGCCAGGTAGTTTGCAGGCTGTTTGTCGTGGAAATGGGCAAAGACACAGCTCGTCACGGATTGGGCAAACGCGTCAGTGGCCAATCAGAGAGCGTCAGTCAGTGCCAATCAGAGAGCGTCTCCGAGAAATGCGGCTTGGTTTCGTAAGCACGCTGGGTGGGAGTGGGGGAAGAAATGTATTTTGTGGTGTCGTGATAGTACTGTCCTGTGATGTCTTGTGTTATTGTTGTTACTGTATTGTGTTGTGTTTTGTAACTTTTGTTACATGTAAAAATGTAAAAAAAAAAAATGTTATTGATTACATTTCTTTTATTGGGTGACCATGGTAACCATCTCCAAAAATGGCTGCCAGCGGTTACTGGCATAGAACACTTTGACCAAAGCTATTGTTTCCATGTTTTTAACACCACAAATAGTATTTACATACACAAGTTCAAGTGAACAACATGTTTTATTAATATTTATTTATAATTCAATTAAAAACTATTTATATATTTTACTTTCTCGGCCGCTGAGACCCATAGTTCAATGCTGGGTTGTCCAACCCCAATAACATAAATGCAAATTTGGTGCTTTTATCACAAATTGAACAATAGGTTACCTATGCCGCACCACGTTATTCCTATATTCAGTATTGTCTTTGGTCAAGCTTCTGAAAATCACAGCATCAATATAGAAATGAGCGGTACGTTAATCGTCTTAGTGCGGTGCGTGCAAAATTTACAAGTTTAATGAGACCGTGCGTGCGCAATATCACGACAGCTGACACGCGCAAATACGCCAGGCTGACAAATAGGAATGTAATAAAGCTGATACTCACTGGTAAGACCTGGTTTTTTTCTTTTCTTTTCGGTGGTTTGGACCTTTTCACCTGCGCGTCTCCTCTTAGGTCGAGCGTGTGCAGCCTCTAATGAAGTTGTCTAGTGATTGTAAGCGTATTGGTGGAGCAGGCAACCCTCCCGGCGTCTATTGTCTCAGATGTTTGAAAGTTAGACTGGTATGGGCTTATATTTGGTTGGTTGGGTGGGTGGATGAGGGTTGTGTTCACGCCCTTCCAGCATAATCATGAGACCATTTCTGCTAGAGGCTAATATTTAGCTTGTTTATTTACTGGAAACCGTAATTACAGCTTTCTCTGTCAATGTGCATTGTTCAAGCAAGAGCGTCTTGCCCTTGGCTATAAACCTTAAAATGATTGTATATTTCATCATCCTCATCATCATCATCATCATCATCATCATCATCATCATCATCATCATCATCATCATCATCACCTAAAAGATTATTTTACTCTCACTATGATTGTATTTTTTTGTTTTACCTATAAGATTAGGCTATTCTCTCTCTCTCTCTCTCTCTCTCTCTCTCTCTCTCTCTAGGCTATTCTCTCTCTCTCTCTCTCTCTCTCTCTCTCTCTCTCTCTCTCTAAAGGATGACTTAAAGGGGTATTTCACTAGTAGAATCAGAGAAGTACGATATTTAGACAAGATCCCCAAAATGAATGGAAGTGAACGAGGAGCCTGACACCTGGGAAGAATGGTGGTGTTGACAACAATGGCAAATAATGGTGGTGTTGACAACCGCTAAGTGTAGATGCACTTATAGAGGTAAAGTGAAATATCCCTTTAAGTATCACAAAATATGTATTTAAAAGGCTCAAAATGCTGAAAACCCTCCACACATATGGAAGCACACTATTCTAAAAACATCTAAATGAAATAGTGTCCCCAAAGTGGGGCTACGCCTACGTCAATGTACTCATTGGTAAGATATAAGCAGTTATAGCCACATCAAGCAAGACTAAATCTGGATTACTGATCAACCTACAATTTACTATTAATTGCTTTTTTTTTTTATTCCGATGGAGTGTACCTTGTAAGTCTGTGGAGTTTGTCCTGTTCTGCAATGCTACATTGCCTCTAAAACTGCTGATGGCTTCCCATTCATTACTTATTAGTATCCGGTGGAGTAACTTTGTGGTTGGGAATCTATGAAATATAACAGGTCAGCCTCTAAAGTGCACACATGTCCCTCACATGTGTGGAACATTTTGACCTCTCTGACGTATCTGAAAAGATCCATAATCTATATAGAATCCTCGAAAACAGGTTTGGAAATAACTTTTCTGGAAATACTATAGTAATACTATTCCGCTGTTGTGTCCCTATAATCGCAAGTAGACTCTGTTCAAATTTAGAGCTCATATGTGACAATTACAAGAGGTCACTGTAAAATCACAGTTTCCCTTTTACAAGTCATGAATACTATATTGTTATATCAATATATTTTTTTGTGATTTGATATTCACGAGATGTGGCTCCCTGCACCTGTGAAATGTAGCCACGTCCATGACTATTGCCAGAGTGTTTTAGAAGCAAACAAGTTAATGGAGTACATTACCACTGCTAAAATCCATTTAAGTTTATCCACCTCTCAGTGTGGTGGTTTTGTTGTGTTGGTCATAATATGATGTAAGGCTCACCACAACCACACACGCAGCAAGTATGTGATTCTAATTTACATGCTATACTATGTTATTTGATACTATCTTGTCTAGCACAGTCTCTGGAGCGTAACAGTAAGAAGCATTTTGTATGAAAGTATTCTGTACTTCTGTATGACAACTATTAAAGAAACTTGAAACTTGAAACTTGAGCTCCACGCTAATACAATGTGTGTGTTTACTTTATAAATTACTTATATGAAGGGTCAATGGTGTTTTTTAATGATGAGGTCATTTTGATGAGCTAGTGTTGTTTTCTCCTCTCGTTCCAAAGACAAGTGTTATTCATCACATCATAACATACCGACGGCGTCTCTCTGGTGTGTCCCTCAACACATCCCTTCAGGTAAACTATGGTAAAGTGCAGACAGAGTTCTGAAATGGGGATGAAACAGTTTGGTTTGTATTTTTCACCCATGTATCGTCTTGTTTTTTTTAGCTTTTTGTTTGTTTTTCCTTTCTTCTGCACGGGCAGCAAATGTTCGTTAAACAGAACAAAACATAAAAAAGAAAAAACATTTAAACATATTAAATGATTTAAAGGGGGGGGGGCATTTAAGCAGGGACTGTGGAAAAAGAATCCGATACTACAATAGGAATACCTTATAATGTGTAGTTGTGGCAAACCATGAACCACGAACAGTTGCAGCCACAATGATTCCATTCAGTCATGTTGTTTTGGGATTAGAGGTATTTTCATTATATACAGAATAATATGTTCTTTGAACCTGAATGAAGGCGTTGATCTGTCTATTGAAAGACCCGGCTAAGTGCTAGAAATTTCCCAGAAAGCTTCAACAATTTTCTGCACTACCTAATTACTACTTCCAAAGGAAAACAGAGTTAAATGTTGTTTTCATCCTGAAGACATTGCAATTTATAATGCCCTATTTTTTGGTGGTAGAAGGGTGTAGTGTTGTGGAGGCATGAGAACATGTTTTTTCTAATGTTCACAAGGACTGGCCCACAATGCATAGCTTCAACAGGAACACAATTCAGCCGTACATACAGCACAACAGCGCCCCCAAGCTGAGAATGAGAACATGTACTTTACTTTATACATTTATGTGTACTCTTCACATTACTCTGACCCAGGGCCTGTTGGGACCCAATGGGTCAATCATGTGAAGGGCATTGTAAGGTTTGGCTCTTTCCCCACCACAGGCTTCTTGAAGTACTGTGATGATTGGTCCGCTGCTCTCCCACTCGCTCTGTCCCTTTAAGTTTTCTGTTAATCATTCAATTCCCCCATTCACACGCTTCTTCCCAGTGACGTCGTCAGAGACGTCGTTGATTGGTTCTCTCCCGTCCGCACGCTTTTCAATCACATTCCCCAGCTGTCACTGCTTGTCAATCAATCAATCCCGTATTATTTATACCCCGTTTCTCCACTCTAGTTTTGTTGGATCGTTTTGATATTTCTCTGTTTGCATTCTCCGTTCCTGCTGCTGCTGCTGTTTGCTCTCTGTGCTTTACCTCCAGGATATTCCAAGAAGCCTTCCTCTTGGACACCTTTTCCCCGTGGCGACGCGCTCACTCCGCTGCTGTTCCAGCACTCATTACGCACTACGTCTGGGTGAGTTTTTTACTGACTGTCTTGATCAAATTCCGTTTTCGTGTGTTTCTATAACACTGAAGATTACCACCTTTTTTATCAGACAGTCACTCACCCAGCGATCGCCTTTTTGTTGTTCTCACTGGGATAATATTTTTGGGACTTTACATCTCCCACTGTGTGTTGTTCACACCGAAGATATTATTCACATTGGATTGTTTTTTGGACTTCACTCTCAGTGTCTATTTTTGCACCGAAGATATTCACTTGGGATTGTGTTTTGGAACAGTGCTCACTGTGTGTATTTACACGAAGATATTCACTTGGGATTGTGTTTTGGAACTTTGCTCACTGTGTGTATTTGCACGAAGATTAGTTCACTTGGATAACTTTTGTATTTGGGTACAAGTCACCTCTCCTGTTCTCCTGCTCGTTCCACCTGCACCCTTGTTGACTCGCTCCCTCTCTCTCTCTCTCGGTCCCGCAACACTTCGGAGATTCTGCCGAGAGAAGTCTGCAGAGCGGCTCAGACGTCAGCATCTGCTACCCCCTACTACCACCATGGGAGAAGCTGCAGAGCAGCAGAACATGTTTCCCCCTTGCTTGTGTACCTGTCTTGTTTGACTTGCCTATTCTGTTCTCATTAATTAGTCTCAATAAACAAGCCCTTGTTTTTGGCAACTCTGAATTCCTACTCTCTTGTGTCATGCGTTTGGGGTCGGTGTTAACCATAACATTACGATCCAACCAATATGACGACCCCAGCCGACACAGAGAGAGTAGTCACCTTGGGCATCGAGGGGGTGGTAAGGCGTGCCCTACGCTTCCATCGCGCTCCAGGCAATGTACCGGTTCATCATCTCTTTGTCCCCAACTCAGTCCGGTCCCGGGTCCTCCAGTGGGGCCATACCAGCCGGTTCGCCTGCCACCCGGGCGTTCATCGCACGTTCTCCTTCCTGGCTCGTCGATTCTGGTGGCCCACCATGAGGAACGACGTCAAGGGGTTCGTACTGGCCTGCGCGGTCTGCGCCCGCAAGAGAGTCAGCACAGCAGCGGCAGTCCAGTTTGAGTCAGCCAAGGAACACAGCCTACAGCTGGATGCGGCTGCAGCTGCTGTACAGGGACTCCGAGAGCAGGTCCTGCTTATTCAAGGGTCCCTGGCTGCTCTGGCGGGACAACAGTCAGGTATTCTCGCTCAGCTTCACTCGCTGAGCGACACCGTTAATGCCTTACTTCCCTCACATCCTTCAGGAGCATTCCCCGCAGCCCCAGCAGATCCCTCACCTCGGGAACCCCGTCTCTCCGTCCCACGGCTGTTCGACGGCAATCCCGAGGAGTGTGCCACATTCATCATGCAATGTGCGTTGGTTTTCCGTCATCAACCAAGCCGTTTTACTGCTAGAGGGTCCCAAGTGGCCTATATGACGAACTTGCTTTCAGGCCATGCTGCCCAGTGGGTCACTTCCTCCTGGGCAATGGAGGCAGATTTTGTTTTTTCCTATCCAGACTTCGTGGCGGAGCTCCGCAGAGTGTTCCACCATCCAGCCCGAGGTCTGGACCCTGGAGCCCGGTTGGGGACCTTCCGACAGGGGAGCGGCAGGGTAACTGACTACGTCCTGGAGTTTCGACTGGCGGCGGTGGAGAGTGGATGGAACGACCCAGCACTTCGCCTAACCTTCATGAGTGGGCTCAGTGACGCAGTCAGGGACCAGCTCGCGACCCGGGAGGAACCTGATTCCCTCGAGGACCTGTTCAGCCTCGCCATCCGCATCGACGGACGCCTCCAGGAGAGAAGGCGTGAGAGATCCCGACGGGGACCCCCAGACGCACCCCCCGAGGACCACAACCTCGAGGAGGATTTCAGTACCCCAGACGTACCCCCCGAGGACCACGACCTCGAGGAGGTTTTCTGTACCCCAGACGTACCCCCCGAGGACCACGACCTCGAGGAGGTTTTCTGTACCCCAGACGTACCCCCCGAGTACCACAACCTCGAGGAGGTTTTCAGTGATTCCAGGGCTCAGGTTTTTCCGCCTCGCCGGCCTTACGACTGTGCCATCGACCGCCGCTCAGGGGCTCCCTTTCCCGGCGGCCGCCTCTACAGTGCTGACCGCCCTGCCCCCTCCGTGACTGGTGGGTTTGTTCCCTCCCGAGCCGTGACCGAGGAGGAACCCATGCAGCTGGGACGCAACCGCCTTAGCCCGGCCGAACGGGAGTCCAGGCTCTTCTCCGGCCGTTGCCTCTACTGTGGCCGGGGTGGACACCGTGTCTCCAATTGCCGTGCCCGGCCAAGAGGACCAGGCTCGCCAAGACCCCGGGAGATCCTGGTGAGCCGTCTTTCCTGTTCCCCCACCCGTGCACCACCCAACCGTCTGGCGGACGTCACCCTAGCCTGGGCGGGCCAGCGGGCGATGGTGGGTGCACTCATGGACTCTGGTGCTGAGGGGAGTTTCATGGACGTTGGGTTTGCCACCCGGGCCAACATTCCACTTGAGGACCTCGAGAGGCCCTTGGAGGTCTTTGCAATGGATCATCGCCGCCTGGCTGACATCACTCAACGCACCTGTCCAGTCCTTCTCACCGTTGCTGGGGACCACGTTGAGAGGCTCCAGTTTTTCGTCACCAGCTCTCCTCTTGTCCCTGTGGTCCTGGGCAGGCCCTGGCTCGCGCTGCACGAGCCCCACATCGCCTGGTCCTCCGGTGCCATCAGGGGGTGGAGCTCCTCCTGTCGTGCCCGGTGTCTTCAGGTGCCGTCCGGCCCCCTCACCGGGTCCCCGTCTCCGGCCTCCCTCGCCGGTCCTCTGTCCCCGTGCCCGGCCTCCGCTGTCGGGCCCCAGTCCCCGTCTCCGGCCCTCCTCGCCGGTTCTCTGTCCCTGTGCCCGGCCTCCACTGTCGGGTCCCAGTCCCCGTCTCCGGCCTCCCTCGCCGGTCCTCTGTCCACGTCTCCGGTCCCCCTCTCCGGGCCTCTGTCTTTGTCCCCCTCTCCAGTGCCCCTGATCGCCGGCTTCCTTGGGTCCCGTCCGAGCAGGCCGGGGCCGTGTGGGTCGCCGGGTGGCTCCCGTGGAGGGGGGGGTACTGTAAGGTTTGACTCTTTCCCCACCACAGGCTTCTTGAAGTACTGTGATGATTGGTCCGCTGCTCTCCCACTCGCTCTGTCCCTTTAAGTTTTCTGTTAATCATTCAATTCCCCCATTCACACGCTTCTTCCCAGTGACGTCGTCAGAGACGTCGTTGATTGGTTCTCTCCCGTCCGCACGCTTTTCAATCACATTCCCCAGCTGTCACTGCTTGTCAATCAATCAATCCCGTATTATTTATACCCCGTTTCTCCACTCTAGTTTTGTTGGATCGTTTTGATATTTCTCTGTTTGCATTCTCCGTTCCTGCTGCTGCTGCTGTTTGCTCTCTGTGCTTTACCTCCAGGATATTCCAAGAAGCCTTCCTCTTGGACACCTTTTCCCCGTGGCGACGCGCTCGCTCCG
>NC_140165.1:150993330-151006286 GCF_963971535.1 Notolepis coatsorum | reverse complement strand
GTCCAGACTCGCCACGGTTCAAATACAAACAAATTCAAATGTCCACACAAGAGCAATATCAATCAATAAGAATATTTATTGAATTAAGGCAGAATCCAGTTCGATAGGCAAGAGAATGGTCGAAAACAGTCCGATGGTCAAAAACACAAAACAGGCTCGCCGACAGAAAAAGGGATTGTTCAATACTCAGGGTAGTCGTCCGGTCCAGGGTCAGTACACAAGGGGGTTTCTCAGCCAGTCCAGGGTCCATACACAATGAACACCTTCTTGCCTTCACCTCTCCTCTCACTACAGTACCTCTCACCTTACACAACTCTGAATAACTCAATATCTCTCCCTCTATACAACAACTCCAACCTCACCTCCGCTCAACTTACTCCTCACTAACCTAGTGGCTTTGTAGTGTGTGTGTCTGGGGTGTGTGCACGTGAGATGTGGGTGACCTAATGATGCGCATGTGTGTTCTATCAGTACTAATTAGCTACCTTATTGTCTCTACTCCTTCCGTGGCAATAGTATCTCCCGTCCTTCACATATCCATGAGAGGGGGGGTGAGATCTGCCACAATATATATATATATTTTTTAGGATCCCCATTAGCTGGTGCCATAGCAGCCAACTAGTCTTCCAGGGGTCCACATAAAACAAAAAGTAAAACCATACAATGGCAAATACAAACAATGAAAACCAGCGCTCAACACACAATAGATAATAAAACAAACAAAGTAGGACACCTGAGATTATTAAAAAAATTTAAATACAAACAACACAGCCAAAAAAACGAATTACAGTCTTCATTTAAAACTCAACTTTGAACAATTTAACAAAGAAGGGGACGAGCAACAAAAGAAGCACATTTCCTGGAAAGACCACTCCCATCTTTGAAACAATATAATTAATGTGATGAGAAGATAATGCAATCCAGCATCACTCCAAGGAGTTTAGCACTTTCAACTTGTTGGATTAAATAGCTTTAAATCAAACCAAGTACATTGCATGATGGTGCAGCATAATGTGCAGAAATGCACTGGCCAAATGCATATGAAATTGGAGTCAATCAAATTGCTGCTGATATAAATGTATCTGATTATAAAACTGATTACTGCCGCCATCTCTTGGGAAATGCTTGTTTTTTATTATTCATTTTTTCTCTCATTTTTTGTTATCTGTCTGTAACTATGTGTTTATTTTTATACCAGCCTTTGAAAAGAAATTCTTAATTTCAATGGGACTTTCCTGGTTAAATAAAGGTAAGATTTTAATAAATGGTGGGAAAATGGGTCACTCTCTGTTGGCAGCCTTCTATTTGCACACGTAGTCTAAGCACAAGACCTTTCTGTCAGACGATTCAAGAGATTCAAGCCAGCAATCCTGTGGTTTTTCTAAACCCAAGCCATCATTGGAGGCTACATATTCCTCCAACAAAGAGACACATTCAGCTGACCAAACGTGTGCACACATTTGCAAGAGAAATTGTCTAATTGCAGAGTGCACCCTTCAAATTATATATTGCTCAGAATTCACCACCACTATAATCCCCCCACTGTGTTACGGCAGACTGAACTTTGTTATGCTTCCACAAGGATCCGAGGTCAATGACAACAGCTGACCTCCTCATCTGAGATGTTTATAATTCACAAGCCTAATTGCAGTGGTGGTCCACACGAAAGACTAGCGGTAAAGACTACCGAATAACATTAGCCTTATACGCTTGGCACATTATACTTTCCAAAGAACTCTACTCTTTCAGTTGGACTGTCAATGTCCGAGAGAGAGAGAGAGAGAGAGAGAGAGAGAGAGAGAGAGAGAGAGAGAGAGAGAGAGAGAGAGAGAGAGAGAGAGAGAGAGAGAGAGAGAGAGAGAGAGAGAGAGAGGTTGAAAGAAAGAGAGCATAGAATGTTTGACAAATGTAATAATCAGAACAGGACGAGGCAGGTATTGCAGGCAGATCCATGCTAGCCCCCCCCCTCTCTCTCTCTCTCTCTCTCTCTCTCTCTCTCTCTCTCTCTCTCTCTCTCTCTCTCTCTCTCTCTCTCTCTCTCTCTCTCTCTCTCTCTCTCTCTCTCTCTCTCTCTCTCTCTCTCTCTCTCTCTCTCTCTCTCTCTCTCCCCCACACACACACACACACACACACACACACACACACACACACACACACACACACACACACACTCACTCACTCACTCACTCACTCACTCACTCACTCACTCACTCACTCACTCACACTGCTATTAACACACAACCATAATGATTTTCCTTTCCAACCTCCCACCACCCTTTCTGCAGACTGACATGCAGATATACAGTCATTACTTCCAAGATGCTCTCAGTGATATACTGCAAAGCTATCAAATCAGCAATTTTCCCTCATTCGCATATTAACAGCTAAGAAATAATTATAGTCACCATGATGATATCACCATCAGCTAACAAACTACACACACTCCTGATAGATAAAGCGGAAGTTTCCTTAATGTTTAAAACAGCAAAAAGAACACATCATTCTTAAGATTAATTTTTATTTCTCAACACTTACGTATTGTAATTGGGTGCATAATTGATATTAGGAGAATGCACCACATTTGCATTTTTCAGCAATATGTTTCCTTCTCTTTCGAGGTTGTGTGACTTAACTGGGAGCCTATATAAGTAAGACATGGTTGTCAACTTGACCTCTTTCATTAATCCCAGTGTCCCTTCAGGGATATAGCATGCTAGCTACTGGTAGGCTGGCACAGGGCAATGGGTGATTTGATCATTTTTATCAAACCAAAATATAACAAATTATAATAATAATAATTGAAAATAATCAATGACAAAAAAACATTTTCCATCATGTCAAAAAACAAACTGTGTATTCATAAAAAGGTTTGTTGCGATGTTGGACAGATAGTATATACAGTAGTCGCTGGTCTTCATTGCTGACAGATTATTTGTAGAACTTCAATGTGTCTTTGAAACCTAAGGGTCACCCCACTGCCAACCAAACAGACACAGCACTGTCAGGGAGAGGATGGACAGCCGAGGAAAGAACAACATGATGAAAAGACACAACGTAGACGCAGCGTCTTGATCATGAGAGCATGAGGCTTCTAGTGAGCATTGGCTTTTAAGATCAAATATTTCTGTTGGAAATTGGCTGTAGCATGGACTGTAATGGTAGCTGTGCTTCATAAATATCATCTACACTTCACATTAATGCGTTCCCGAGAAGGCAAAAACAAGTCACAATGATTACACTGACAGACATATGCACCTAAAGTGGTTTGAAGTAGGCTGACAATAAATAGTTCAATCTTGTGACTCTGTTGAAGCTAAAAATAACATAATTTTCTCCTAGGATGTGTTATACTGTATCTGATTGCTAAGACCTGCCTTACTGATCAGTCAGGTGACTGATGAAATACACCTGATCTCCTTGCTTTCAGTTTGTATTTTTTATTAATTCATTTCTTTTAGCATTTTCTTTTCTTTGAGCTCTCCATGCAGGACACTTGAAATAACAATTTTTGGTGGAAATGGTCACAAAGAGCAGTCCAACCGATCAACTCACTCTCTCTCTGTACTGTAGGATCAGTGCTATTTTTTATTTAATTTTTTTTTTTATCTCAGGTGATGAGCGATAGATGTTAAACAAAGAAATATCACAACTTTGCTCTGTTTGATATGGGAGTATGGGAGAAGACAATCATGGCTTTCAAGGTGTTTACTGCCAAGTCCCCTGCAAATTACAGCAGTGACACCTGTGTTCCTGGAACATGTCAAACTGTGGAGGAAAAAGATAAGTAAAAATACATATTCTCACTGATTTCAAAGAATGACTTGTCAGATAAAAAATTAATTGGTCTAAGGCACTGATAGTATACAGCATTCATATTGGAGATTTCTTTTTAGAATGGTGGAAATACAAACCATGTTTACTAAAACTATCCCAGAATATTTTACTGTTGTTCACATAATCTATAGTATGCTACAAAAGTGCATGGATCACTTGTGAAATAATTTATCTGCTAAATACATCCCCGATGCCAGTGCCTCAGTATGCAATATATTGACTTTTGTAGTCTATTGATAAATTAATTCTTCCAAATGACGTCTACAGAATTGTCTACAGAATCTATAATGTGATGTTCTTTGTACATTCTTTCCAGCACTATTCTATTATATGTTGTCAATATGCCTCAAATACTGCACGTCATGATGAATGCATTTCCTAATTGAACAAAGGACCAGACAACGCCTTCCATAAAACCATTTTGATGATGATATCGGATGATAAAAGTACTAATCAGTAAAACACATTTATTGCAATCGTCAAATATGCCAATGAGGAAAAAATATTATAATATAGCAGAATATAATGTCCCCCTTCACCCTAATAAGATATTTGTCCGCCCAATCCAGCTACGCTATATCTGTATTGCATGTCCCACGCAGCAACAAAGTCATCACTATCTAACAAGTGCTTGCATTACGCTGATGAATGGAGCGCCCTGCCAGATTACTTGATTTGATAAGCAGTACAACCCATCGGTAACATAATACATCACAAATTGTTTTGTCAACAATTTATGATACCATTTATCAAAAGACCATCGCAGTTGGGCTGAATTATGGTGTCATATCTGGCATGATGTCAATACTTAAGTTGAGTCGAGGGCAGTCTGGCTTCAGTGATTTAGACACAGTCCCTGTACTATGACCTCTTTTGGAAAATATTATTTTCATTAGCAGATAAATTCATTCTGAAGAATGAAAATGCTCTTGAAATGTAAAGGAGACACTATGAAGGGGAAGTCATTTTTAAGTAAATGTTTTTAAACTATCTACAGTAAAGGGCATTATGATGCATATGTTCCACATTCAGATATATTATTAATATCCCAGGGAAATAAGGAGCTTAAGATGTCCGAATATGGTATAGTTCAGTCCCATAACAAACTGATACCAGATAAAGAATATCACTCAATATAGACAAATTAAGTCAAATTACAGATGCACGCCAAATTGTTTGGATACAGAGGGTTTTTCTTTGCAGCTACTTAAGGTGAACCTTGAGTTTGAGATTAGCACATCAATATCTACATAAAGAATAACACAACTCCATTTACAGTATTATAAAGGACTGTAATTTTTACTTTGCGCCATTAAAGGTATCATTTTGACTTGCCCTGTCCCTGAATCAAATTATGTATCCATAGCTGCTCTGTGAGACTTGTGAATACCACTGCGCCATTTGCTTTTGCTAACAATCTACTTCAAGCCCCAATTGAACTTCCGCATTCAGTTGGGTGCACTCGTTATTAATTAACTTGTGGGTGCTCCTGATTGATGCCT
This sequence comes from Notolepis coatsorum, assembly GCF_963971535.1. NCBI lineage: Eukaryota > Metazoa > Chordata > Actinopteri > Aulopiformes > Paralepididae > Notolepis > Notolepis coatsorum. The sequence continues at coordinate 151,000,950 of NC_140165.1, read as the reverse complement.
GAATTTGAATGGCTTGTAGTAGAATAATACTATAACTTTAGCAAAAGCAAAAGGCAATGTGGATTTCACAAGGGTGAGGGTGAATTACCTATACCTGCCAATTTTTTGTTTCATGGAGGATTTTCCACCCCTTTTCAACATCAATGGCAGTGTGAAAGGTTGCTGAGATCGACCAAAACATACATTGTACAGCCTACACCAATGTACGCAAAATGTGTTAAAGAGAGGGCCAATGTCTGGTTGCTGTAATAGCCAGAAGTAAAAATTACACCGGTATGGTCCTTTAAAGTTGATCACATACAATATATTCAACCACATTAACCATTTTGGTCAAAATTCTGTTATGACTAAAACTTTACCTTTTGGAGAAAAATCTGTTTTATCTTGTCACAAAATTTCCGGGTTCAATCTTGTTCTGTTCTAGAGAAAATAGGGTGTACAAATGTTCCAATAGGCAAAGCTACTGTAGATGCACAGTTATGAATTATATCCCTAGTTATACAAATACTGTTGTAGTGTCTTGCTTTCACTCCTTGATGTCCTTAGTTTTCTTTTTTTCACAAATGAAGCTATGGAAGGAAGTTTATCAGCAACCACACCTGCTTATTTAGCAGGGGGGCGTGGCCCTGGTCAGTTATAGGTGTATTGAGTAAAATTCTTTCTTTAGCCCATAGGTGCATGGAGTAGTCCAATGGGCGAAGCAAGATGTGCAGCAGGCATGTTATATAACAGATCTCTCTCTCTCTCTCTCTCTCTCTCTCTCTCTCTCTCTCTCTCTCTCTCTCTCTCTCTCTCTCTCTCTCTCTCTCTCTCTCTCTAACACTAGCTGACCCATCCTTCCTTAATTCGCTATAGCTACAGGTCATTGCACCTCCCATGAATAAATATGTTTATATTTTAGAGGTTTGCTTACTGGGAGCAGATAGTACAACCATAACCAGATGTTAAAAAACGTGATATAGCTATACAACAAGTATATTACAATTATTTATTATTTGGCTATTCTATTGATATTGATAGCTATTATAACAAGAACAGAGTATCTCTAATTCTAAAAACGAGTTTACAGTATATAATCGAATTGCAGAACAAACCTAATAAAGTTGATATGCAACAAAATAATACTTTAGGATTGCTTTTTCTCAATTGCTAATCTATTTCAAGGTTTAAAACATGCAGATATCTTAAATATAATTATTAAATACAAATGGAATGTATTACGATTAATCAAAACAGACTTCCTCACAGCGAAAAGGCATTGAAATTATAGTTACTGCACTTTGCCTTTGCATTACCTATATAACAGTTTTAAGGTAAAATGGTAAATGGTGCATTTATATAGCACTTTTATCCAAAGTGCTTTAAAATTTTTGTTCCTCACATTCACCCATTGGAGGAAGCAACCATGCAAGGTGCCAACCTGCTTATCGGGAGCAGTTAGGGGTTAAGTGTCTTCTCAAGGACACTTTGACACGCTGCCTGGGACGAGCGGGAATAGAACCGGGAACCTTTCGATTACCAGACGACCGCTCTACCTCCTGAGTCACTGTCGCTCCATAATACAAAGGCAATATCTTAGGGGTCATAGGTCAAATCATTGGTCATGGTTTTTAGGCATAGAAATTACTTCATGAATACATATTTAGCAAGTGCATTACCACTTTTCTACCTATAACACATTTGACTGATCAGTCAAAAAACATTGACGTTTTTTTCTTAGTTTTCAGTGTTAGCGTAGTTACTGCGGTTAACCTTTGTAGGGCAGAGTAACAATTAAAACGTGAAGCCTTCGAGTGCCTTTTCAAGTCAAACCTTGACTTGTATTGGATGGGATATATGGCCCGCGTCCAAGCCATCACTAGCCAATCTTAAAGGTTACTGCGTCTGCATCCACTACATGTACCCACATTAACAGGCCTCACCCCCCCCCCCCCCCCCTCTAGGTTTATGGCCTGTGTAATAATTTTAAGTAAAGAGAGTCGTGCATCCAATGGCGACAGTGTAACAACTAGAGAGTCAAGGGGGGACAAGTATTGTATGATTGATCATGGAGAGTGATCTGTCTCCACTTACCAAATACACCCCCACTCACTGTTTAAAGAAAATCTGATTTGGTAAGAGCTTTATGTATGCAGTGCATATGCTATTATATGTATTATATTATTTAATTTCCTAAACAAAGATAATGTTGATATGATCATTTTTTTATATTTTCACTGTATACTGTACCTACAATCTTCATAAAACCTGCTAATCCATACATCTTCAAAGCAAGCTATGGCCTTGAGGCAGCAACAAGGGTAAAGTGTGACAGAAAAACTTGACAGGGTTGAGACAAATTGTGGATGTGATGACAACTTGTGGATCGTTATCACATTTCGAATGACCCTTTAAACCAGGGCACATGGTGAGACATCTTTGTCAAACAGATCATATTATAAGATTTTTTTTTTTAAAGATTACTGATGAACCAAGAACATGCTATATAAATGTCAACAAGCTAATTGTGCAGTTAACATTAATGGTTTATTCGTTTACCTCCTACACTATAGCGCCACACTTGAAATTACTTAACGACCATAGGGGAGTTAACGACACATAATGGAAGATGTAATATTTTACATAGTTGTGTTCCTTTCAAGGACAACATGTATGAAACATGACGCATGAACTTAAATTAAAGGGGAACTACGCCCCATTTTCAGAATTCATACATGTCATTCCTCTGGTCTAAGACAGTACAGAAATATGAATGAAAACTAGCAACTCTCTCCCAAATCCAAAAACTACAGTACTAAAACTTTAACTTGTGATGTCATCAAGTATAAAGTCTGAAGCTGCTTCATAGACATTTGGGAGATGTTATAGATGACACTGGGAGTGCCCAGCGGAAAGAAAAAAGAAAAGGGTTTTATGGCTTTAGGAGAGAGTAACTCACGTTCACAAATATTGATTGAACTTCCTCAGGCCACGGAAATAACATCTTAGAATCATTACTTTCAGTGGTGTCTCCACAAATCTGAATGTTTTTTTGTAAGAAGAAAGCAGAATTCACAATATGTATTGACTTCTGCACGCAACAGATGCAACACATATGCAGGCTATATATAGTAACTCTCACTGACTTGTGCATCAGGAATGACGATAGAGTGTGTGCATACTGGCGACAAATACCAGGAAATAAATAAGAACAAAGTATCCAAACCAAATGAAAGCCTGTTCATAATTGGTTTAGTAATGTCCCTGGCACCGTCTGCCCGGTCCTTTCCTCCAGTCTCCCTCAGCAACAGGGGATCATACAGGCGACACCGAGGCTCTCTCTTTACCACCATGCAACACATTGCCCTCCACAGCGCTCTCTAAAGATGGCACTATTATCTTGAATACCCTTTGGATCAGAAAATAAATAAAAATAGAAAACCAACCAAATCATTCTCTGGTGTAAAATGAGCAGTAATTTTTACAGCCTTTAATGATTTGTGACCCCTTTGTGGACAACAAAAATTGTGAAACCATACACCCATAAACTTCTCACTTAATCTGTATTACACTCATCACAACAGAGCAGGGCACTCTATCAGTAAATGCTAATCTCCTAATTAACAAGCTAATTAGGCAATTACAGCTTTGCAGAAGGACGCCTAAATGAAATATGACAACACAGTCACTTTCTACAGCACCTGTGGGTCTTTTCAGATGTCACTGTGAGACGCATGATGACAGAGTGTTGTTTCTACATTCGTCGGTATACAGTAGCTACTCGTGCCTCGCTTATTTAATACTGTATATGTACTGATACCGTCGTTGTTTTACCTTCTTAATATACACGTTGAAATAAATGGTCATGTTTCAAATGATGATGGTATTGATGGCGATGAGGATTTTGTAATAACATTTTAACATAAAGAGACAGGCGTGCTGTAGTGCCATTATTGGAAGTGGGGGGGGGGCACACCTGCTGTCCGACTGTTATTATATTATTATATTGTCTGTTATTATAGTGTAGAGTGTAGACAGTGCAGCATTAAATGACCATTTGTAAGAAGTGGGGGACCACTGCTCTCCTGTGCTCCCCTGTGTACCATATAACCCCTTATATATGTAAACACGGTGGTGTAACTGGTAGGGCTACAGTGTCTTTTTTATACGGATGCTGTCACATACGAAAATGAATTATGTTGACACATGGCTGAAAACAATGGCGAATAGGCTGCCTATGCAATGCAATGAAGAATCATGCACTGCAACGGAGGAGAGGAGCTGGAGCTGTACCTTTGAGCCCTCCTTGACAGGTATGTGGTGTGACTTGACAGCTCAGTATTTCAATGATAAATGCAGTAGTCCTGGGACTCCCATTCACTAAACTCAAGAGTGTGTCGCGCTTATTCTTCAAGGTCAAGTGAACGAGTGGAACCGCACAGCTCGCTAAAGGAAGATAACCTGTTTTTTTTCTCACTTGGTTCAAGACTTTAGTATGAGTATTACTTCTGAGCTCAGAATTGTACATATATCATTTACTTGGATTCTTGCTGGTGAGTTACCCTGGATTCTTTCATTAATTTGCCTAAAACAGGGACTCTCAAACGGCGTCATGCTGGAATCTTGGCTGAGGACTGTAAAATAGACAGATGGAAAGTCTTCATTGCCTTCGGTGGTAAATTAAGTAAAAGTGAAGATGTGTTCTGGGGACACAAGGAACATTTTGGATGATCCCAAGGTGTGCCTGTAGACACTTCTTTCTGCAGACAACTTGCCTACAGAATTCTAAGATCTATTATGAACGTTAAGTAACTGCATGTATACATGGCTTCTTATTGAACTAGCTTTGTTTTCAACTTTAGATGATTTTTCCATTTTCTCTCATTTATGAATCGTTTAGGCTTCTTGGAACCTCATATATCTAAGGACTGAATACTGAATACTCAACACTACTAAGTGGCCATTTCCCTATACCTACTGACTTGTAAAAACTGTACTGACTTGTAAAAACAAAACAGTCTTGTGAAATGTACTCGTAAAAACAATTAGGCACACAAAATTCTAAGTGCTTAAGCATAATTAGAATATTTGTCATCACATCGTTGCTAGTGATTTATTAATTCCACCAACACCCACTTCATGTTTTGAGAAATATTCTACTATGTGATTCAGATTCATAGTTATTCCAGCAACAAGCCAATAAGTAGGCCAATACCTGGCACTTTAAACATGCTCATATCAGAGAAGGTTTTATGAACACAATTTCCTAAATCAGCCAGACTCTAAACAAAGCACACAGATCACCCATCACCATAAGACCTCAGAAACACAGTGATTTGGTCAAAATAATAAATTCACTGTCAACAGTATCATTCCATTGAAACTCAAAGCATCAGTTCCTTTGACCCGATGGCTGCTTTTATTGCATTTTGAATGTAGAGCATTGTTTCCATACATATCATGTTCCCAAGAATTGACATTCTCCTATAGCCAGAAACAGCAGAGGATTGTTTGTTGAACGCCCCACCACCACCTGTAATGTCACACCATGAATTGGAAAAGGGGCAAAAACGTGTAAAATAGTCATGATAAGGAGATGCTACTGCACAATTTCTGGCTCTGAATTGATAGCACTACTATAATATAAAGTGTATCTGGATGTACAATTTCAGACAACATTGTATGACTATGGAATCAGTCTCCCATTTATGGTGCAGCATTGGGCTGTAGACCTACACTGATATGGCACCACAGATAATGCCCACAAATATTAATTTGGCTGTTAGAGGCTATAATAATACTAATAACTTGACATTGGGTGGTATTCCCCTTTAATGCATTTGTGCTGACATCACAATTGTATATTAATCTAAGGCCACTGTCAACCCCAAATTAGGTCTACCTTGGAAACTCTGTGAGGTGAGTGACTGCACCATAAGTGGAAACTGTAAAACTCCATCCTAGATAAAAATAAGACAAAATAAAATAAATGATGTATATGTATATATATATATATATATATATATATATATATATATATTGCATTATCGTAGATGCTTATACAAGTGTATTTGTAGCCTTGCATCCAGCTCAACAACTTGTCTGCTGCCATAGCAACTGCGGAGGAGCACAGAGCAGCGCCGCCTGCTTGTGCAATGGATGTCACTCCTAGCAACGACCAATCAGAAGTTCCTATCCTTTTGTACTAGCAGGGTGAAGATGGAGGGATGGAGTGGGTGGGCTTTCAGGATCATGCATCTGCCAGTAATAGGACACACTGGTCGTCAGTCCTAGTCATTCTTGTCGGGGATTGGTCGAGGAGCTTTACTTCCAATAATATAAACATGTCTACTGCGTGCTTGTTCTGAACCAAAGCTTGGTAGGGACTATACAACCAGTTCTGTATCAAACTGTATGAAACTCATATGCAATCGCCTCTGTGTTGCAAGGTGAATCTTTATTAAAAGTAAAGTATGTGCATATAGGTGCACGTGCACGCTTGAGGAAATGAGGACAACCTTCTGCAAGAGGGACTCAGCCGTTCTTTCATCATTATAATCACTATCCTAAGTACAGCTCTAGCATTTTGTTTCAGTGTTCCAGCGAGAAGTGACAAGAATATAGACCCCTCCTCTGTTGGGCGGAGCGTGCATTTTCATTTCGATTTTGTATTTTTTTCTGCTCTTGCTCTGACACGTCTGCACTGAGTGAGTGGCATTGGCACACTGTCAATCGCTCACTACCGCTGCCATCAAACAACATAAAGCACACACAGGCTGAGGCTCGAGCTCATAAATTTCAGCAGGCAGATATTTTTGCGCATCGCCTTACAACGTGTAGCCTAATTTATTTCTCGCTGTTATTTTTTTCTATAATTTTCCCACTAATGCTATTAACTTTTTCTACATTTCATATTTTTTTATAATCACATTTGGACACCAGTGCCGCAGATTATTTATTTTTTTATATTTTCAGTTATCGTGGGAATAATTTCTGTACATTTATAATTGGCAACATACATGCTAGCTTATACGGGTTGTAGATATTTTTCTTATTTGTTTACATATTGCCATTCATACTGGATATTTTGTTTCCTGCGGTTTATGGTGAGGATTTGAACATTTTCAAGAGGAAATGCGCGAGGGCTCCTAAGAAGACTGCTAATAAATGAGAGATCACCAAGGATCGCTTCTATCCACACGTCAAATCAAAGAGAAAGACAAATTGGCAGGAGGACTCGTGCGGGATACGATGGACATCGACTGTCATTTTGACAAAGAAGTTTTGAAAAATTAAAAGCCTATGTATTTTTGGACACAAATAATTCTACGTTTCAACACTTTGGACCGTGCGTAAAAAGAGGATAGACGAACTTGGACTCAAGATTTAAACCATCGCCGGTAGCCACTTACTTTTATAGGCTACGGGTAATTCTCTATATTGCCGACGAATTGTCTATAGTCTTGTCAGTCTACAACACATGTTGTAGTAAATCGTGTACTATATGAGTTTTTCCATTTGTGTGGCTCAGTACACTGACTCTGTCGCGGCTACTATGGACGAACAAGCCCGGATCATGCAGTCTATTGGCGGTGTCAGTTTGACTGGCCACTCGGTACAAGGAGGCATGGCACTGCCGCC
>NC_140165.1:150980830-150988330 GCF_963971535.1 Notolepis coatsorum | reverse complement strand
CCTTTAGGGAACATTAATTTCAATGTTCTCTGGCAAAGAGTTAATGAGCCAATTCATTTTGAATGGATGTTAATTAGATATATCATTGTTATAATAATAATAATAATAATAATAATAATAATAATAATAACAATAATAATAATAATAATAATAATAATAATATAATAATAATAATAATAATAATAATAATAATAATGATAATGATAATGATAATAATAATAATAACAATAGTAATAGTAATACTAATAATAATAATAACAATAATAATAACGATTAACAAATAACAATGTGAGTTGTTATTATTATTATTACTACTACTACTACTACTACTACTACTACTACTACTACTACTACTACTACTACTACTACTACTACTACTACTACTACTACTACTACTGAATTATTATATCATAATTTTCCTTGGCCAAGGATCAAAAGTAATTTGTTAAAACTCAACTTACTTTCACCCTACGGTTTTTCTTAGTGTTGATGTGCTGAAAATGTGGCCAGTAAATGTATGACAGAGAACAGAAAGCTATTCAGCGGAGAGACAATTGACTTTGGCTGCTTTTTGTTGGAGAGTGCCCTGGTGATGCGGCTGCAGTGACTAGATAGCGTTGTGCAGAATGGCTCCTTCACAGCTGGGTTTCCCGACGAGCTCAATAGCAGCTAGGGCCACTACTGCTTCCTCTATGGCAAGCAGGGGGATTGGGAAAGATGTGGCTATTATCTAAGTAGCTCCCAAATACCCTCTTTTCTCCCATCAGCAGAGAAGAAAAGAGAGGGGGGAGCAAGACAAAGAGTGAAAAGAGAAGAAAAGGGGAATGCATATCAGTTTTAATTAGAGAGAGAGAGAGAGGGGGGGGGGGGGGTGATGCAGACACATATGCCCCTGGTATCGTATGTTCTCTGGTGTCAGTACAACTCCTGAACTGCACACATTCAAATCCAGTTTTTGCAAGCATGATCCAGTGCTCTTGATGTCCCCCCATCTGCACACACAAGCACCCATCATCTCTCTCTCTCTCTCTCTCTCTCTCTCTCTCTCTCTCTCTCTCTCTCTCTCTCTCTCTCTCTCTCTCTCTCTCTCTCTCTCTCGCTCTCGCTCTCGCTCTCGCTCTCTCTCGCTCTCTCTCTCTCCCTCTCTCTCTCTGTCTCTCTCTCTGTCTCTCTCTCTCTCCCACTATACCCCCTTCATTGCTGCAAGCGTTTTCTTGTGGGCTTCTGCGCGATCAACAGCTCATAATTGTTTTTTGCACATACGTTATGCAAATTAGTCTTTATGGCAACTGGCATAACAATTAGCATCCTCCAACAATATTTTAGTAGGTTAATTGCAACATTTCTAAATTGTACATCTGAGTTGTTAATTAGGCATGACAGAGGTGGTGAAATAGTTATCTTCAGGCGGTGGCAGCCAGCAGAGGCTGCTTGGTATGCAAAAGGGAAGGATTGATTGAAATAGGGTTACAGGAGTGTGTGTGTGTGTGTATGTGTGTGTGTGTGTGTGTGTGTGTGTGTGTGTGTGTGTGTGTGTGTGTGTGTGTGTGTGTGTGTGTGTGTGTGTGTGTGTGTGTGTGTGTGTGTGTGTGTGTGTGTGTGTGTGTGTGTGTGTGTGTGTGTGTGTGTGTGTGTGTGTGTGTGTGTGTGTGTGTGTCTGTGTGTGTGTCTGTGTGTGTGTCACCTGCAACATATAAGCTGTATAAACACACCAGTGTGAAGCCATATATGCTCAATCTGTGTAGGGACAATTCACTGTTCTCTGACATTTCAGCAAACACCCCCGATGTTGTTATTGTTAATGAGAATAACAGAGAGGTTCTCATCCTGGAAGTTGGTTGCACGTTTGACTACAGTCTAGAGGAAGCATTTACAACCAAAATGTTAAAATATCAACTGTTAGACCATACCATTTCACAACTCGGCTACAACTGTAAACTTTTAGTCTTCATATTTGGAAGCCTGGGTCATGTCCATAAGTTGGGTGTTAGAGGCCTTCAGTTGGCCGGTCTTCCGAAGAGAAGAGCCAAACAATTAGCTAAATATTGCTCAGTGTCAGCAATTATTGGCAGCCGGGCAATTTGGAGAAGACGCTGCTATCTGTACCCATGAGCTGTGTGTTGATTGTCAGGTTCATCATCCGTGTGAGTCTGTAACTTTGATTGCCACTGTGGCACGATTGTATCCGAATAATCTCACACAATGTACAAGTGCACTGTTAATATTTGTGTCCTTTAAACCTTGTTTTTATGTGGACATAAATAAAATATTCTAAATGTGTGTGTGTGTGTGTGTGTGTGTGTGTGTGTGTGTGTGTGTGTGTGTGTGTGTGTGTGTGTGTGTGTGTGTGTGTGTGTGTGTGTGTGTGTGTGTGTGTGTGTGTGTGTGTGTGTGTGTGTGTGTGTGTGTGTGTGTGTGTGTGTGTGTGTGTGTGTGTGTGTGTGTGTGTGTGTGTGTGTGTGTGTGTGTGTGTGTGTGTGTGTGTGTGTGTGTGTTATAAAATCTTTGTCTGCTGCTCCTTGCTTTTTGCAGCATTTCTAATATAGTGTCCCGGTCTCTCTCACGCAGAGTGGGGAAATATGGTCCACTGGCTGAGCCAGCTGTAGGTGAAAGTTAGTTACCTCTCGGAAGAATTAGATCACATCTTTTTGCTTAGATGAAGGAATGTTCTGATGGGCACACAGAGAGAGAGGGGACCTGTTGTCTGTCGGGGGCCCCCGTCATTGGATAGCAAGGTTTCACCTCTAATACATCACTACAGTCTCCTCAAACATTTACATTATTCTTAACACATTGCAGTGTGTTTGTGTTGTATCATTACATTTCCCTTTTAAAAAGTAGTTAATCATTGAAGTGCCTTTTATGACAAGCAATGCTGGAGTTTTACATTTTCTAAGATAAAATTACCACTAATGATGGCTTTCAGTATTTTATTCCTTTGATTTAACATGCATTTTCTTAAATAAGTCAAATTTGAGCTGCCGCTGTAATTTTTTTTTATACAAAAACGTAAAAAAAAAAAAAAGTCCAACTGCCAGTGTGTTTATAACACAAACTATAGAACAATTATACAGTATAATTACCCAGACTAACATTGGTTATGCTTGCACTTCAAATGATAATAATTAGCATCATAAACCAATTACATTAATGTGTACTTTCCGCAGTGTACCTTGCTGCAGCGTCGTGCATGATACAACAGTCAGCCATTCAGGATTTGGATTTTGTGTCTGATGGAGCGTAATATTTATTGAATACAATTAACAAGTAGGGGATATTATTATATTGCAAACTGCATCCATGGGACGTTTTGTCTTCATGGTGTTGTAGTGCTGTATCATTAGGTGGCCAGGCTACTGTATGTACTGCCATAGAGCAGTTATTAGCGTGTAGGGAGTCAGATGCACAGACCGGTGCAAAGCAAGTCCTCTCTCAGTAATGATACTGCTATTTATAGGCTCCCATTTCATTAGCTCCCGTGTTTCAGGGAATACTTTTTCTCATGGGACAGTAGATGCCATGATGTCTGTTTACTCTGTGCTGTATAGCTACCCATGTATGTGACATAGTGAGCAAAACTTAGTTTAACAGGCACCCTGTTTTCTTGTCATTGTAATATTTATATTTTGTGTGTGTGCTATAGTTTATTTGAAAATTTAATTAGATGTTAATAATTTACGTTAAATGTTTGAAGGAGGTCAGATGCCCCTATTTGCATGTATAATGGTAGCACAGAGCAAGGTATGCAACTCCTACAGGTGATGGATTTCTGTACTTAAACACCATGTTGGAATTTAAAGGCATTACAGACGTTAGTGAATATACACACTCTTTAATAAGTTGCTCTGTTCTGACAGGAACGCATTTGGCTTGTTATCAATGACGATTGACGGAAATAAATGCTATTATCACCTTTCTTCTCTTTACATGAGATTGTTTTTAAAAGGGGGTCTGTACCGTCTTCTCCTCATTTTCAAGCCTGAAATGAAGCCCCCCCCCTATTCCCATTGTTCCATATGCCATTGTTCCACATGTTTCATGCATTAAAATGATATATTGAAGGCAGAAATGGGAAAAAGACTGCAATGCAATGAAATTTTAATCAGCGTCTTCTGCTGCTTTAATAAGGCAAATAATTCTTATTGGCCGCTGTGTTAAGATTTCTAATATTTAATTCATAACAAACCTTGCATTATTCTGCTTCAGCCCCTAAGACAAGCTCCAGTCTGGTGCCTGCCAAGAGGCAACTATACATATAAAAATCCCTTGAAATCTGATGTTAAAGCAACTTTACTCTGAGATTTGCTGTCGTTACCTATCATCAGCCGCTGTATAATTCTATTGTACTGTATCGCAGTATACCTTATTTATCGGTAAAAAAAAATTCCATTATCTACATTTACATGCCGGTAATACCAGTATATCAGCAGATAGAATTGCCATTGACGCTAAAGACAGAGAGAGAGAAACCTTATATATCATTGACTAACGCAGATCCACTGCTGGCACTCAAGAACAAGAACAATGCACAAAGACCTCATGATTTCGTGAACATCCTCTAAATATACACCCTCCCCCCCCCACCTCCACCACCCCCGCCCCCTCGCATCTCAAGAAGTCCTTGAAGTTCATTTTTCTGTCTGAAGAGATGGAAAGATGGCGAGTGGCCAGCAGCTAGGTGCTGGCTCACGTTACCGGGGAGCGGCGGGTGCTGTTTTCGTCTCTTGGTGAAATGGCTTAATTGGTGTCAGAGCCCCAGGGATAAAGGCCTCTTGCTCTGAAACACAGCCACACAGGCCCCCGGTCTTCCCTCTACCAGGAGGGAGCAGCGCGCGCCAGAGAGCGTCTGCTTGGTGAACGAGGACTAAGCCATGCCATAACAATACGGAATGATGTTTGGGATGACAGAAATTAATATGCGCTTGCTCCCAGAAAAGCTATGATTAATGACGGCAAGCGGGGCGGCGGGGGGGGGGACGACGACGACGACACTGTCCCTTCCTTTTTTTACTCCTCTTTGATGGGGATTGAAAAGCAGGGGGGAAATAAAGGCTGGTTTTTCTTCTTTAAAAAAAAAAGTGGAGGTCACCCAGAGTACATTACCGCTATTCTTCTCTTCCCTCCTTCTTTTTCCTCAAGCGGAGGGCAGGAGGAGATTTGTAATGCATTTTTTGGAATGCTTGGCTATCGTTGGGAGCCGACCCCCCCCCCCCCCCCCCTCTCTCCCCCTCGATGTGTGGCTGAAGAGTGTGTTCAAAGAGACACAGATACATTAGCAGAGATATTCACAGGCTAATCGGGAGGTATTTTAATTGTGATCATTTATAGTCTATATATATCGCGATTGGAATTCGACCCATATCATTTATTTTGCAATGCAAAATGCTGGACTTAAAAAAAAGAAATTCTAAATCAAAACAGTTAGCAGTCGTAATTGTAACAACAGGGGTCGACGCCGACATTCTGACACTGCTTTCTATTCTTACGGAGCTTATAAACACATTGATTCAGACGCAAATGTGTGAACAAAATGGTGGCGTGCTGTTGCCGTGATAATGATCTGTATCTGTTGTGTCCTAGGAGGAGACGCATGAATATTTAATTGTGTCTGTGAGAGAGAGAGCTCCCCAGACCCGTCTGTTCGCTCCTGACTTTCTCTAATGCCTTTTCCACCTTCCCAGGTATTTCATTTCTAAGTAATGGAGAATTAAAGCGCGCATTATAATGATACAAATCGCCGTGTAAGGGCTTTGTAAGGACATTTGTCTCGGCACACACAGTGCAGCGGAAATTTCACACGGCACACAAGTTTTGACAACGGACATTCTGCTGACACTGTGCATTTGCTCACTCCTGCTTCTCAAATAAGCATTTCCCTCTGTCGGTATGATTGATATGTATTAAGCGTGCACTTTTTACCTGGTGGCACTCTGGAAGATAATGTGTGGTGCAAAAGATATGAGTTGTAAACAGTGAGCAGTAACCCCCCCCCCCCCCGCCTCCCCGTTATAAGGGTCTATCGTCTATCTATGTCATGCGAGTGGCGGGTGTTACAGTGTAGAGAGACAGTGTCAGCTTTGATTGTGTGGCAGTGATCTGAGCTGACATGGAGTGATCTGGCTGCTTCGTTGCTTCACTCACTTTCTCTTGATGAATGGCAGCAACACGCTACATGGATCCTCAAAGACCCATGTCTGCATTGTTTCTCGCCCCAAGCCGGTGAATCGGCAGTGTTTTTTGGTTGGACCTGGACGAAGGGTCAGCCCCAATACGAGCCACTGGCTGACTCCATGTTGTTGAAACACTCATGCGGAAGTCTCGACTCTCCATTGTCAAAACGATCAAGGAACGCATCAACTTCAAAACACTACTCCTCACCTTCAAAGCCCTCCATAGCCTGCCCCCCCCCCCCTACCTGACCGACCTCCTTCTCCCCTACCGCCCCACCCGTTCCCTCCGGTCCTCTTCCACTCTTTCCCTCACTGTCCCGTCATCCAAACTTAAAAGTTTTGGTGACCGGGCATTTTCACGAGCTGCGCCCCGACTCTGGAACTCCCTCCCTCAGACCATCAGAGACTCTCTCTCACTCTCCACCTTCAAATCCAGACTCAAAACCTACCTGTTCTCCCTAGCATTCAACCTTCCTTACCCATAACCACCTTCCTCCAACTCGCCACCCCCTTTTCCCCTGCCCTACGTTCTCTCCTCTCCTGCCCCCCCCCCCACCCCCTCGGTTTCCCTTACTCACTTCCCGACTGTCTCCCCCACTGACTCCTGTATTTGTTATCCGTTACTCGTGCTTTTATGTTCTTGTGTATTCATATTGTTCTCCGTTTCCCCGTGGTTCTATGTTTCTTTGTTTTTTTTTTGCCTATTGTCAGCGACTTTGGGTCATTGAAAAGCGCTATACAAAATAAATGAATTATTATTATTATTATTATTAAAACACGCACGTGGTGAGGTCCGGCTTAAGCTACTGTAGGCTTGCCTATAGTCTTGTTTCTCTTTCTCTTCTCCCCCAGAGATCATACATTAATTTTGGGAACCCTCTCGATTGTCTTTCATTTTAATGTACAATAGTTTCAAGTTAAAGTTTCTTTAATAGTTGTCATACAGAAGTACAGAATACTTTTATACAAAATGCTTCTTACTGTTGCGCTCCAGAGACTGTGCAAGACAAGATAAGTATGAAATAAAATAACATAGTAAAATTAGAAGTAAAAAAATGAGGTCACAGTGTTCAGTTTAGACATATGTACAATGTTCGATGCAGAATAGACGTAGTTACCATACAATATACAATACTGTGCAGTGTACTAATATACAATACTATATAGTGCAAGGCAGAAATGGAGAAATGGGACGAGGTGCAATTTAGGTACAATTCACAGTAGGTGTACGAGTTGTAGTGCAAATCCTTTATCAATAAATATAAAGTGTAAGTGTGTTTGTGTGATCTAAAGTGTGGAGAGTGGGTGCTGCAGTGTGTTGTTTGTTTGA
>NC_140165.1:150970830-150978330 GCF_963971535.1 Notolepis coatsorum | reverse complement strand
TTAACTTCTTGTGGTATATAGTGACACACGTACTTTAACTTCTTGTGGTATATAGTGACACAAGGTACTTTCACTTCTTGTGGTATATAATGACACAAGGTACTTTCACTTCTTGTGGTAGTGACACAAGGTATTTTCACTTATTGTGGTATATAGTGAAACAAGGTACTTATTGTGGTATATAGTGAAACAAGGTACTTATTGTGGTATATAGTGAAACAAGGTACTTATTGTGGTATATAGTGAAACAAGGTACTTTCACTTCTTGTGGTATATGGTGACACAAGATACTTTCACTTCTTGTGGTATATAGTGAAACAAGATACTTTCACTTCTTGTGGTATATAGTGACACAAGGTACTTTCACCTCTTGTGGTATATAGTGAAACAAGGTACTTTCACTTCTTGTGGTATATAGTGACACAAGGTACTTTCACCTCTTGTGGGGCGACAGTGGCTCAGGAGGTAGAGCAGTAGTCTGGCAATCCGGAGGTTCCCGGTTCGATTCCTGCTCCTCCCGGGCAGCGTGTCGATGTGTCCTTGAGCAAGACCTTGCATGGTTGCCTCCGCCGTTGGTGTGTGAGTGAATGGGTAAAATGTGAGTAACAAATTGTAAACCGCTTTGGATAAAAGCGCTATATAAAAAAGCAGCCATTTACCATTTATATAGTGAAACAAGGTACTTTCACTTCTTGTGGTATATAGTGAAACAAGGTACTTTCACTTCTTGTGGTATATAGTGAAACAAGGTACTTTCACTTCTTGTGGTATATAGTGAAACAAGGTATTTTTACTTATTGTGGTATATAGTGAAACACGGTACTTTCACTTCTTGTGGTATATAGTGAAACAAGGTATTTTCACTTATTGTGGTATATAGTGAAACACGGTACTTTCACTTCTTGTGGTATATAGTGAAACAAGGTATTTTCACTTCTTGTGGTATATACAGTAGTGACACAAGGTACTTCTTGTGGTATATAGTGACACAAGGTACTTTCACTTATTGTGGTACATAGTGACACAAGGTACTTCTTGTGGTATATAGTGACACAAGGTACTTTCACTTTTTGTGGTATATAGATAAACAAGGTACTTATTGTGGTATATAGTGAAAGGTATATAGTGACACAAGGTACTTTCACTTCTTGTGGTATATAGTTAAACAAGGTACTTATTGTGGTATATAGTGAACCAAGGTACTTACTGTGGTATATAGTGACACTATTGTGGTATATAGTGACACAAGGTACTTTCACTTTTTGTGATATACTGTATAGTGAAACAAGGTACTTATTGTGGTAAACAGTGACACAAGATACTTTCACTTTTTGTGGTAAATAGTGACACAAGATACTTTCACTTATTATGGTAAATAGTGACACAAGATACTTTCACTTATTGTGGTAAATAGTGACACAAGATACTTTCACTTATTATGGTAAATAGTGACACAAGATACTTTCACTTTTTGTGGTATACAGTGGCACAAGGTACTTTCACTTATTATGGTAAATAGTGACACAAGATACTTTCACTTTTTGTGGTATACAGTGGCACAAGGTACTTCTTGTGGTATATAGGTCTACTGACACAAGCTACTTTCACTTGTTGTTTGACAAGTGTGTGTGTGTGTGGGGGGGGGGGGTGTTCTTCTCAAATGTATTTGTAGCTGCTCCTTAGCACAGGACTGTTTATAGCAGTTCGACTGTATGTCTTAAGATGCCGGTAGAGCTACTGTCTATTCCACAGTGACTGATGTGACAACACATATGTGTGTTTTATTGTGTGCTTATATAGGCCAGTATACGGCCCTGGGAGTGTAAATGAAGACGTATATTTCTGTTAAGGCTATAGTGCTAATGATGCGGTTTCACCTGTTTTATGGGGTGTTGAATATTAATGAACACATTCAAATGATCTGCACACATTGTACCTATTTTATTTATATATATATTTTTTGCCATCCAGGTTTTTTAATTGCCCAGAGTGGTGGGGTATGTGCGTGTGTGTGTGTGTGTGTGTGTGTGTGTGTGTGTGTGTGTGTGTGTGTGTGTGTGTGTGTGTGTGTGTGTGTGTGTGTGTGTGTGTGTGTGTGTGTGTGTGTGTGTGTGTGTGTGTGTGTGTGTGTGTGTGTGTGTGTGTGTGTGTGTGTGTGTGTGTGTGTGTGTGTGTGTGTGTGTGTGTGTGTGTGTGTGTGTGTGTGTGTGTGTGTGTGTGTGTGTGTGTGTGTGTGTGTGTGTGTGTGTGTGTGTGTGTGTGTGTGTGTGTGTGTGTGTGTGTGTGTGTGTGTGTGTGTGTGTGTGTGTGTGTGTGTGTGTGTGTGTGTGTGTGTGTGTGTGTGTGTGTGTGTGTGTGTGTGTGTGCGTGCGTGTGCGTGTGTGTTTTCCCGGTGCTGCTGAGTGTCAGGAGGCTAGGAGCTGTTGCCTATCCCGGTGAGCAGCCCACACACAAAATGCACCGGCGGTTGTGACAAAACATTGAAATAAATTGCTGTCAGGCTGCCGGAACACAGAGTGTAGCGATTTCTATCTGACGAGTGGGAGACCCAGACACGCCGTCCTGACAAGCAGCACCACGGCACCTGTGAGAGACAGCCACCCGATAACAATCAGGATACGCCTGATCCCCGGCATAACAATACCTATCATTACTTGATATTATTACTCTTCCTTAAGAGAGAGCTCAAGATGGGGGCGATAGTGAGAACGTGGGGGGCTTTTTTAAACTCTGGGATAATAGATAGCACCTATAGGACTCTTTTTGCACAGCTGCACTCGAACAATTTACTGTAATCTTATATTACGCAGCCTCGCTTACAGCATCGGCGACTCGCAAATATGTGCTTTACAGGCACAGAGAATTGTTTATTACATTTATTATACCCAGCAAATGTTTTATTTTTTTTACAGGTGTGTGTTCAGTGGTAAACACATGTTCAATGTTAAGACACATGTTTACGTTTTCCCAACCCAGCAGTTGGATTTATGGGCCTATCATTTACCAAACCTAATAAACTAGGAAATACATGCTATTTGTATATCATTTTATCAACATGTAGCATATTCTGAATCCTTTTTAATTGCTTGATTATTTCACCGAACATTGCACCGTTTAACGATATTATTGCACCTTAAGATAATAAGGCACACTTCTTTTCAGTGGAATATAATTCAGTGCCTGGTCAATCAGTAGCTCACTTAACTTTTATTTGTAATACCTGTGGTATCATTAAACCTGAGGAGAGGAGAGGAGAGGGGAGGAGAGGAAAGGAGAGGAGAGGAGATAGGAGAGAAGAGGAGAGGAGGAGGGGGAATTCGGAAGTACCGTTTTGTTTCACCCATATTCATTGCAAGTAGCTAGAGGAATGGCTCAATGCTGAAGTCCAATTGAGAGGTGGGGAGAAAAAAAGCCTTTCAGAAACGTGGAGACAAAGGAGCCACAGTGGAAACGTGCCATCCGTCCTCTGCTGTATTGTTATTTTCTCCCATATAGGTTGCTAATGAGGAATAGGCCCTCATTATGATTTTAAGGATGAGAGAGGAAAGCTTTTAATTAATGATATGTAAATGGTTCTGAATTGATTACGTTAGAATATCAAGAGAGATGGGTAGAAGCTGTGGTGTAATATATTTTAATTAAGAATTAATTAAAAATGATGGCAATTTTACATAGGCTCTCGGAAAATAGTGGAATTTACTCTCTGTCGGAAGTAAATCGGCCCTTGATTAAATCAACAAACGCATAGTGTATTTATTGAAGAGTTTATGTTTAAACTTTGCTAAAAAGAATTACTCTTAAGAAGAAATGTCAGTGGCCCACCGCAAGCCCGGGTTCTTGGGGGTTAATGGTGATTTATCTCGTTCCTAATTCATGAGATCCTCCTGCCCTGTGTTATAGCTCGGATCAATAAAGCTGCGTTTCCCTTTGAATTCAATGTCTGAACAATTAGATTTGCTTTTGTGGAGAACGCAAATTATAAGTAAGACATAAATGCATATTTTTATCACTCGTGGCAAGGCGAATAGTGTGCCACAGAGCGATATCAATCTGTGCGTATGGAGTAAAAGGATTTGTATGAGAAAGATGAGTTGTGACTAGACGTGGACCCTAGTTAACCTTTTTAATTGCAATCTGCTTTCTTTCATTCATTCTTTCTGGGGGAGAGGGAAACACGGAAGACATTAGCTGCATTAATGGTGTACAGTAGTATTAAAGGGAGAGAGGTCTTTGTTTTCTGCTAACAGTGGCATGCATGCTCTGTGCTAAACTCTGCGATCAATGGAGGAGAGGCTGCTATCACAGCACTCGGGAGCAAGCGTAGCTCGGGGGGGGGGGGGGGGGGTGGGGGGTGGCGGGGGGTCCCTGGTGGTTCATTTTGATTGGAGAACAGAGTTTTGTGTTGAAAGGCGAGGGAGAGACAGGCGGTTGGAAACAAATCCCTCTGGATCAGTTAGAGCTTTGCAACAAAAACACCTTGATATTCCTGGGAACATTTGCTTTGGAAAAGAATGAATTTAAATGAACGGGCAATGAGAGAATGAAATGGATCTAAAGCACTTCTGAAGGTTTGTGTATTTAGAGAACGCTTGTGTGTCTCGGGGGTTTAGAATTCATTTAGAAACCACATGGCAAATCATAGCGAATCACTCAAATACAAAGAATCAAATCACTTTTTTTTTTTTTTTTTTTTTTTTGCAAATTAGTCTTCATTTGTGAATAGCAATTTTTTAAATGGCTGAAATGTATGAGTGAATAATTTTGAAGTGAAGATGAGATTAGATACAATGATGCTATAGGTTAAAAAGAGGACTGAGGCAGAACGTGAGTCTAGGGCTTCTTGTTGAAGAAAGAGAGGATGGCTACGATGTGCTACTGTGTGGTTATATGGGGCTGTGAGGAAGGACATGCTATTTGAGAGGGAGGGGGTCCCAATATCCTACACCCATTCACACCAGGCTGTTCTGATGAGCTCCTACTTTTAGTGGCATTTCCTACGAATGTGCTTGCTCCCAACGCTAACCATAACCCTGCCACTAATCCTAACCCTAACCTAACCAGTCCCCTAACCTTAACCTAAGCATAACCTTAACTTAACCTAACCCAAATCTTAACCAGAATGCCAATTCAATCGCACAAATAGCAGCAGGAGAACAACAAGAAGAGATACATTTCTACAGTGTTCAGAAATGCTACGAAATTCGGTGCTCAACTTTTTGTTGCAATTCCTCATGAGAACACATTGTCATGTGTGGAAATGCATAGAGCCACCACGCACGCACGCACGCACACACACACACACACACACACACACACACACACACACACACACACACACACACACACACACACACACACACACACACACACACACACACACACACACACACACACACACACACACACACACACACACACACACACACACACACACACACACACACACACACACACACACACACACACACACACACACACACACACACACACACACACACACACACACACACACACACACACACACACACACACACACACACACACACACACTCATGCACGTGCACAAAGGCAAACATGCACTGGAACAGGGGTTCCCAACCTTTTTTCCCCCAAGGACCCCCAAACATCTCTGATGAAATTCCTGGACCCCCCTCCTAATAAAATACCATAAAATACTTTTTTTTTTTTGTCATTTTAATAACAAACTGCTTATACACAGGCATATGCATCATAATTAGACCCACTATGCTTCTTTGACTTGTGCCTTCAATCAACAAATCTCATCTTGCACCATATGTATTTCAAAATGTTGGCCAATATTCAAATCCTGTATTCATCCTCTCAAATCAGGCCCTAATGGTGAACGGTTTGCATTTATGTTGAATGAAGTAAGAATCCACTGCAGTAAAAATATCCTCACCTCGAGTGGTGGTAGTAAGGTTGACTGACATGAGAATGTCCTGCTTCAGATCCTCATTTTCGATATACTGCACATAAACGATGAGCACAGCCTCGTCTGCGACAGTTGTAGTTTCATCAAGTTGTATGGCAAATGGACCCTTTCTAAGCTTTTCTGACAGCTGCTGCTCGCAATCACTTGACATCTTATCAATTCGGTCTTTCACTACATTGTTCGAGAGTGGTACTGATTTTAGTTTATCCGCCACCTGTGGGCCGCACAGTTTCTAAACCATTTTGATGCAGGCTGGTTTGATGAGCTGCTCGCCAATATTGTGCGGTTTCTTTGCTTTTGCAATTAAAAGCGAACACTCAAAGGAGGCTTCGGTAGCCTTCTGTAAATCACTGCCACCCCTGCTCCACGCTACTCTAACATCAACGGGCTTGTTCGCCTTGAGAGACTGTTCTTTCCTCCGAAAAAAGTCCGGATCCTTCCCAACGGTTTCTGGGTGCTTAGACGCCTGATGTCTCTTCCGCTTGCTGGGCTTCAGGCTCGAGTTTGCCAACTTTTCTCCACAAATCACACACTCAGGTCGTTTGTCTGGTCCCTCAGTGAAGCCCATGGTGATGTAATTTTCGCGATTGCTGTAGGTCCTAACTTTTTTTGCAGATGAGCTGCCGTCATCTCCTTTTCGTTTATCACACATTTTCGCCTCTGGCGGCTGACTGCAGACGAGCCGAGAAAGTTAACTAGCGTGCTAGGCTAGCTACGGAAAGTGATACAGTCAACTGATTCGCGTTTTAGCGGCTACCCGGTAGCCTACTGTTAACGTTAAAAAATCATGTCTAGATGTTTATTTATTTATCTTTATTTTTTATTGTAGTGGAGAGACTATTCATGCTTCTGATAATAAAAATGTGCTAATTAAATATTTCTCTGAAAGAAAAGAAAAAAAAAAAAAAAAAAAAAAAAAAAAAAACTCAAATCATCTGTGGTCTGGCGGACCCCCTGCGCCCCCTGGTCCGCAGACCCCAGGTTGGGAATCACTGCACTGGAAGACCTGCGCATCCTTTCATACATGCACACCAATGGCTGGCAAAGCCTCTTCTCTTTCACACCTGCAACTAGTTGCAATACATCACTGTCAGGACCGCTTTCTCCCACCTATCCGCGTTTACACGTTAGTTACCCATGGAGGCCTTTGTCAAAAGGTTGAGCAGTGGGGTCCCGGGTTGGAGGAGGAGAGGTAAGGTGGTGTGTGGGAGGTGCTCTGGCGGGTGTCATCGCATGGCTGCACTCCGTCCACTCCACGGAAATCTGGTGGCGACCAAAGGGAGAAAGAGGTTCTAAACATACAAGAACGATGCCCGGCTCATCTGGTGCCTGAAACACTCAACAGCCAATGGAAATATCTTTAGCGGCATCGAGACGCTTTACTGCATGGCGCCCTACAGTTGTCATTACATCTATGAAATGGAATGGATGAGGATGAGGATGAGGATGAGGTAACACAAATTAAATAGATGAGGATGGCAAGTAACACAATGGCAAGTTGAGATTTATTGGTGCGGGTAATACTGCCTCCTGGATCATATGCACGG
>NC_140165.1:150930830-150968330 GCF_963971535.1 Notolepis coatsorum | reverse complement strand
AATAGAATGGTGTCACTGATAAACTGCTATGACCTATGACCTCTTGGTCCCATGGCCTCCAGAGAACAAGGCACATATTTACCTCAGGTCAGTGGTGGTGTGAACACAACACCCCCAACATGGAGGAACGTCTAGCTCATCAGATATAGTCACTCTAAACAAACATTCTATGTGTGTGTCTGGTAAAAGATCTTCACTGCTCCAAAAAAGTTGCGCCCAAACCCAAAAAAGACACAGAAATGTAGGGGAGAACGGGGGACGTTGTCACACTTTTTACTCTGTGAATTGCTCATAATCAAAACATCTTTCAATAGTCATTCCTACATTAAATTGAAGCTTAAGATGTTGGCTTGAAATGTGTATCCCTCTCATTTCCCAACGTATTGTAACAAAGAGTTAATCACCTATCAAAGACACTCTGACACATTGTGACAACCAACCCCATCATGGGGATGGTTGTCACACACTATGGGGTTGGTTGTCACCATGTGTTTTAATGGGACAATCTTAAAAAGAAGACAAGAAGGCAGAACTAAATTTGAAAGTTTAATTGCATTGACAAGTTGACAAATACATAACTTAATGCATCTTAACATGAACATAAACATTAGGCCATCCTATATAACAAAATAAGAACACAATAAATCGGCCTAACAATAATAGCCTACACAACATGAATGAATGAATGAATGAAAACTTTATTTAACAGATTGCAGAATGGGTACAATACAGTACGGCTCAATACACACAATTGTTAAGGGGATGCAGACCAGAGAAAGATGTTTGTCTTGTTTACATCAGGGTCCCCCATTTTCAATTGATAGTTGTAACATGTGACAACCAACCCCAAATAAAATGTGATGACCAACCCCAACTGGAATGTCTTGATAGCATCAAGGCTAACAGCCATCTAACAACTAGTTAGCTAGCTAACAAGAATCTAAACTATAGCTATCCCTTCACACTTTTTAAGGGTAATAATTGTTTCACTATAAACCAATTGTGTAAAAGCCTAGAAGAAAAATACTGAGGAGCCGAATATATTTACAAATGGACATGAAAAACACAAAAAGTTCTCTCACCTCAAATGCAGCTGTTTCACTCCAAATATGACAATGTAGGTGAACTCCAACCCCAATTCTGGACATTTAAATACCAAAGTATGGGAGACAGGATCCTCTGGTGGTGAAATATAATGAATGTGACAACCTACCCGTGTGACAACGTCCCCCGTTCTCCCCTACTGCCTGGAACCGAACCCAAAATAAATAGACCCGGACCCACAGAGAACCAGGAAACACTGGACCAGGAACCGTTTGGCACCCGGAAGCTGTCAGATAGACCTTAAAAGAACAAAATCCATTCATCCCCGGGAGAGGTCAGAAAGAACCGGAGTCAGAGCAAAACAGAGATTATTTAGAGCAGTGTATGAGGATGGTTGTTATTGTCACATAAATAAACCTCTTACTGTATCTTACCTGGTATTGTCAGCCTTCTTGTAACCTTTCCTTTGGGATAATATTAAATCCATCCATCCTTTTATCCTGTTATTCTTGCTGATGGAAACGGGCTAACTATGACTAGCAACTTTAGCCAGTTAGCGTGCTAATGTTGTACTGTTGTAAATATACGAACACTCTGTCAGAGTAGCGAGATGGTGGCGTAACAAACTGATCACGATACAAAATTAAGTATTGGTCCAGTTTGATGTCTTAGTATGTTCTGGCACTCAAAGGAGGTAATAAATGAAAACTCGCTGCATAGCTATGCTGATGTAGCATGATGAGATGCAAGATAACTAACAGAATTTCGTAGTTAACGGCCTCTGACCCATCCGGAACAGGGACATAGAGGATAGTGCCACCTTAGTTGGCACACTACGAATTATGTAGTCACAGTCATCAATATGACAGTAGCACATTGGCAAAGAAGGAACACAACTGTAGAAGCATGTGTTTCTCTTGTGATCAGCGCTGATCACGGATACACTATAATTTTTTTTTTTTTTAATGTAAATGTCTGGCAGCAACGGTTGCCAAATACTTACTGTCAAATTACAGTAAAATCAAATACATTTAGAGATTACAACCTTTATTTAATACACTTAAAGTAGAAAAACAAAAGTAATCTGTAAAATAATACAGTGAATTTCCCGTGAAAAAACGTTTAATTTTTTACAGCGTACTGTATTCTTGGATCCACTCACACATATAATGATAAACAGACCCAGCACCCATGGTAATAGAATGGGACCCCATTCGGACCCAATAATATGTGAACCCTAACCCGTATGGGTCCCAGGACCCCTCGAAGACCTCTTGTGACTGGTGTGAAAATACATAGGGGGTTATACAGCCTCTATCACGTCTTTATGATCGGCGCCTTGTTACGTTTAAAAATACCATTACTCGCCTCGAACTAAATCGATGTACTTGATTCAAAAACAGGCCGTAAAGCAAAGCCCTTTGCAGCAGAAAGAGATGCAGGAGGCCTGAAGCTACTGAGCACTTCTCTTGCCCCTGTTTCATGACACCAAAGCATCCCATCAAGACCTGACTCTTTCCTGTTCTAAGGTAGGGCGAAAATCAATGCTGCAATCTTTTCTTTTTGCCTCCTCCAATCCGTAATTGAAATGGAAAATCAAATGAACGGCAAGCAGATAATTGTTTTATCAATATTCCCTGCCTGCCCTACAAGGGTCAGTGCAGAATGATCATGAGTCCGGGATATGACGAGGACAAAATGTGAAATTGAACAGCTAGGAGGCAATAAATCAGTCTTGACAACTAAGAGTGACCAGCATGTAGCTGCAGCGGCAGCCCTCCCTTCAGAATTTGTCCTAAAGCTGTCCATGCTAAATAGGGAATATTCATATCTCATTATACAGATGCACTTATATCAAAATATTGCTCTTAGAAGTCCAGGCGGGACGCCAAGGTCAGTGGTGGTTGTTGTGTGTCATATTGAGACTGTCTGTAATAGAGGTATATTATTGTTGTCACTGTTGTGTGATATTGAGACTGTAATAGAGGTATATTATTGTTGTCACTGTTGTGTGATATTGAGACTGTAATAGAGGTATATTATTGTTGTCACTGTTGTGTGTCATATTGAGACTGTAATAGAGGTATATTATTGTTGTCACTGTTGTGTGTGTAATTGAGACTGTAATAGAGGTATATTATTGTTGTCACTGTTGTGTGATATTGAGACTGTAATAGAGGTATATTATTGTTGTCACTGTTGTGTGATATTGAGACTGTAATAGAGGTATATTATTGTTGTCACTGTTGTGTGTGATATTGAGACTGTAATAGAGGTATATTATTGTTGTCACTGTTGTGTGATATTGAGACTGTAATAGAGGTATATTATTGTTGTCACTGTTGTGTGTGATATTGAGACTGTAATAGAGGTATATTATTGTTGTCACTGTTGTGTGTGATATTGAGACTGTAATAGAGGTATATTATTGTTGTCACTGTTGTGTGATATTGAGACTGTAATAGAGGTATATTATTGTTGTCACTGTTGTGTGATATTGAGACTGTAATAGAGGTATATTATTGTTGTCACTGTTGTGTGTGATATTGAGACTGTAATAGAGGTATATTATTGTTGTCACTGTTGTGTGATATTGAGACTGTAATAGAGGTATATTATTGTTGGCATTGTTGTGTGATATTGAGACTGTGATAGAGGTATATTATTGTTGTCACTGTTGTGTGTGATATTGAGACTGTGATAGAGGTATATTATTGTTGTCACTGTTGTGTGATATTGAGACTGTAATAGAGGTATATTATTGTTGTCACTGTTGTGTGTGATATTGAGACTGTAATAGAGGTATATTATTGTTGTCACTGTTGTGTGTGATATTGAGACTGTAATAGAGGTATATTATTGTTGTCACTGTTGTGTGTGATATTGAGACTGTAATAGAGGTATATTATTGTTGTCACTGTTGTGTGATATTGAGACTGTAATAGAGGTATATTATTGTTGTCACTGTTGTGTGATATTGAGACTGTAATAGAGGTATATTATTGTTGTCACTGTTGTGTGATATTGAGACTGTAATAGAGGTATATTATTGTTGTCACTGTTG
This sequence comes from Notolepis coatsorum, assembly GCF_963971535.1. Classification (NCBI taxonomy): domain Eukaryota; kingdom Metazoa; phylum Chordata; class Actinopteri; order Aulopiformes; family Paralepididae; genus Notolepis; species Notolepis coatsorum. Next base: position 150,964,222 of record NC_140165.1, on the reverse strand, counting down.
TGTGTGATATTGAAACTGTAATAGAGGTATATTATTGTTGTCACTGTTGTGTGATATTGAGACTGTAATAGAGGTATATTATTGTTGTCACTGTTGTGTGTCATATTGAGACTGTAATAGAGGTATATTATTGTTGTCACTGTTGTGTGTGATATTGAGACTGTAATAGAGGTATATTATTGTTGTCACTGTTGTGTGTGATATTGAGACTGTAATAGAGGTATATTATTGTTGTCACTGTTGTGTGATATTGAGACTGTAATAGAGGTATATTATTGTTGTCACTGTTGTGTGTCATATTGAGACTGTAATAGAGGTATATTATTGTTGTCACTGTTGTGTGTGATATTGAAACTGTAATAGAGGTATATTATTGTTGTCACTGTTGTGTGTGATATTGAAACTGTAATAGAGGTATATTATTGTTGTCACTGTTGTGTGTGATATTGAGACTGTGATAGAGGTATATTATTGTTGTCACTGTTATGTGTGATATTGAGACTGTGATAGAGGTATATTATTGTTGGCATTGTTGTGTGCATGGCCGTAGCCAGCTATGAGGTCACCGAGGTCTGGACCTCGGTAACTATTTGTAAATATTCAAAAAATATATATATATATTATAAAAAAATATTGAAATATCACAATATAAATGTACAGTCGGGAGTTGAAAATGTCTGGTAATGGCTGATGTTTGGCAAAGGCACTCCCCCCTGCATCACTACAGCACTACTTGGTCACTTCTGCCCAGGCAGGGGACATGCAGGTGGCTTTGCTTTGAACTCACGTTACTTGTTCAAAGCATGCTCGCGCTTGTGACAGAAGCCTGCGCCGTGGGCTGGACTGGTAATCTGGACATTTTCCCGATGGGGCAACACGCCGCCTTTGGGCCGTTATAATCGATTTATAAAAAATAAAGTTTGGTCAACGACCGGCCCACTATAGCCTGGGACAGCGGCCCATTTGGTACTGACTGACAGACACGAGCAATAAGCACATCTCTTACTAAGTCCCCCCCCCCCCCCCCCACTAGGCTGGGAACAGAAGCCCATTATGCTGGCCCGCCGCCCAATCACATCTCTTAATAAGCCCCCCCCCCCCCCTCCTCTCTCACCTGTTTCTCATGTGAGAAGAACAGATGCGGTTTAGAGCGGAAAAAAAATGGACAAACAGAAGAAGCGTGAAGGGGGTGCGGAGCATTTTGAAAAACGCTAGTTTTTGGAAAGTTCCAGAAAAAAAAGAGATTCCACAGGAATCGCCCTTTACTGGAATACACAAAAAACTTTGTCATTTTTCGGCCTATTTATGAATCGTTTTCAAATAAATGCTAGATTATCGATAGTATATGTGTACTTATGCATGCTAGAGAAGCGGGCTGAAAAATCAATTATCTATTTCCTGATCAACACACACACACACACCTACACACACACACACACACACACACACACACACACACACACACACCTACACACCTACACACACACACACACACACACACACACACACACACACACACACACACACACACACACACACACACACACACACACACACACACACACATACACATATAGGGCCCACGTTGATATATCTGTGAAAAAAGCTCTGATTACCCCAAGACTGGTAAGATAGATTCAATACCTCAGATCAAATGTTCTCCAAAAAGATTATTCCAATTCCTGATCGCCATTCCAAATATCGATCGTGTTTATTGATCCAACGCTGGGTGCTCGAAACACATATTCCACGCTGTTCTGAGGGACCACAAAGACTGCAATCGGCTCGGATTACATGCCTGACAAGTAAAATGTGGATTCCGGATTTTCTTTTTCCCATGCATTTTCATTCAGTCCAATCCAAAGGGTGCATTACCATCCGGGAGACGATAGGGGGCGGTATTTTCCCTGTTCGAGCTCTGAGAGAGTCCCAGTGGTAACGTGAGGCTAGATTGATGAAAAATCTATGGAAATCGCAAATAAAAAAAATAACGATTAATAACGAGATTTCTCGTCCTTGGCACTGAACGGTTGGCATGAAATAACGATAATTCTCGTCGTTGCCACTCAAAGTGTTAACTGTGTAAACCTTATGCAATATTCATCATTGATATTTGAATACTTGATGAACTGAGTAGTTAGTATCAAATGAAATAAGATAGAACAGCTCCATGCATTAATTGAATAAACAACTATTTGCTCATTACCAGTATGGTATTGTTTAAATTGTACAGCTTTTTGCACATCTTTGTCAGGGAATTCCAACTATTCTGGACCTGAATCTACCAGTTAATTGTAATCATCTCTCTCTCTCCTTATGTCTAGTCAAGCCAGGTTGTGGAGGAGAGAGACAGGGATGAACAGGCTATAGACTACTTTGCCCATCCTGAGCCTGCTATGATGCAGGTGTTTTAACACCACCACCCAAAACAAGATTCAGCCAAGAGCGAGTGAGTATACTGGTCCATGTGCACTGGTCCACTTGTCCATGGCACTTACTACCCAGCTTTGTAGTGGTTTGGGGGAATAGTACAGTATAGGTAGGCATACGCATATTTAAGAGGCCGCAAGGATGGTGTACTGGTGGGTGGTGTCCGACCAATTATGGTGGGCCGGTCTGGGCCAAAAAAATAAATGGACCTCCCTAATTTCTAAACCCTCGCTACGGCCCTGGTTGTGTGATATTGAGACTGTAATAGAGGTATATTATTGTTGTCACTGTTGTGTGTGATATTGAGACTGTAATAGAGGTATATTATTGTTGGCATTGTTGTGTGATATTGAGACTGTAATAGAGGTATATTATTGTTGGCATTGTTGTGTGTGATATTGAGACTGTAATAGAGGTCTATTACAACACCACCAATAACACCAATAACACCACCACCAACATCATCACCACCAACAACACCACCAACACCAATACGACCACCACCAACATCATCACCACCAACAACACCACCAACACCACTACCAACACCACCATCAATACCACCACTATCAACACCACCATGTTTTGCTCTCCAGTGACAAGTCATCTACTGTTCTTACGGTACAGTCCATCTTTGTCCAGTGATGGTCAAATAACAGCCTGGGGGTCAGCGGACTGGGATCAAGTTGCTACACTTTTTCTTTTGTTCTAAAATGTTTTTTTTCTCATTTATCTAGAGATGTAGAAGTAAAAATATATACAAATTAATTCTAAATCGTAATTTAGTATTAGTATTATTGTGGAAATATTGAGAAAATAAATATAATTAAGGCTACCAAGGAAATGCTTCATGCTGGAATGTTGGAGTTACTGAGCAGTCCATCATGGTCTCGTTTTCAAACTTATTTTTTAGGGGACCCACATTTTCAGAATAAATATTCCTGCAATCCCAAACCTGATTATTGTCTAAAATAATACTTGAGAGGGCTCTGGCTTCATATGATACAGTACTTCCAGAGTACTAATTTGCAGACCCATTTCAGTCTTCCCAAGACCCACCTGTGGGTCCTGACCCACATTTTGAGAAGCCACAGTCTGCACTAAACTATCCCTGACTTACTGGGAGTCCTTTAAGCATCCGCTGAGTGGTGGAAGTGTCTTTGTTTTAGATTGTAATGCATGACAGCACATTCCTCTTCGCCCTCCATTATGTGTCTTTAAATTAACACATAGGACTGGCTTTATAAGTCTTGTAAAAACGGCAGATAAAACTGTTGCCAGAAAATCGACATCCTAAATCACGCTTAGTCCTTTTCCATCTGGCTCATCCTCTTGCGAGACATTGACAAAAATATGAAATTGATTTGGTTGAAGGGTGTTAAAGAGCCGACAGGAGAATGTCACAAACAATGAATGGTCGCAGCTTGGAGGAAAATCAATGTTGGGTGGTTGGAGTTGAGTCTTCGAGTGCCACTTGGCAACTGCTACACTGTTTCTGGAAAATATCTGTCTTCTGGCTTCGGTCGTTCATGTGATCAAAAGGAAAACCTGATTTAATGAAGATACGATAAAACTGACAACAGAAATATAGATGTTGCAGCGAGGAACGTTTGACGTCAGAGTACAGCGGCAGTCGCTGTATTATGGTCTGATTTAAAAGGTGTCTTCATTCGTTGGTATAAATTATGGGGGAAGTGGGCTGACTCTTCATGTGTCATCATAGTAAAGGAGTCACCCGGTGTGACATGAGTCATTTACTTCTAAAGTCAATTGAATGTACTGTAATTAACCATGTGGTGTAGGACATAATATTATAGTAGTTACATGGAATTGTACACGTTTAGTAATGAGTATTGGCAATGGCTTTGTAGTTAAAAAACACAACAAAAGCAATTGCTCTGCAGCTCTCATGATTGAGGTTAATCTCACGGTGTAGATTAGACTGAATGAGATGGAAAGGAGGAGGGGGGGAGAAAAATGAATTGGCAGAGTATCATTCAAGTGGACATAGTGATGAAAATCCCCCCCTACTTTGTTGGGATTGCAGTTGTAAGCCTCGCACCATATGCTACTCTCCTCTTTAGCTGGGATTATGCCATCATTATTGCTGATAAAAGCTGTTTACTGCCTTGGCTCCAAATGTATGCTTGGGGCTCTGGCTCAGAAACATTCCCTCTCCAGAAGAGTTCCTTTCATGCCAGCTGCTCAGGATTCAATCCCTTTGTTCAAGATTTCACAGGTTTTTTTTTCTCTAATGTTTATTTTCCGGTATTTTTCTTCCCTCCTCACGTGGTTTTCTTTCCCCCCTGCGGAACCATATTATTCAGAACAATTTGACATCCGTTCTCAGTTCACTCAAATCGAAGGTGTCAACTGTGACACAGAGCACAGTTCCAGTGTCCTACACTGTGACACAGAGCACAGTTCCAGTGTCCTACACTGTGACACAGAGCACAGTTCCAGTGTCCTACACTGTGACACAGAGCACAGTTCCAGTGTCCTACACTGTGACACAGAGCACAGTTCCAGTGTCCTACACTGTGACACAGAGCACAGTTCCAGTGTCCTACACTGTGACACAGAGCACAGTTCCAGTGTCCTACACTGTGACACAAAGCACAGTTCCAGTGTCCTACACTGTGACACAGAGCACAGTTCCAGTGTCCTACACTGTGACACAGAGCACAGTTCCAGTGTCCTACACTGTGACACAGAGCACAGTTCCAGTGTCCTACACTGTGACACAGAGCACAGTTCCAGTGTCCTACACTGTGACACAGAGCACAGTTCCAGTGTCCTACACTGTGACACAAAGCACAGTTCCAGTGTCCTACACTGTGACACAGAGCACAGTTCCAGTGTCCTACACTGTGACACAGAGCACAGTTCCAGTGTCCTACACTGTGACACAGAGCACAGTTCCAGTGTCCTACACAAGCTGCCCATCTCAAATGGAAGAAGCGGTCAAACATATAATTTTCCCCTCTCTCAATATTAAAATGAGGTTAACAATCGCGCCATTGAAAAGGCTGTGATTTCCATGGGATTATCCTAAAGCGCCTTTCCTCACAGTATTAACCCAGTCAGTGATACAGGCTAATCATTCAGTGCAGACGCTGACAGCTGTGTTAAGATAACAACGGGTTCTCGTGGTCTTCTCAGGCCCCAATGACCTTGTTTGTCTCAAATTAATAATGTAAAATCAACACACCATCACCACCCACTGGTTCCCATGCAGGCCCTGTGATGGACTGCCTTTCCACCGTAGCTCCATCAAAACCCTCTCAGCTGAAGTCATCCGTTTCGGGGCATAGCAGCCACAGTCAGCCAAAACAGCCATCTACTCCTGGCCTCCATGTTAAAAATAACGTCTCTCACTCTTCCTCCATGGCTCCCCCTGTACCCAGGGAAATCACACTGATCAATACTTCCCATTTTAAAGGAACTGCAGCAAACATTCACACAGGATTTACTGTAGCCGTCTCCTAGGCTGTAATCAAACTATAATTTAAAGCCAAGAAACAAAAGGTTGAGTGTGAAAATAAACAGGATTCTTTTGTATTTGTATTGATTTTCTCCTTTTTACCCGTTATATTGTTTTAATCTTTTTTTTGCATCAAATTCTTAATTTATTTATTTTAGAGCAAGTGTGTTTGTTGGTGTTCATGCGTGCGAATACATGCATTCATAATGTGTTCACAGGGTATAAATCAGAGCATGCTATCCTAGTACTTCTTTATATTGGTCAAGGGCCATTGAGCAAAACAGCTTAATACGCCCTTAAACATTTCAGTGGTGGCAGAGAGTGGAAGGACTGCTGACTCTCTGACACTATAGAGCTGACTCCTTATACAATCTGTTCAGTGTTTTACAATGGCTGTTACACCCAGCAGTAAGCTCAGATTCTGAATAGTATAAAACATGCCAGATATGCAGTGACAAAAGACAAATTCTTAACAGCCTCCGGTTGAATTGCCAATAAACTAAACAAACCTATTGAAAAACAACAGAATTGTTCATACTCGGCTTTGTGAATATGATTGGCTGTTCGATCATGCGTGACTATCGAAACATCTTGTTCACCATGTGCTAATTTTATCTATAGCTATACAGGCAGCTTCTTATCTTCGTTAGCAGCTGACATGAACTACTACGTATGTTATGGTCAGGTTACGTTTAGGTTATACCACTAGTAGTTAGTAAAGGTCAGGTCAAGCTTATAGGGTTATGTTACCAGTAAGTAAAGGGACAAAAACATGTTAATGTTAGGAGCTTGTCAAAAAAATTTACCAAGGTTTGACAGGTTGAACACAGAACCACTTGGTCCAAAGGGAAAGTCTTCCATGCCCTCTACTAGGGCTGACCCCTATTAATCGAATAGTCGACTAATCGATCGAAAGGAGCCGTAGTCGACTGCCAACCTCTTAGTCGAATGCAAAAAAATAAAAAAGATTATTATAATTGTAATTTTTTTTTTTTTTTTACATTTAAATTTTTTTTTATTTTAATTTTCTTTATCATTCTTTCCAAAAGAAAAGAGGCCTAGAAGCGTGGCTAACGCTAATGGCATGCATACCAGAGGCTAGCTGCCTAAGAAAACAGGCACAGAGGCACTGAAAGAGGATTTCACCCATCTAATGAACATGCTAGACAAATATCAAGATGTATCCATCAGTGGACCAATTGCATGCTTTCGCAGAGGACAAGAAGCCTTCTGTCGACTCCTTCAGACATTAAGCACCCCCACAGCCCAAATGGAATGATGAAAAAAAAAATATTATATCGGCTAATTTCGGCCAATCAAAGTCGACAAATCCAAATCCTTAGTCGGGGACAGCCCTATACCCTCTACCATTTGAACCATCTCCATCTGCACTTTGGCCAACATATTCTGATAATTTAAAATCAAATTCACCCACATATTCTGATCATTCAAAATCAAATTCACCTACATATTCTGATCATTCAAAATCAAATTCACCTACATTATTCGGATTCAAAATCCCTTTTTCTATAACCATACAAAGGGTTTACAATATGCTCTTCCTTTTAGAGTACAAAATTATATGGCATCTATATTTTTAATCATGGGATGTTAAGGGTCGATGTATTATGTCTATACTGTATTATGAAAATACAGTAGCTCTGAGGATTGGAGAAAAAAACAAATAACCAAAAGTAAATATCTATTTGACTCTCTGAGGCCAAGTTTGATGTTTCTTTCATACCTCATGTGTGTTGTATAGCACTTTCTCATTCTAGCATGACCCAAGTTTATGCCTATCCAGGGAGCACTCTCACTATAGGATCTCCAAGCGTATGCCTATCCAGGGAGCACTCTCACTAGGACCTGACCAAGCTGGATCTGATAGACGATCTGCAGTGCTATAGGTAAAGCTACACCACCGGTCATCATGACCAATAAGCTACATTTTTTCATTAGATTAGATTAGATTCACTTTATTGTCATTACACAGTACAAGACAGTGCAACGAGATTTTGTACGTCTAACCAGGATGTGACAATCAACAGTCAGTTGCAATATAAAACACATATAAATAAAAACTGTACAGTAAAGTGCAATGGTTAGCACAATGTGAAATGGTGAAAAATATACAATACAAAATACAATACAAAATATAATAAAAAATAATCATTAAAATAAAGTCTACATAAGCTATGGCTATATACAATAATGACATATGACACAACTTTGCCTTGAGTTAAGTTCAACATTTAGGACCATAGCACACACTAAATATACTAGCACATTTACTGTATTAACATAGAACCTAAAGAATAAGGCTTGTGTAATACATTTATTTTGAAAATAACAAAATCTACAATGCATTTGTTCTACTTACAAATATGGTCCATCCAGCCAACACCAGATTATAGCTCATAACCAGAAGTCATAGAACAAGTCGTTGTAACAGTTGCAGTAAAACAGCCGTACTGTTTGCTTTGGTCAGTATACGTCATCATTGCCATGAACAAGGGCATTGCACTTTTTTCCTGGAACTACTTCATGTGGTGACAGCGAATGTTTTAAGTCTGCCTGAGCTGGAGCTATTTCTGAAGCACTCACTGTCTACTTCATACAGTAGTTCCAGAAGAAAGTGCAATGCCCATGTTCATCGCAATGATGAAGTATAGTGACCAAACAGTACGGCTCTATGACATGTGTGTTTTTGGAACAATGGAGTTCTATGACTTCTGGATATGAGCTATGGTCCTATGGACCATACTTATTCAGTAGGATAAATGCATTGTAGGTTTTGATCTCTCTGGGTGTAGGCTATGTTGACCATAAGAACAAAATATGAGATCACCCTTATCCTTGATAACTTGAGCAAATGTAAAAATGCTGGTGAATATATAGCTGGGTATGTGGTATGAGACACCATGTCTGAACTTGATGGTAACTGGGTGATGTTGGAGTATACACTCAGACTGCTCCCCATGGCAGGTGGTGACAGAGCATGTGTGGTCCCCATCACAGGTGTGTGCAATTAGCCTGACAGCTAATCCCGGACAGCCATGAAATAGGACCCTCCACTCTGTGTGTGTGTGTGTGTGTGTGTGTGTGTGTGTGTGTGTGTGTGTGTGTGTGTGTGTGTGTGTGTGTGTGTGTGTGTGTGTGTGTGTGTGTGTGTGTGTGTGTGTGTGTGTGTGTGTGTGTGTGTGTGTGTGTGTGTGTGTGTGTGTGTGTGTGTGTGTGTGTGTGTGTGTGTGTGTGTGTGTGCACACGTGTAAGTAAGTAATAGCAAGCATTACCTAAAAAATATTGAATAATACTAGACCCGTGTTATATGATGGTGCAGATCCAAACCATATGCAGGTTGTTGTTGCTAGAATCTGTAAGTCATTTCTCCGGCTTCCTGTGATGTGGAATGGACTTGGAAGGGAGGAGAGGGTAATGTGTTGGAAAATATCCCTTTCAGCACCTCAGCATTACTTGTCATAGGTCAGGCTTGAATTGTAGCTTGATACAGTTATTAACTGTAATCCGGGCATAAACACAAATCCTCAAGCACCAGCCCAATTAATAATTTGCATAATTAACATGCATTTTAAATAGAAGCTGGTCTTGTCGTTGCCAAAGTGGGGATGGGGGTAATTAGGGCTAACGGAGCAGTGCCCAGGGCCCTTACCCATGGACGTGCTGCAGTCATTTCCAGTGGAGGGATTGACAACTGCAAGACAAGCTCTCTCTGCTTAGAGTGAAACCCCCTTTGACAGAATTAATAGTTGACTGCTCCTAAAGCCCTGGCATTGTTTCTGTCAGTTGCTTGGTTTGATGTCACTGTTAGACATTATAAATCAATAGTGTCAGGATTTAGTAATGTTTATAGCCAGCCAAGGTTTATTATTTCATGTGACTGTCATGGACAAATAGTATTTATCATAGCTGTCTATAAATTATGGCAGACAGACTGTTGGTTTACCCAAACCCACTCCGCTCTTGCAGGGCCCATTCCAACGTCCACTTACATATTTAGCGTAATTTATTTCCCCAGCCGTAGGTCCACATTAACCCTCCGCTTTCTTCCACTCCTGAGAGGCTCGTATTGGAGCTTGATTACTTTGCTTCTGCTGTCACACTAACACATACAAAAAAAAGCTGATCAAAGCTAATTCAAAACAGCTTGTCATATCTATTTCAGACTCAACGTATTTTCTTTTAAAAGCTATATGTGGAGTTTTGCTTTCTGATGTTCTCAAATACTGATGATAACTAACATTGACAACTACCATCTCTTGTGTTTTTACAATATATGTTGTTACCATTGACAATTATATCTGATGCAACGTAATATAGTAAGTAGTATTGGTAGTATTGTAAGTAGTATTGGTAGTATCGTAAGTAGTATTGGTAGTATAGTAAGTAGTATTGGTAGTATCATAAGTAGTATTGGTAGTATAGTAAGTAGTATTGGTAGTATTGTAAGTAATATAGTTATTAGTGTTGGTAGTATAGTAAGTAGTATTGGTAGTACAATAAGTAGTATTGGTTGTATCGTAAATAGTATTGGTAGTATAGTATGTAGTATTGGTAGTATAGTAAGTAGTATTGGTACTATATTACTGTAAATAGTATTGATAGTATAGTACGTAGTATTGGTAGTATAGTACATAGTATATGTAGTGTAGTAAGTACTATTGGTAGTATAGTAAGTAGTATTGGTAGTATAGTAAGTAGTATTGGTAGTATAGTACATAATATAGTAAGTGGTGTTGGTAGTATAGTAAGTAGTGTTGGTAGTATAGTACATAGTATAGTAAATAGTATAGTAAGTGGTGTTGGTAGTATAGTAAGTACTATTGGTAGTGTAGTGAGTAGTATTGGTAGTATTGTAAGTTGTATTGGTCGTATTGTAAATAGTATTAGTAGTATAGTACCTAGTATTGGTAGTATAGGAAATATTATTGGTGGTATTGGTAGTATATTTTTTACTATTGGTAGTATAGTAAGTAGTATTGTACATCGTATATTAAATAGTATTGGTAGTATAGTAAGTAGTATTCATAGTATAGTATGTAATATTGGTAGTATAGTAAGTAGTATTGGTAGTATAGTAAGTATTATTGGTAGTATATTAAGTTATATTCATAGTATAGTATGTAATATTGGTAGTATATTAAGTAGTATTGGTAGTATAGTATGTAGTATTGGTAGTATAGTAAGTAATATTGGTAGTATAGTCAATATTATTGGTAGTATTGGTAGTATATTGTGTAATATTGGTAGTATAGTACATAGTATTGGTAGTATAGTATGCAGTATTGGTAGTATAGTACATAGTATTGGTAGTATACTATGTATTATTGGTAGTATAGTATGTTGTATTGGTAGTATAGTACATAGTATTGGTAGTATAGTACGTAGTATTGGTAGTATAGTACATAGTATTGGTAGTATAGTAAGTAGTATTGGTAGTATAGTATGTTGTATTGGTAGTATAGTACATAGTATTGGTAGTATAGTACGTAGTATTGGTAGTATAGTACATAGTATTGGTAGTATAGTAAGTAGTATTGGTAGTATAGTATGTCATATTTGTAGTATAGTACGTAGTATTGGTAGTATAGTACGTATTATTGGTAGTATAGTATGCAGTATTGGTAGTATAGTACATAGTATTGGTAGTATAGTACATAGTATTGGTAGTATAGTACGTAGTATTGGTAGTATAGTAAGTAGTATTGGTAGTATAGTACGTAATATTGGTAGTATAGTACGTAGTATTGGTAGTATAGTAAGTAGTATTGGTAGTATAGTATGTAGTATTGGTAGTATAGTACATAGTATTGGTAGTATAGTACGTAGTATTGATAGTATAGTACGTAGTATTGGTAGTATAGTACGTAGTATTGGTAGTATAGTACGTAGTATTGGTATAGTAAGTAGTATTGGTAGTATAGTATGTAGTATTGGTAGTATAGTAAGTAGTATTGGTAGTATAGTACGTAGTATTGGTAGTATGGTACGTAGTATTGGTAGTATAGTAAGTAGTATTGGTAGTATGGTATGTAGTATTGGTAGTATAGTACAGGTAGTATAGTACGTAGTATTGGTATAGTAAGTAGTATTGGTAGTATAGTACGTAGTATTGGTAGTATAGTACGTAGTATTGGTAGTATAGTAAGTAGTATTGGTAGTATAGTACGTAGTATTGGTAGTATAGTATGTAGTATTGGTAGTATAGTAAGTAGTATTGGTAGTATAGTATGTAGTATTGTTAGTATAGTACATAGTATTGGTAGTATAGTACGTAGTATTGGTAGTATAGTACGTAGTATTGGTAGTATAGTACGTATTATTGGTAGTATAGTACGTAGTATTGGTATAGTAAGTAGTATTGGTAGTATAGTACATAGTATTGGTAGTATAGTACGCAGTATTGGTAGTATAGTACGTAGTATTGGTAGTATAGTACGTAGTATTGGTAGTATAGTACGTAGTATTGGTATAGTAAGTAGTATTGGTAGTATAGTACGTAGTATTGGTAGTATAGTACGTAGTATTGGTATAGTAAGTAGTATTGGTAGTATAGTACGTAGTATTGGTAGTATAGTACGTAGTATTGGTATAGTAAGTAGTATTGGTAGTATAGTAAGTAGTATTGGTAGTATAGTACGTAGTATTGGTATAGTAAGTAGTATTGGTAGTATAGTACGTAGTATTGGTATAGTAAGTAGTATTGGTAGTATAGTACGTAGTATTGGTATAGTAAGTAGTATTGGTAGTATAGTACGTAGTATTGGTAGTGTTGGTAGATGGTCAGGGGAGTGTTTTCAGGCCAGAAGGACCAACCACTTCATCAGTACAACACCTGCGTGTGATGAATTCAGACAGCATGTAATCCTGCCTGCTTTCTGTATGACGGAATTCCAAAAGCCTTCACCTTTTGTTTAAGTGCCACACTGATCAAAAACAATTAGAGCGATCAGTTTGAATAATGTGATTGATTAGTCCACTCACACGCTACAATTAGTCACCACAGAACAAATACATAATTCAAGCATTTGGTGATCGATGCTCTCTGGTAACATTACTTACATGAACACATGGAATGTTTTGTTTACATTTCCCATCTAGCATACTGAATAGTATGCCACAAAGATATATTGACCAATGTTTCTTTGTAACCAAAGAGCATTCTGCAGCAATGACTTGCACATCTCTCATTCAGCTATTACACATAATGATAACATAGACAAATCTTTTCATATACAGTATATTATTTATTTAATATTTAATATTATAGGCAGTAAAAAAAAAAACATAAGAGATGAGAAGCTGAGTTGAATGTGCAGTATTGATCAGCTATGCCATTGACTATCAGGTCCACTTTCAGCGGGGGGGATCATTAGTAGTTACCCCTGTTCTCTCCCTGGGTTGAGGCACGTCTGTTAAAATGTTAAAATTCACTACTATGATCTGACAGCTGGATGTAAAGATAGGGGCAAGCCGGTCTGTTCAGAGAGGGAATGGAGGGGGTGCTGGAGGTCCAGTGGTCTGGTTTGGTGCTCGGGGTAAAGAGGAGTCTGGTTTTGGTGCATGGGCTTTGGCACAGTGTGCATGTGGTCCAGTGGCACAGTGTGTATGTGGTCCAGTGGCACAGTGTGTATGTGGTCCAGTGGCACAGTGTGCATGTGGTCCAGTGGCACAGTGTGTATGTGGTCCAGTGGCACAGTGTGTATGTGGTCCAGTGGCACAGTGTGCATGTGGTCCAGTGGCACAGTGTGTATGTGGTCCAGTGGCACAGTGTGTATGTGCTCCAGTGGCACAGTGTGTATGTGGTCCAGTGGCACAGTGTGCATGTGGTCCAGTGGCACAGTGTGCATGTGGTCCAGTGGCACAGTGTGCATGTGGTCCAGTGGCACAGTGTGTATGTGGTCCAGTGGCACAGTGTGCATGTGGTCCAGTGGCACAGTGTGTATGTGGTCCAACAGTCTGGTTTGGTTGTGGGAGAGGAGGACGTCGGGACATGGGCCTGTGGCACAGTGAGCACAGAGAGAGAGGTGCAGAACTGACCCATGCTGTCTTTGCCCCCTAGCAGTAACAACGTAAAAGAAAGATGACATTTGGTGTCCACATTTAACTCACATTTGCAGTCCACTTGAGAGGTCCAGTGTGTGCGTGACCTACCTTGATTAAGCCTGAGGCTGCAGAGGACTGTACCCTTTTAGACTGAAACAAAAAAGTGCGGGGAGCTCAGAGAGGAGAAAGCTGAGCCTGTATAATTGGGCCAAGTAGAGCGGCGGGAGGCAGCACGGGCTCCGCTTGTGCCTTTTGTATATTCATGACCCCCCCGACTTGATTGATGGAAGGATAGCATTTGGTGACACTGTCATTTGCAAGTTGAAAAGGTAGTGCGGTGGCTGGAGCGGCGCTGTGGCTGTGTGCCTCGGAAGGGCCGGCGAGAGGAGGCCCATTTCTATGCTGATGATATCCAGCCTCCTCTCATTTTCTTTGTCTCCGTTGGAAGGACATCTGCCGACAAACACAAGAGTTTAAAAAGGAACCCAAGTTGAAAATGAAAAGAGAGGGGGTGGTGGGTGGGGCGGTTAAGAAACATCCATCTGTGTGTTTGCATGTGAAAAAGCACATGTGCTCGAGCCACAGTTTTTAATCAGTGTGTAAAAGTTTTCCACTTAACATCTGCATAATTTTGCCTTTTTAAATGTTTCATTTTCTCATTTGAGTTGATGGCTTTAGAAATGTTTTATCCTCTTGAGGAAGGCTTGACTTAATTTCCTTGGACTGATTGTTTAAATAGCTCCCGTTTTTATTTACATTTTAAATGTACAAACGATACGTTTGATTTCTGGATAACACTTTGCTATATACACTCACAGTTCTAAGAATAATTTAAAAGGCAATTTGGAGGCGTCCATACTCTCACAACTTTGGTTGTCATATGCCATAATGACTATGAGGTGTGAGTGCAGATTGTCAGCTTTAATCTGGTATATTTTCATCCATATTGGATGAATAGTTAAAAAAAAATTACTATGCATCCCTCTCCCATTTTAGGGCGCCAGTGTCAGCTAAAAACCTTAAACATGAAATACATCATCAAATCATTAGGTATAGGGTATGTAGGCATTTATACATCTTACTTTTGTAATTTTTGTATTTGTATTTATAAAAACAACACTCAGAAGCCTAAACGTGATCCCTACGTGATCCCTTGGTAGCCAAGGATACAGAGGTTATTTATAGTTATCTTTAGTGTGTCGTCGTCATAAATTCTGAACATGCAATGACCTCACAAAATCTGCAGCCCCGAAACATCACCAGACTCTTGATGTCCTATATCTTTTGTTGCCAATGCGCTGATCTCTTTGTATTTCAATCTATCCTTCTGAGGATTCTGCTGAAGACTACATTCTGTTCTGAAAATGTGTTGTAGTATGGAATACATAAATTCCATACTTATAACACATACTTAAGTAAACGTGGGTCTAAGGTATCAAATCAGACTAGTCAATATGATGAATTGAAAATGGGGGACCCTGATGTAAACAAGACGAAAGTCTTTCTCTGGGCCCCGTTCCTCGTACCTGGATAACTGAGTTAGCCGGATAACTTTCGGGTAATTCTGACTTAAGCCGGACTTTCCGATTCCCCGTACCTGGATTTTCCAAATCACCATGACAACAGATCCAAAAGTTTGAGCCTGGTCGAAAGCAGAGTTTAAGTTCAAGTTAGCCTGAACCATCGCCACGCCCCCGCAAAAAAGTGACAGCCCGTTTCCTGAAATTATTCCCACAGTCTACGATCTGCATTATACCATTCTGAATTACGTTTTTGTGCTCCATTCTTTCAGAGGGGGCTTTTGAAATGTAAAATATACCCAAAATGCTGATACTAAATTCACTTTGTCCTAAATAATGCACGTTATATATACCGTGGCGCTCGCTCGGTGCGATGTACACATTATGACGTGGTTATTTTAATTGTAACTGGGATTAAGATGTCTGATGAGATGCGCTGTTTGACGGATTTGAGAAATTGAATGAGCCCTTGACGTCACATTAATGAATGAGGATAAAGAAATAAAACTTCATTCAAAATAAAGAATATTCTAAACACGGGTCTCTCGTTCATTAATGTATAAACAATGAATTTATCCCATCTGGCACAGTGGCGCAGCGGTAGTGCTCATGCCTGCCAACCCAGCGACCGGTGTTCGAAACCCCGTGTTTCCAATATAATTTTGTTTGAATATAATATTAATGATTATACGCCAAAGTAGCCTGGTTTTAAGTTAAAATATTATAAATCTACATGCATTGAGGATGTCATTCTTTATATAGCTCTCAACGTGCACCAAATTGAATTATTCCTATATTGCAAAAAGAAGGAGACGACTGGGTCTCGAACCCCGGTCGTCTGCGTGAAAGTCAAAAGAAGAACCCGTTACACCACAGAGAAGATAATAAAATATCGACCATACATCAATCAATGGGTAAGGGAGCCGTATCGTTATTCTGTATAACAGTTTTACTAATTATTTTCGCTAGCAAGATCTCATTTGATTATTCAATCCAGCAGGCAAGTTTAAAGAAATATAATCTGATTGATTGAGGTAATGAGAGACTTGAAATTAGCCTATAGATAACGCATTTAACTTGTCGGCGAGGCGATTGAGCCGTATTGCAATCTGTCAATAAAGTTTTAAATCAATTAATCAATCAATGCCGTTAGAGAATCAGGATCTCTGCCATCGATACGTGCTGGCTTTTCACCTGAAGCGGCCGCGCGCACTTAGCCTGGGTCTCAAGTCTGAATCAAGTTAACGAGACTGAATCCACCTTCGAGGAACAGGAAAATCCCGGCTTCAAACATCGGGTTAACTGAATCTGGATAATGACATCTTGATCGACTTAGTTGAACCAGGTACGAGAAACAGGGCCCAGGTCTGCATGCCCTTAACAATTGTGTGTATTGAGCTGTACTGTATTGTACCCATTCTGCAATCTGTAAATAAAATGTTCAATCAATCAATCAATTCAGTCCCATTATGTTCACTTCCTACATAAACAGGATCTCATACAGAACAACCATACTGTACACAAACCCGTACTGTCCTATAATAAGCCTAATAAATACTCTCTGATTAAAGTTGACTATCTGCACTTTAACCTTTATAGTTTCTGTTTCACAATATCACAATGAAAACAAGAGCAAAAATACTATTTTCGCTCGTCTATAAGATTTCTTCTGGATGATGACTTTAGAAACCGGTGACAGAAATGTCACCATGGCTTCCCAGATCCCCCGGCTCCACACAGCCCTCACTTATCACAGCCCACAATTTATAGCCACGGTGTGAAATGTTCGCCCGCAACTCCCATCTTTGTATTTACACCAATTAGCACATAAACTCTAATTACCCAGATCAAGGCAGTTGGGAGTCCATAAATGCAAAGCGACACGGAGAACCAAGCCCAGCTGACAAAGAGGGGAAGGTGACAATAAATAGGGAAGTATCAATTAGGCATCAATGACGCAGTGATGCATGTGCGCACTGGGAGGAGGTGTCACGCCGAGGGGGGAGAAATGTGTGGGGGGCAGAGGGGTCCTCAGAAAGCTGCACACAGAATGTGGGGTCCTGTACTGTAGCACTACACACATACACACATACACACACACACACACACGCGCGCGCGCGCGCACGCACGCACGCACGCACGCACGCGCACACACACACACACACACACACACACACACACACACACACCTACTCCTATCCAAGCTCCCGGAGGGTCATCAAAGAGAAGCCGCCTATTCTCAGTCCTTGCCCCACAATGGTGGAATGAACTACCCATCCCAGTTAGGACAGCCGAATCCCGTCCAATCTTTCGCCGTCGACTAAAGACTCACTTCTTCAACCATTATCTGAAATGATTAAAAAAAAAAAAAAAAAAAAATCTAACCCTGACTAACCTTACTGTCATGCACTTGTCCTAATAAACTAACCTACACTGTAACACGCAACACTTGATGAACATTGTTACTCAGCTGATAGAGTTGTACCCTTCTTGCTGTCTTGTCGTACAGAACTTGTAAGTCGCTTTGGATAAAAGCGTCAGCTAAATGACTAAATGTAAATGTAAATGTACACACACACACACAGACATACTTTTCTTTTTATGAGTGAAATGTAGCATTTATTCACACAGTGAATAAGTAACAATTAGCACATAGTCATCTTTTTTTAGTTTTTTTTATCCACTTTTTCTCCCATTTTCTATTTTTCTCCCATCCCAATTTCGTATCATCCAATTCAACCCTCCCCTGTCTCGAACGCTGTTTCTTGCCTCCCACAAGCCGGCTGCAATGTGGACTAAGTCATCTCGAGTCCCCTCCGATACTCGAGGTAACAGCAGTTGCATCTTTTCACCTGCGCGACACGATCTTTCAGCATCAGGGGTCTGCGCTTTGGAGGGGCGCCGCCCCCATCGCTTCCTGATTCTACTGCGCAGGCGCACCAACCGACCTGTAGGAGTCGCTGTCCACAACGCCCGATCCCCACCCATCAGTTTCCCACCCACTAATACTGCCAATGTGTATTAGTACGGACGACCAGCTAAACTGAAAGCAATGTGGAGCGCTGGGCTCGAACAGGCGAACCCAGCGTCTCCAGTATTCATGGTGAGCGCCTTTCCCACTGCACCAACACATAGTCATCTAAAGAGACTACAAAGACACCAAAGTGTTAAAGCTAAGTTGAAGTTAAAGTGAAGAAGAAATAGATAGAATGTGTTTTTCCGAGGGGTCATTAACACATTAACTGCCACGCTTATATCCATCAATGTATGATCACTGCCACCAGTCTAAGCCTATGGAGATGTTTACCTTCTTTGCAGGGCTATAACTTTTTAAATTGTATTGCTAAATTGACATTACTATGGCCCATTCAACATCGATTATCTATCGTTCAGGATGTGGCAACGTTATACTTTTTCATTCATAGATTCATACGAAAATACCGTCTAGAATATAAATATGTTTTTATCGTTTTCTGCAGTAATTCCTAGAACGTGATTTATAGGCATAAACTATATAGATTATCAACTGACGTTTGTTGGTGATACACGCTATATAAAAAATGTCAACTGTACACGATCCTAAACGTTATGACTTATCATGCACGGATGAACGGGGGGCGGAGGGGTCGTTTATAATTCTGTGATCGTCAGTAAATGCTTTAATTATGTAGTATGGGTGATATATTGATCAGGGCAGTTTGCATGAATAATAATAAACAAAACGCGCTGAAAATGACGTCAGCGGCCTCTTACCGTTAGCCGATGAGATTGGAGTAAAAAGATCACACTTATTTGACGGCGATCGACTCGATCCATTTCCGGTTTGTATAATAATAATAAACGCCCAAATCATCTAGATTATTGAGTTATGGCAGCGATCCATATACACAATGTGTGTCTACAGTCCCGCAACAATATGTGAGTGCCGGACGCATTTCCCCGGTGCACCGAGATCCCAAGAGATCCATTTCCGGTTGCAACTCGCCGATCATCCACCAGGCGGCAGTATTGAAGCGTTGCAGAGTTGTGCAGGCTCCCACTGCATCAGACCAGGCTCCGTGAGGGAATTATGAATAACATGGCGAAAAAATGAAATATGATCTCAATAACGTTGTACGCCGTGGAATGGCAGAATTCGCATGAACTTGAAACACGTCGTAAGCCGTTTTTCCGGCGTGGGATGTGTTAAAGAGTTGTTATTGTTGTGAAGCTCGGAAAAATCCCACAAGACAGATTTGACAGTTTATATTTGTGCTTAATTACTGCGATTGGAACCTCAATCACAGAAAGGAGAAAATAGAGGCTCCCTCTAATGATTTGAACCTCAGGTTAATCCCAATAAATTTAACTTGATCAAAGACCACAGCAGTAAAATAGTACTGCTCGGCACATTAATCTAGCAAACGCATAAAACAGAACTGGCTCAGCTCTATAAATTAAACACTGGCCGCAGTAATGCTGATCGGAAGAAAAATCCTCAAGTTGGCTCTGTAAGTCTGACGCCTTGTTATCCCCACGTCCTGATCTGGAATAGTGTTATCTGTTCCCACTTCCTCTGCAGCTTGGATTCTGCTGGGTGCAGGGATGATTCTGCTGGGTGCGGGAATGGCCAAATGATGGATTTGCGAAGAAGTTGTTTACAAGAGTGTGTAAAGCATTAAGGAGCTGCCAGAAGGGCCATTAACATAAATGTTTAAATCAGACAAACAAACTTATGTACCCAAATGAAAATGTTTCCTGCATTAATCTGCCACAGCTGCCTTCAGCCCGACAATTAGTGCCCTCTTCTCCTCTCCTCCACCTCCAGCCCCCCCCCCCCCCCCCCACCCACACTCATTCACAAGTGTTTATGGGGAACAGCCCCGGGCAGCAGATATGGTGTGACCTGTCACCGCAGAGACAGCGGCATTCCAGACACCACTCCGGGATTCTGAAAATAATTGTCAGTCTTGTATGTTATGACTGAGTTTGTCATGTCACTGTGAGGCTTCGCAGAGCCGGCGTGAACAACCAGACGGTTTACTTTTTCTTTTTTCTTTTTTCTCTTTCACGCAACACACCAATGGTTCAACACAGAGTTGGGCCAAACTAGAGCCACTGATTTAGAGCCTTGTTGTAAAAGTGTCTGGTTTTAAATACTGTTTGCACGCCGCCCGCTAGAAGACATTTCATACTCAGCAGATTTACATTATAGCCATTTTTATGATTTTATGAAGCCTGAGCTTTTAAAACTATTGCTTCAAAAGTGCTTGGGATTTGTCAAAGCACGCACACAAGTAAATGTTTGTCTACTTTATTTCTGTTTTTCCACCCACTGGATTACTGTAGACTACAAACCTCACTGGTCATATTGCTGTAAAGAGGTAAGAGCTACTATGGCCAAATGTGAATAAGAACAGATACTGTTGCTTCACCCCCAGAAATATTCCTCACATCCTTACTACAGTAGGCTCCCTGAAACTTAAAAAATAGGAAAATAATGTGGCACATAAATATCGTTCCTTCCAGTTTTCCGGAAATAACCTTGGGCCGTGACAGAGCGGTGTAAATATTGCCAGAGTTTCATGTTCCTCACCTCCTTGCTGTCATAACAGCCAGAATGAATGGCTTCTCATTCGGGAGGTCAGATGACAGGAGTTGATTAAAGAAGAATTAATCGTTTGCTTATTTCTATCCTCCAACCTACTCAGCCTAATTTCTTTCCGTTTATATATTTTTGACTTAGGAGTCGTAGCTTGCCGACAATCTGTGTTATAAGTTGTTATTGAAAAACACACTCTTAAGAATGATTTTTTTCTGTATTTTGTTCGGTGTCAGACACTCGCGGTAGCACTATTGGAAATAACTGAACGTCGCAGAGACAAATAAAGCATGTGGATTGATTCCTCCGTCACCTGGATAGGCTGTTGATTTTGGGGAGAGTTATCGCTGTTTTCCTAAGTGTGGCGTGGAGATTTGCTGGAGGGCTGAGTGATCGATTCAGCCGCCTGGAGCATCCTAGTGTGTTTATACATGGCTTGTATGGCAGCTTTCATAAGACATTTACCCCATGATTTGCGATGAGCTTATGTGTGAATAATTAATGGCAATTAATCCTTAATTACAGTAATTAGGCAAGTCACAGGAAATTAGGCTGCAGCTGGAGAAGCCTGTGCCTTGGAAAGGGAGGACTGGGGCAGAGAGAACGTGCCATTTACTGACAGTGGTGCCATGGCATGATGATTGTGTGGCTAGCTTGCGCCAGGGCGCTGTGGCTTGCCAGCAGAGATGGGGTGTGTGTGCCGACTGAGCCACAGATGCTCCTGGTCAGTGGGGCCTCGGTCACCGGGGCAGCCCATCCCACTCGGCAGGCACAAGTGTGTGTCCACCACGACCCTCACAGGCACACACACGCACCTCGTAAAATACACCTACAAAACTCCCAGTAAGGCGACCCGTGACCCCAACACCACTTAACTTTCTCAGCGTTCTCAAAATACCAGTGTCTCGGAGACGAGAGAGTTACTGCAACAGGTTGTGACAGACGGGTCGGCGGTCAGCGGTTAATGCTGCAGATCCATCTCCTCTCTTCCCCCCTGACTTTTATAAAAGCGAATTTACCTCTCATTGAAACCCTGAGGCTACAAACTTTAATGGCAAGTTTGCTGTTAACATTTGGTTTATGATTCTAGGTGGCTTGGCTGTGGCTGTGAGAAGGAGCGACAGTTCAGTTATTTATTTCCATTTCCATTTTTCTTTCTTTCTTTCTTTCTTTCTTTCTTTCTTTCTTTCTTTCTTTCTTTCTTTCTTTCTTTCTTTCTTTCTTTCTTTCTTTCTTTCTTTCTTTCTTTCTTTCTTTCTTTCTTTCTTTCTTTCTTTCTTTCTTTCTTTCTTTCTTTCTTTCTTTCTTTCTTTCTTTCTTTCTTTCTTTCTTTCTTTCTTTCTTTCTTTCTTTCTTTCTTTCTTTCTTTCTTTCTTTCTTTCTTTTTAAAAGTAACTTTCTTTAGAACTGTTGACGGAAATCACAGAGCAGCACACATAGTTGTTTTGGTTGCTGATTTCATTGTATGTTCATGGTGAAGAAGGGAATAGGCGGATATATTCCTGGCAAAGACAGAGTGGGAGAAAAGAGGGAGAAGCTCACTATGTTTCTCTCGGAACTCATTTGTGTCTTTCCATGCTTGCCTTGATGAATTTCCGCTTCTTTCTGCTCCTGTTGCTTTCAATTACGCTCTTATTCACAATCCTAATTGATATGCCAGTCTCAGTAGATGAACTGTGTTTTTTTTTCTATTCTTAGCTTAACCTTTCCCTATGACCAAATGGGACTTATGGATATCACAGCCGTGCATTTTAAGCCTCATATTTTCTTTGTACTGTAGATTATTGCTGTAGCTTTACTACCATAGTATTATTTACTGTGTGAAGTTGAATCTGTTTAGGAGTTGAATTATTTCCACTGGTTTCCTCACTGGCTCAGAAGGAGGTTTAAATGCTTGGGTGATCATTTGTGCAGCCTGTATACCTTTTATGTACAGTAAGTTACACTGTATTTTCACATTGAATACAATGTGAATTTTTTTAAGTTTGTGCACGCACGCACACACACACACACACACACACACACACACACACACACACACACACACACACACACACACACACACACACACACACACACACACACACACACACACACACACACACACACACACACACACACACACACATTAATTCATTTCCCTTTTTTTTCTCCTCTTTTTGCATAGAGAGCCTGTTTAACTAATAGGGAGTCTAAGTGACTTGGGGAGGCATCCAACTGTGATATTACATTAACCCATAGTGCTTGGCCATGTCTGTCAGTGACTGCAGAATGAACATGCTCTGCTCTACTCTTTAGCCTTCAGAAATGCTATTTGAAATAATGAGGATTTATAGTGAGATAGAAGACCTTCTCCTTGGTCATGGATTCTGAAGAACAGATAATATTCCACACCCCAAAAAAAACGAACTAAGGCTCATAAGGCTACATATGCTCTGTGTCAGAAATTACGATACCTCTCATTTCTCTTATACTCAGAATATATAGCATTTCAAACCAGGATGTTTAAAAACGGAATTATTGTCCGTTGTTATGATATATTAACATGCATTATTTTCAGTAGAAGTCACCTTGCTTTACAACAGGTTCTGGTCCAACAACAAGCACCTGCTCTAACGACCCGGGGTCTCTCTTTTCTGTTGAAGTTGACCAGGAACATCACTGAGTGCTCCTTTAAGTTGACCAGGAACATCACTGAGTTACTCGTTTCGGGAACGAGTAAAATGTGCAGGTCCTCTTCTCAGACCTGTGGGGCAAAGCACTGCACGCATCATGCCGGCTAGCAAGCTACACGTCACGGCATGTTGATACGATAGTAGCCCCTTTCATGAAACAGGCTACCACGATAGCTAACTAACGTTAACGTTACGAGCTCAAACACCTTATAACTACTACTACTGTCGTGTCCATAAGTTCCCTGGCAGAATACTTTGGGTAGCACTTTATAATAACACCCTGTTATAATACATTTATAAGGTATTTGTAGATAATGAACTAATCATGAACAAACCATTTATATACATTCATAGATGATTATTAAATCATTTATAACTATATTTGTACAACATTTACAAAGTATTTATAACGCATTAGTGGATAATGAACTAATCATGAACAAAGATGACCAGGAACATTACTGAGTGCTCCTTTCTGTTGAAGTTGACCAGGAACATTACTGAGTGCTCCTTTCTGTTGAAGATGACCAGGAACATTACTGAGTGCTCCTTTCTGTTGAAGTTGACCAGGAACATTACTGAGTGCTCCTTTCTGTTGAAGATGACCAGGAACATTACTGAGTGCTCCTTTCTGTTGAAGATGACCAGGAACATCACTGAGTGCTCCTTTCTGTTGAAGATGACCAGGAACATCACTGAGTGCTCCTTTCTGTTGAAGATGACCAGGAACATCACTGAGTGCTCCTTTCTGTTGAAGTTGACCAGGAACATCACTGAGTGCTCCTTTCTGTTGAAGTTGACCAGGAACATCACTGAGTGCTCCTTTCTGTTGAAGTTGACCAGGAACATCACTGAGTGCTCCTTTCTGTTGAAGTTGACCAGGAACATCACTGAGTGCTCCTTTCTGTTGAAGTTGACCAGGAACATCACTGAGTGCTCCTTTCTGTTGAAGATGACCAGGAACATCACTGAGTGCTCCTTTCTGTTGAAGATGACCAGGAACATCACTGAGTGCTCCTTTCTGTTGAAGTTGACCAGGAACATCACTGAGTGCTCCTTTCTGTTGAAGTTGACCAGGAACATCACTGAGTGCTCCTTTCTGTTGAAGTTGACCAGGAACATCACTGAAATATACCTGAGCACCACCAGGCCCCTGAGCAGCACCAGGCCCCTGAGCAGCACCAGGCCCCTGAGTAGCACAGGCAGATTCCATCACAGTGACAGGGTCAGCATGTTGCACAGAGCCATCACAACACACACTCCACTATTTTACACACACAGTAAAATAAATTAGCCTGTGTTTGCTGTAAACTCACAGCATGTCGCCTGTAAGGTAAAGGGTAACTGTGCAAGACTGACGCCTCCAAGATCTCCTCTTCAGCAAGTCTGACTATATGCATGGGGTCTGAATGGGAGAAGGAGCCACCTGCTTTAACGGCACGTCTCTAGTGCCGATTGCACACTTTTGACTTGTCGAACAAATCACTGTAAATTGCAATTGACCTGTCTCAAACCCTGCCCTCTTTTCTTGATCCTCCAATCACAACTGTCGCTTACCTCGGACAAACTTGGTTTGTCCGAGGTAAGCGACAGTTGTGATTGGAGGATCAAGAAAAGGGGCAGGGTTTGAGACAGGTCTATTGTCCTTGTAAAGATATTTAGATTAACAGGGTAAGATTGTTCTTAAATGACAAAGCTTAATTGCCATACATGTAGCGATCTTACTGATAGTAAGCAAGATTAGCATGCAAGATTAGCATATAATGCTGAGAAACTATGCCCAAATGTGTTGAGCCTGTGGCTTTAACTGGGAACAGGAGAGTTTGTGTTGTTAGGGGGCATTCTTGTATCTACAGTGGTGTTTACTCACATTGCCAATTAATTATTAATGCAGAAGCACTGCGAGGTTACAGCGATATGGCACTCAGGCTTTCCAGGCACTGTCTATATGGACGAACAGTCAACACAGCGAGAGCTTCAAGAAGCCCTCTGAAGCACTGCATGGAGAAAGCTTATTACAGCTGAAATATTTTTCTAGGGGCTCCAGATATTCTTTGTGAACACTATTGCCTGGAAAATATTGGGTATTTTTGTTTGTCTCTATATCAAGAGGCACGTAAACAAAGAGACAGTCAGCACTTGCAGCTGGGTTTGAATACTGCAGTTCACAAACAAGTAACTTGAGCAGAGGGAAACCCTTTTTGTACACATAACAAATAAAATAGGATTTCAGTCCACAATCTTTCCCCAAAAAAAAATCTGCATTTATTCAACTAAATGAATAATGGTAATAAATACAATGGTCAAATATAATGCAGGACTGATTCATTTCTCCTTTGTAGTCTGAGAGATGTGTGTGAGTAGAGACCGAGGTTGTAAAGACGTCGACATGAGACCATAAGGTGAATGTCAACTTGAACTGGCAGTGAGTCTGGTCTAGTCTGGTCTAGTCTGGTCTGGTCTGCTGGAGGCCTGCATGGGCCTGCGGAGCCACACACTGCTGCTGACACCTCTAGCTGGTCTGCTATGGAGGGGGACCGGTAAGGCTATCCCCTGGCCTTCCACTGACCCTTTGTGGAGCTGAATTCTCAGATGTTTGCAGGATCAAGTCACTTAATCTGTAGCACAGGCCGGGGCCAGAAACAGAGGACAGGGAAGAGAGAGAGAGAGAGAGAGAGAGAGAGAGAGAGAGAGAGAGAGAGAGAGAGAGAGAGAGAGAGAGAGAGAGAGAGAGAGAGAGAGAAGAGAGAGAGAGAGAGAGATGAGAGAGAGAGAGAGAGAGAGAGAGAGAGAGAGAGAGAGAGAGAGAGAATAAAGGGGTAAGGGAGGACGGACAGGAAAAGACAAGCAGAGCAGAGCAGTCAGAGTCGGTGTCGGCTAAAGAGCTGCAAACGTCTCCCTGCTATGTTATGCACCATTGTTTTATGCAGAGCCAGAAACAGACAGAGGAACAGTAGCAGCCGTGCTCTGGCAGGCTGTACAGTTTTATTGCCGCTAGACTGTAGACTTACATTACTGAATATGGCTCATTAAGTGGCATGGGATGTTACCATTTGACATAATTCCTCCTGTATCGTTGTTGTAAATGAAAGCCAGTTTTTCTGGTCTCTCTCTGCGCCCCAGTCATTCACCAGCCATTAGAGATTTCCCATCAGGCACCGGCACTCCCTGAAAGCAGCTATCCCATAATTTCAGGTCTGTGTCACACACAAAAAGTGCCCTCTCTGTGAGCCTAATGGTTTGGCAGGCTGATGTGAAAAGGATATAGCGCAAATAGGAGGAAACCTGAAGAAATATTTGAGAATTAGGCAATGATGTATTCAGAGGGCTGTGGGACTAGGGGTGGCCAACAAACATTAATAATGTATGTGGCAGGGCTCTTAAACATAAGCTGGAATTTGCTCCAGTACGTTTTTGTTCTCAATCACCTTGATGAAACAATCCCCCCGAGCCGGTCCCTGCGACGGCCATGTGAATGAAACCACTGACAAGCTGATTTTCCACCCTGGCACCAGGCTGCTTTTCCCCACTTAATGTTCATCCATAAAGTGTTGCACAGAAGAAAACCAGAAGAGCCTCCACTCCTGAAACGTGTGACAATATTTGCATCAATTATGTAGTCTATGGCTTGCAGCAGAGGAAGGAGGGGGGAGAGAGAGAGAGAGAGAGAGAGAGAGAGAGTGAGAGAGAGATAGAGAGAGAGAGAGAGAGAGAGAGAGAGAGAGAGAGAGAGAGAGAGAGAGAGAGAGGGGAGGGAAAAGGGTGACAATATGCAGAAATGCGAATTTCTTTTTAAAAGGCATTTTTTTTTAAATAACACTCAAGATCGGCGCGAGGAAATGCTACATGTATGAAGCATTTTGACACTAAGGGCTTTTGGCAAACAAAAAAGAGTGCGGTATAATGGGCAGTTCTTTGTCTCTTTGCATTCACTGTATGTTGAATATGTACTGGCAGAGACAGGGCAATGAGGAGAGAGGCCAGGACCCAGCTAAGAGTAGGCCTGGAGCTCCCTCAATGCAAAATGTACCCAAAATAACCTAAATTCCCACAGTCCAGTGAGATCAAACAAGCTGCGTTACTCATTGTACTGTAAATGAGGCACTTCACTCTGGGCCACTGTACTGGAACCACATGAAGACACACCCTGTAGACTGACCATGTAGAAGATGTACAGTAAGATAAGATAAGATCAAATAAGATAAGATAAGATATTCCTTTATTGATCCCCTTGGGGAAATGCAGGCATCATAGCAGCATGGGGAGGGGGAGGGGAGGTACAGGTAGTAAAAAACAAGCATAATAATAATAATAATTAATGTCTTGTATCAGAAACACGGTCACTTCAGTTGAGTGTCCAGCAGAGACTAGATAGATAGATCACTTCACCTTTATTTCAGACACATACATAGGTCCTATATTTGTAAATAAAAAAATTATGAAAAATGTGAATAATAAAAGAGTAAAATACAATACGTGGGCAGACAGTACAGAAATATGTACAGGATCATGGCAGTTCACAATTCCATTGATTAAAACACATACAGACATTTGTTCCAAGAGGAGTACTTTGTGTCACTTGTGTAGGTTCAGTTAAGCCATTATGATTACATTTCTTGAATCAATTAATCAACACATATATTTGTACATGAAATTCCTCAACACAGGATGAAAGGTGGGAACTTTACTTGTCACAAACATATGACTTGCACTTGTCCATCTTGAAAGCTTAAGATTCTGAATGCATCATTAAATGCAGGTGCGGTCTCATCATTTTTGCTTTACTATAACTCCACCACAGGTGGGGCTTTATAGAGAGTAGTACAGTAGGCTTTAGAAACAGCTGTTTTTACATTGTCTGTACACATAGGAAATCTGTGTGCAGCATATTGGCTTGTGCATACAGTCTGCAACACTGACGCTGCACATCGCCGTCATCACACAAATCATCCCTGATGATGGACCCAAATATCTTACTTAATTCACCACATTTAGCACTTGATCTGCCATAAAGAATGAAGGGAAAATATTGCTTCTGATCTTCCTTGCTCCTAGCCGTCATGACAACGCTCTTTTTAGGGAGACTGCTTGTTGTAAATAGGGATTTCTGGAGGCATATGGAATATGTTTTCATCCAAATGTATATTCCAGATACATGCTAATATCCTGGCTATTGTAAATGGGGTTTACATGCACCAGCTCATAGACTGAATACTTCAGTATCCTGAATAATACTGGAATATCAATGTGCATATATACAGACCCATTGTGGTAGTTACCATAACACAGAGGGGGTTTCCCATGCTACGTCTGTCCTGTCACCTGTATACGTACAGAGATCTCCGGCTGGAGTCTGCCCACGCACCTCTCTGGCAGAGGGGAGAACTTTTAGACCGTGTCCCAGTTTCAACAGACTCCACGGCACAGCATTTTATTTCACTGTGTCCAACCTTATTTCACATGCTGCCTAAGTCCCTCGCAAACCTGCTGTGCCATGGTTTCTCACCTCACACATAGGCACAAACGTGTATCTACACACACACACACACACACACACACACACACACACACACACACACACACACACACACACACACACACACACACACACACACACACACACACACACACACACACACACACACACACACACACACACACACACACACACACACACACACACACACACACACACACACACACACAGAGTCACGGCACTGCCTGTCAGTGCCTTTTTATCCATCGTCAACCTTCAACTGTCTGGCTTATCCGTAGTGACACTATAGCAAAGTGCTTGACTGCTTTTTGCCAACAGACTGCAACACTTTAACTGTACTTAGTCATGCATCATTATGGCAGACTCAAAGCGGTGTGTCTGGGAAATGCCTGCAGATGGTGGAGGCAGAACCATTTGAAGGGAAGGCTTGGTGACAGTGATGCTTATTGCATGAGTAAGTGTGTACTGTATGGTCACAGGAGTGT
Organism: Notolepis coatsorum; assembly: GCF_963971535.1. Classification (NCBI taxonomy): domain Eukaryota; kingdom Metazoa; phylum Chordata; class Actinopteri; order Aulopiformes; family Paralepididae; genus Notolepis; species Notolepis coatsorum. The sequence goes on along the minus strand of NC_140165.1, from coordinate 150,934,486 downwards.
ATCTGAGGGGCCGGTACTGAACAGGGAGAAGCTCGCAAACAATAGTGACGCGACAAATTTGCACAGCAGCACAACAGCACAACACACTGCGGATGGAAGCGGTCTGTTCTTGAGATTTGATATGTGAAATATACATGTTATAAGGAGGCTTTCATGAGCGTATCGATCAGACATGGCTTCCTACAATCAATGGTGTCGTCTTTGTGAAATAGGAACTCTGTCTGCTTTTTAATTTTTTTTTATGAAGATTTAACCCTCTCACATTTCCATCATTTGGCTCCTTTCTTCTCCTCTTCAAACCATTGCTGAAGGTGTCACAAGCACAGCTGTAATTTTAAAACAAGAGAGCGGCTACGTACCGTCTTCTGTTCCATACATGGCTATTATTTCCAACAGATCTCTGCTGCTATTGAAAAATAAACGCCTGCATTAACTTCACTCCATAGCGGCTTCATTCAGGGTTCATACAAAGAAAGCCAGCCGCCTTTTCTTCTTAAAGGAAATGAAGAAACCATTAGCAAAATACTCACTCACAGAGAGAGAGAGAGAATCTTATCTTCATTCTGCATGATCATACAGTGCCATATTCCTTTTGACATCATTATGTAAAACATTTCTCTCTTCATATTATTTCCGCTGTGCTGCATTACTGCTCGGGTCCCCACCATGCTTTATTACAAAGTAGGTGGCCTGGAGGAGAATATATGTATTTGTTCCCTATGGCATAAAATATTCATATAGGTTCTTCATTTCATCTCCAATCTCTTGTGTTATTCCTTTAAAAAATGCACAACGGCCTGCAGTCCCCTTTTAATATTCAATTTGACAACTTTTTAATCTGTCTTTATACTGTGATGAAGTAATCGTCAGCTGTCAGGGAGCAGTGATTGAATTATGCGGTGCCTAACAAGGGACTGAAGTGCTTCAAAGGTTGCAGGGCTTTATTATTTGTTTTGCATTGCTGATAATACGAGCTGGAGGAAAATAATGTCTTTTGTTCACAAACTGATTTATCTTCCAACCTTATTAATATAAAAAAAAATTCTTCGATGTCACACGTACCGCAGCAAGACTAGGGTCCACCAGTAAATTACATGCATACAAATCTGTGTTTACTAGTTCGTTTTCTGTTCGTTTTTTTCAGTGGACAGCTTAATGAAAGCAGGAACTCACAATATTTCCCAGGTGGGATAGTGTTTAAAGGATTCAACATCTATTGTTCATCCTCAGCCGGGGGGGGGGGGGGTTGGGGTAAGTAAGAGGAGGATTTTGTGTACTTGCTTGTTTACAGCCATTTTGAGGGGACTCTCAAAAGTCCTTCACTGATCAGAGTCACAGAGCAATGACAATTACTCCCCATCTTTTCTTAGCTCTTCTGATCTTTAATGATCACAGATGAACCATCAAGCGAGGTAAATAATTAGTGTGACTGTCTCACGAACACTGCCAGCAGCTGCTCTGCTACCCAGTCTGTCTCCACCAAGGTGAACGTGGGGGTGCCGTTTCTCCACCACGTGGGCTCAGTTAGATTGGCCAAGAAAAATAATCATTTGGAAAACAAAACAAACAGATAATGGAGCACCTTAAATGAATGCCGCTGCCCTAGCTCAGATGAATAGGCGGCTTCCGTTAACCGTAACTACTAATGTAGTACCACCTTGGTAAAGGCTCTCTGGCAATCTGGCCATGTTGGGCCCCCACTGAGGAGCAGCATGGTGCTGGGAGTTGTGGAAGCCAGTCCCCCCCATAGCCCCAGGCTGCCTCTACCTTTGGTATGCTACTCAAGGTTAAAGAGGTCCCAGTTGGGTGTTTAACACCGCGTTGTGCTCAGGCCCAGGATGGCTCTTTCCCCCCCACACCCCCCTATTTTTTTAAGCACTATCTTCTCCATGGAGAGAGGCTGCAGAGCGGTGAACCTTTGAGGAATAGCCTCTTCCGTGTTCAGGGTGAACTACTCTGAAACAGTTGATCTTTTGACGAGCGGAGATATTTTATACAGAACGATGTTCATCCCGTCGTTCCCAAACCGGTCGTCCCTCTGGCGTCTCAGTATTTCCACCCCACTATGTATTGTTTTATCACAGAGCCTTTTAACCGTATATACTCCCCGTGCCGTGGCCGTGCACTTTGAAGGCGGCGGGAAGTCGAGTGAACCCGACCGTTTTACTGTCTCGAATCTGGCGTTTGTCATACGACTCGCGGCTTTTTGCTGACGTTCATTTCAAAGGCAGTCGGAGCGCTTGTGCGACTTGAGAGTAACAGTGTTAGGGGGGAAAGTGCCTGCTGAGCTCTACAGTGTATATACCTCTGACCCAGTCGGAGGAACGAGAGATTTATGAAACCCACATGTTTAATACATTTCATTTTGTCCAAGGGATTTGTATCGCTTACCACAGTAGTTTAGGGTTGCAATGCTCTGTGCTGTGTAAGTCACCACCAGTGGTATTGTATGAGGGAAGAAATCCTGTGCGGTGATACTGTACCTCCGGTAAGTAATATTATTATTATTATTATTATTATTATTATAACTATTTTTTTTGTAAAACAACTCTCCTTCCTCACATGCAGTAGTAAAATAATCACATTTCCCACAGTGTTTGGTGCATCCATAATCTCTAATGCATAATCCCTTGAAAATCTGCAACATAAATGAAAAAAGATACCAGTATCAGCGCTGTGACAGAAAATCAGATAAGTGGGTTATTTAATAAAGGATTGATGGTGACACTGAATAACCTCTGTGTATTCATTGTGAAGGAGAGAGAGAGAGAGAGAGAGAGAGAGAGAGAGAGTGAGAGAGAGAGTGAGAGAGAGAGTGAGAGAGAGAGAGAGAGAGAGAGAGAGAGAGAGAGAGAGAGAGAGAGAGAGAGAGAGGAGAGAGAGAGAGAGAGAGAGAGAAGAGAGAGAGAGAGAGAGAAGAGAGAGAGACTGTGTCCCTCTGTAGCCTGGTTGTAGTGGAGCGGTTCTGAAAACCCATCTGGAAGTGGAACATCAGCTGGTGACAAACAGAATGGAGCAAATGGATTAAAGCACAGGGAGGCTAGTCACTGAAATATTTGCCCTTCCAAAGTGTTGCCACAGTATGGAGAAAAAGAGAGAGAGAGAGAGAGAGAGAGAGAGAGAGAGAAGAGAGAGAGAGAGAGAGAGATGAGAGAGAGAGAGAGAGAGAGAGAGAGAGATGAGAGAGAGAGAGAGAGAGAGAAACCATGGCTTTGCTCTCACCTGATTAACACAGTGAAGTGTTTGCCTACCTAATGGTGTTTCCATCTTATGTGAGTGAGTGTGTCATCGGCCCTCCCATCGGCCGGCATGTGCAGACAGAAGAGATCCCGGCTTCTCCTGAACGCTGTACTGTATGTACTGAGAGGCTCTTGCCCTTGTTCCTGCTTGCCTTGTCCACTGAGAATGAAGTAAACTGACAAATATAGAGCCAACGAGTGAGCAAGACTAAAGAGAAACACAAGAGCGGAAGAGAAAGAGAGAGAGACACAAATCTTTTAAAAGGTGGTCAGTCACACTGTGTGAAGCGTGGATTCAGCTGCTGCCCACAAAACAGCGGCTAATGGACAGCCTTTTCAGCGACGTCAAATGCTTTATTTACATCTGGAATGCCATTGAGCGTAATGTTGACAGATGCAGCTCGTGGCAAGTGATAG